>NW_023605083.1:13055901-13400901 GCF_014898055.3 Talpa occidentalis
TTCATAGAGACTTTAAAAAAACATACAAAATATCACAAATGTGAATGAAGCAGTATAAATAGTTGGAAACTCACGAGGTGTCAAAAGCTTAAATATTTGAGGTTAAATTTATCACCATTTGTGATATTCATTTATCAGGTTCCTTAACATGAAAAAATGTTATCTGTAAGAAATTTATAACCAACTCATTCTTCATGGTGAAATATTAGAATTGCTTTTACAATTCAGAACAAGGACAAACCACTCTCAGAACATCTATTGAAATTTATATGGTAACTATATAAAAATTGGTATATTATATCAGGATTTTTAAGGAAAAAATAAGAATTTACAGAATGTCTATACATAAAGCCACATGGAATCTACATAAATTATTAGAATTAATATGAGATTAGCAAGGTGGCTGGATATAAGATAAATACTTTACAATGAACTATAATTATACATGTAAGAAACAAATGTTATAAAAGCTAAAACAGAACTAAAATTTATTCAGAATCTAGTAAAAGACATTTGATGTTGTACTAAAGAAACATAAGATTTCTATGAATAAATACAAATTTATTTCTAAAAAAAAATTAAAGAAGACCTAAATTGAAGGAAATATAGTATATTCAGGAATAAATAAAAAGATTTAGAGTGATAAGGATGTCAGTTCTCTTCAAATTAATTTCACAATATTTTTCTGTGACTTGATAAGAGTTCAAAATATAATACTGAAAAGGAAAGGATCAACAATATCCAAACACTGTTGAAGAAGAGCAAGGTGAGAGACCTGTCATATCTGATGAAAGACATTAGAATTCTAAATCAGTGCCTGGAAGTTGAAAATCCAAATGCCCATCACCGGACTGTTACGTAAGTAAAAAATTATTTTAAGCCACAGAGAATTTGGGTTTATATAAAACAGAAATTGAGGGCCTCCCCTGGTGGCACAGCAGTTGAGCGCTGGGCTACAAAGCTGTCCGCAGCCTCTGCAGCGCTGGTTCAATACCCAGGCGCTGGTGAGGGTCCCACATGGCGCGACAGCCCTCTCTTGCCGCGCCCACTGCTCTCCTCAGCAATGTATTTCGTCAGTCTGCCTGTTCTGTTCCCCGCTCTGGCTCTGGTGAATTCTCTCACCCTCCCGTGCTTCTGATTGTACCCAGAGCTTGTATGAATAAATAAATAAATCTTTAAAAAACAAACAAAAAAAAAAACAGAAATTAACTTTATATTAAATAATAATAAAAGATTGATGTCTAAAATAAAGAACTTCAACAAAGACAAATGCACTAACAGAAAAATGGGTAGAAGACAAAAAACAGGTATTTTACCATAACACATATATAAGATATTCAAATTCATTAGAAATCAAATGAAAAATGAACACAAAATGAGATACTCTATTTAAGAATGTAACTAAAAAGTGTATACTCTGAAACAGAATTATGGCAGTACTTTTTAAAAAAGATTAAATTATTTATGCATAGAAGAACAAGGGTGTAGACCAGAGGCACCAGGGGTGAGAGCATTCACCAGAGACAGAGTGGGGAGCAGAACAGGCAGATCTACTGAAATACACTGCTAAGGGGAGCAGTGGTTGAGAAAGGAGAGGTGTGCTAGGGATAGAACTCAGGACGCAGCAGTGATAGGGTGATAACATTGAGACTTAACCCCTAAGTCACCAAGAAGGCCCAGTTATGGTAGTATTACAGCAAACATTTGGCATTTTCTTACAAGCCTGAACACTTGCACATCAATAACAGGCAATGTCACCCTTAGCAATCTATCACAGACAACGCCTTGCACACATGCATCAGGAGACATGTTTTAAAGTATTCATAGCAGCAGTATATAAAAATTCTTACAGCTTAAAATATGAACATAAAAATACCCATTGACAAAAGAATAACGATATTAAAGCTCATTCATATACAAACTGGAAAAAAGAATTATACTAGACTCAACGGCAAAAAGTTGTCTAACAAAAATAAAGTTTAAATAAAACACATTTGTAGAACTGGATATAAAGGATGGTATTTTTAAGATTTAAATGAGAAGCAATACTAAAAAATTAAGGAAACATAGTTTAAACAAACAGTAATTAATAAACACAATATCCAAGAGACTGATTATCATTACAGAAAAAGATGGAATCATAGAGTATCAGTGATAGTTACAGGTGGGTACATGGATATTAATGTTTGCAAATTTCAAAATATTTAGTGAATTTTTTTTTTGAGAAAGAAAGAGAGGAAACAAAAACAAACAAGCATATAGATATAAAGTTTACAACTCCAGTTTTGTGATGTAATGTTAGCCACACAAAATGAATTTCATTTACAGATAAATCAGTAAATTTAAACCTTAGGTTTCTCTCGAGTCATAAACTGCAAGATATTCCTCCAAGACAAGAAACAGTATGAAAAAGATAAACAGTCTCTCTGAGATCTCATTCTGTATCATTCAGAATTCAGCTAGTTAAGAGCAGGGTGCTAAGAAATCAAAGGTCATAGGTTTCAATCCCACATGAACCAATTAGTTTTGCCCTTTTCCATGATACAGACTGTCAGTCAGCTCACCAATAATTCTGATTATAAGTAAGATCAGGGAAAGGAGAAGATAAATCATCACCAATGTGGGGAAAATCAAACTTCAAACTTATTAACAAGCTAACAGAAGTACTTTCTTCTATATATTAAGAGCTTACATTTATAACTCAAAATGCCCACCATGCGTTGTTCTTATACAATCTTCACAAAATTTCTGAGGTAGATACTGTTATAATACCCACTTCACAAATGATAAAACTGAGACTTAGAGAAATTTATTGTCTGGGGTAATATAGATAAGAGAGCCAGACTAGAGAATTTATGTTCTTATCTAGCTCTCTGTAAATATAACTCACAATCTATTATAATATTTAATAAACATCAATTATATATCTAAATAATACATGAATGAATTAAATGATTGGTGAGTGGCAGGACAGATGGATGCAAAGGTGGTTCTAGTTGGACTGAACACTAAAAAAGCTAATAGTAGCCTCATGGTAAAGGACAGGTTGCTAACTGAAAGAAATCTTACCTATTTCTTTCCACTTCCATTACTATTTCCCTAAATCAGGATGTCTACTTCTCTATCAATGTCAGAGTAATACAGCAAGAATATACAGAGCATTTTTGAAAAGGAATAAAATGCTTCACATTATCCTCATTTCAAGAACCACTATACAGCAACATATATGAGTGAGTATTTTTCTGGACTCAATTCTATTTTACTATCTGGCCATCCTGATAGTAATACTATTCTATTTTGACATTTCTATTTTGGTAAATACGTCTCAAAATCAAGTAGTATAAGTCTTCTAACTTTTTTCTTCATGAAACTTGATTTTGCTTTTTTAGGTTCTTTACATTTCTCTCTAAGTTTCAGAATTGTCTTCTATGTCTTTAAATAAATTAAAGCCTCCTGGAGGGCCTCCCTGGTGGCACAAGGGGTTAAGCACAGCTCTGTGAAGCTGTCCGCAGCCTCTGCAGCATGAATTCGATCCCGGCCTGCCAGGGAGCTACCCACATGGCACAGCAGACCTCTCCTGACTCACCAGCTCCTCCCCTCAGCAGTGTACTTAAGTCTATCTGCCTGTTCTGTTCCCCAATCTGTCTCCAGTGAATCCTCTTACCTCCCGCACCTCTGGTCTATACCCCAGTTCTTGTATGCATAAATAAATAATACTAAAAATTTAAGGAAACATAGTTTAAACAAACAATAATTAATAAACACAATATTCAAGAGACTGACTATCATTACAGAAAAAGATGGAATCATATCATAGAGGCAACTAGCTTTGTAAATTGATGATCTTGCAACACCAGTAAATTTACGTACTAATTCTAGGATTATTACCATAGATTAAATAGGGCTTTTATACAGATACCCATATGGTCTGTAAGTAAAATATTTACTTGTTTATTTCTAATGGTATAATTTGTTTCTTCCTTTATTGAATGAGCAGAAACTCCAGTACAATGCTAAATACATCTGACTTGCTACTTATCTTAGAAAGTTAATTATTAAGCAAGAGATAATGTCATATACAACTCCTATGATGAAATGAAAAAGAACTAACCCCTGAAGCTGATTATAGAACTGAAGAATCCAATGGGGTTAAAGAGGAAGGGAGAGATCAGAGTGGAGAGCAAGCATGCAGACTGAGGTGTGGACTATGTGCGCTTTGGTGGAAGGTGCGTTATGGTAGCAACACATGAAGCGGGGGCCCTCTAATCCCAAAATACAAACAGTGATGTAAACCAACATTACCTCAATAAAAATTTTTTAAAAAGAATGTGTGGGGGTGGGGAGAGGATACTGCAATTCATTTTGGGATACCAGCATAATTTTATATCAAAATATAACAAGAAACATTCAAAAAAGAAAAAGTACAACCCAATTATCCCATTTAGATAGACAGATAGACAGATGCAAAGATCCAAAGCAAATTATAAACAAATAAATTCAGCAATATATGAAAATAATAAAACTGCAATGAAATTAGGTTTATTTCAGGGGACAAAAGGGGGATTATGCATTAGGTTGAGCTGTAAAACTGGTTACTGTCTGGGGAAAAATAAATAAATTAAAATGTATCCTTACATTTTACTAAGCACAAAACATAATTCTAAATAAATTGTGAGTAAATAACCAAAGCCCTGGAACTTTTATGAGGAACACAGAGGTGCAAATCTTTCTTTATGGGTGGGTATGGAATGACTTCTTGCGTGAGATACTAAAGCACTAACTGTAAAAAATATTTTTTCCAAATTCAACATTTCTTTTAATCAAATGACACCCTAAGGAAAATGAAAAGACAAAAGGCACACACTGATATATTTGCCAACATTTAACTTACTGTCAAGACCACATAAAGAATGGCTACAAATAAATAAGAAGAAACACATAATAGAAGAATGGATAAAGAATATTAAATGATAAACTCATGCCATTCACAGCGACATGGATGGAGCTGGAAGGGATTATGCTCAGTGAAATAAGCCAGAAGGAAGAAGAAAAATATCAGATGGCTTCACCTATAGGGTGAATATAGGGGAACCAAATAAGAGATTAGGAAAAAAAATAATATAATAAATAAAAAAAATTGTTGACAACTATAAATCAGAGACATTCTGCAGGGGAGGAGGAGGAGGGTTCAAAACAAGAGAGAGAAGAGTACAAGGGACTTTGGTGATGGTGCACAGGTGGTAATTTTATGGGAACTACACCTGAGAGGAGAAATCATACATTTCACAAAAATAAAAAATTATGTAAATATATATAAATAAATTAAAATAAAAATAAGGAATATTAAAAGACATTTTGCAGCGGAAAGCACATACTTGTCTAGTGACCATCTGAAGAAATGCTTTACCAGTGATATGAATATGAAATGAAAACTAAATTATTTTAGACTATTTCAGTTGTCAACAACTTAAGAATGACACCAAGTATTGAGGAGAATGGGAAACAATGAGATCTTTTATGCACTACTTATGGCAGTAAATATGAAGAAAACTAGTTTGAAAAATTAGCTATCAGAACTTTGTGAAAGCAGTAATTTCACATCCTAAACCCATGATTTCCATTTCTAGATATATAATTCACAAAAATGCATGTACACGTACAAAAAATAATGCACAAAATGTTTATCAGGGTATTATTCATAATAGCAAAAAATTAGAGTATCCAAAATAGCCATCTATAAATGAATGTACAAGAAGTTATGAGACAATAGGCTACTTTCAACCAGTAAAAAACAAATAGTTATACCAAACAATAAAGATGAATCTTAAAACCACTGTGATGAGTAAAAATTGCCAACCCTCAGCCAAAAATGCATTATGATATATTTTTATAAATGATAAAACTAAATATTATTTTCTTATAAATTTGTGATAAAAACTAAAAGAAATCAAAATGATAAATATTTTAATAGTAAACTCTGGTGAAAAAAATCAGGGTACAAAGTAAGGGAGGAACACAGAAATAGATGAAATTTACTAGCAATGTTCTATTCTTCGGTTAGTGTAACCACAGGTGTTTATTACAATAATAAAGTTAAAATAAATAAAATAGCCCTATGCATGTAAATTACACTGTGTCATTATATACATTTTAAGATTAATCCAATTTTGTGCAACTAATGTCCAAAAGGCACAATATAAAACAATACAAATCTAAACATTTTTGTCTTAAAGTATCAGTTGTTAGTAAGACAAAATATGCTGGACTCAAAATTACTGTTAAAGAATCATTAATATACATGTACATACCCAACTATCTGCCTGCACTAATTCTGTTTCTATAATGAACTAAGAAATTCTAAAATTTAAAATGCTTTGGGCCTTAAAAAAACAATTAAATGTACAGGAATAAGCTACTTTTTACAATATATTTATAGCTAAAGTTACCTTAAAGATTACTTAAAAGTGCCACTAAATATTTTCTATATGCCTAGGGTTGCACTTGACATGCATTATCTCATTAATTCTCACAAAATTCTATGACATAAATACCATTAATGTGAACATATTTTTTATGCAGAAACTGACCAGCAGGGTTAAAATGTGTTCAAGTTCATGATGCTCACACATAGAGATGTAGTCTGATCCCACATTTATTTTGATCCTAAACCTGCACATATATCTATACATTCATACTACCTCAGTATCATAGAAAATGGATAGAAAGGTTAACTCAACTATCCAAAATCACAGATCAAGTTAGCCGCAGATTTGGAACTAAAAGATACCAAGTAGCATGCACCAGGCATTATGGCAAGTACATTATGAGACTTCTTATTCAATGCTCTATTCATTCTAGCTATTTCCATTCCTTTACCTCATTCAAATGGAATGTTTGACGTTGAAATGGTATGATCTATCAATTTGTTCTTAAGTATAACAGCCAGAAGATTGAGCAAATAGCTATTTAAGATATATCCTGTACTTCTACCCATTTCTATTGAATCCATATTGTATATATTTGTCTACCAAGAGTATAAAAATAGTAAAAGGCAAAACTATCTTGTACTACTATATTCTAACACATGCACATTTAAATTTTTGTTTTAGCAGATGATTTGTACACTACTGCCCCAAGCAACATTCATAGAAATGTCTCTCACCTGTTCTGAACGATCTGAATCACTTTCTTGCGGTAAAGGCCGGGGTGTTCTTTGTGACTCCTGAATCTTTTCTTTCAATTTAGAATTTTCTTGCTGTTGCTGAAATAGCTGGTCCTGAAGACTAACAACACTTTGCCGGAGCATAGCTTCATTTGATTTTGTGGTTTCAAAACAAATATGTAACTCATTGTAAAGCTGTTTCAAAAAATATATCCAAATTTATTAGTAACGAATAATGTAGTGATACCTGTATATGTATATACATATATAAACGTGTATAAATATATATATACATGTGTATAAATATATACATACATGTACACATATATAGTACGGCATAGGCCTTACCCTCAAATTATTTTAATAGTCCAAAGGGAAGAAACAAGATATAAATTTATGAAAAATTAAATAATACAATTATCAGTACAATACTACAATTGATGTTAAAAAGACAATAAATATTGGTGAGTGTCGTAAATAAAAGTATGCTATATTTCTAAAGAAAATGAAAACACTCTTAACTAGATATATTTAATTTTGAAGGGTTTCATGAAAAATTATAGGAATTAAATGAAAACAAATCCATTCTAAAGATTGCATAAATGTGAAAAAATTACATATGATGATAGGAAAGGACAGAATGGGAGCATATGATATATCAACCTAATTGCAATTAATATATACACCTGACAGTTAAAAATAAAAATCAAGAGTCTTTTATTTATACTTAATTAAATTTGAATGAGATATTCTCATTTAACATGAATTATAATCTACTTCTAAAGTAGGGGCAGAAGGAAAGTAAAAGTCAAGCAGTAAGATTATAGAGAGAATGTAGAGTACTGAATATAGGAAGATGGATTTGTTCCTGCAACCAGCAGGATATCACTGAAGACCTTGAACAAAGGGTGATAAAATAAAAACTCTGAATACATAATAGATAATTTAAAATTTAACTCAAAGCAACATGCACTAAATTTAATAAAACGAGTTATTAAAACTGTGAGAGCATATGGTATGTAAGAGGCAACATATAGTCATACATGTTTAAAAATGGCATTCCTCCAATACTCATGAACTTACTTTGTGATGAAAATTCTAACATATGATGATTAAATGAGGCACAATTCAATTTGTGATAACATATTTACACAAATAACCCATATTTTTATTTGTTGATGATACTGGGGAAGTGACCCCAAAATTAAGATCTACTTACTCATTGTTATGTTGTATAAATATAGCTAATGCTGAAATCTTTTTTTTTTTTTTTTTTTTTTACATTTTATTTTATTTCATTTTATTTATAGAGGCATGTTTTTATTTATTTATTTATTTGTTTGTTTGTTTTTGTTTATACATGCACTGGGTACAGTCAGAAGCACGGGAGGGTGAGAGAATTCACCAGAGCCAGAGCAGGGAGCAGAGCAGGCAGAAGGACCGAAGTACAATGCTGAGGGGAGCAGCGGGCGGCAGGAGAGGTCTGCGCGCCATGTGGGACCCTCCTCCGGTGGCCGGGGAGCAGCTGGGGATCGAACCGGTGCCGCAGAGGTCGCGGACAGCTTCACAACCCAGCGCTCAACCGCTGCGCCACCGGGGAGGCCCCTAATGCTGAAATCTTATAACAAAAGCAACATCCCAAAAGGAATAATCTCAAAATTATGTAGCAATACACTAGGATTTTAGGTCTGTTCATCCAATTGAAGACAGAAAAGATCTTCCACTAACTGGCCTTATCTCGTGGGAAGATAATTATGCAAAAGATGACAGAGCATTTTATGCATGCTACACTTTAATTTTTGTAAATTTAAAATAATAAAAGCTTGTAAAACTTGTCCTTAATGTTTTTTTCTCAACATACAGCTTGCCATAAAAGCAAGACCTTTCAGATCACTTCTCTGACATGTATTATCTCAATATATTTTTTGTTTTCCATAATACCTCTATATTATTATAGATACTTAAAAAACATTTCACTTAACAGCCAAGAACAAGTAATTTTTTATAAAGGAAGGGTTGACTACATGATTTATAAAGTACTTATGAAGGATTTCAGGACATAGATTTGAATTCCCTTCCAATTACCTTTATGGCAGGGTGTATGTCCAATGTCCTTTCCATAGCTGATATCATCAGATATTCTAGGAAGGAAGAAAGAGTAGGAACCTGACAGCTTTGAGAAACAATGACAAAGTCAGAGGGGGTCTTATAGTGATCTACCTGTGCTGTGTTACTGCTTTCCTGACTGAAAGTAGAAATGAAAGAACAAAATCTGAAAACAGAACCTAACATGACTAGAAAGATCTGAAGCTAGGATGTATGAAGTTCTGCCTAATAGCAATCTATTCAATTGAAAGTTTATTTAAGTACTTTCTCTTTATTTGTAAACTTCATTAATACCAGTTTTTACCCACTCAACACAAATTAATCTCTTTGAAGAAAAATAATAGAAAATAACAATATAATAGAATTTATCATTTCAAATATTGGAGAATCTCATAAAGGTTTTGACAAGGAAAACCTCAGTTTCCCTTCCATTGTGCAATATACAGGTATGATGAAAACATGAGGTCAGGACTCCAAATTATTGGCCATTAGTGACAAGGGTGTGGTACATTTTTCTCTTTGGTATCATGTCTTGGGATCATCTTTCACAATAAGCCCATTCATTCAAAGAAGATGTTTCTATCTCAATATCTCTTTTCTGGCATCTTCTCTCCCACTTCTTCCTTGCTTCCCTGAAAATGAAGACTAACAGCTGTCTTCTTATGTTCTATACTCTGCTCTCTGCCATGAAGTGTATGCAGCTGTAACTTCTCAACAGAACCTGCCCTGAACATACCTGATGTGACGTGCTGTGTAACTCTAGACATGGATACAAACACTATCTTTCTCTAAAATATGAATGCTTCTAAGAAGCAGATGAAAAAAGAACTTAGAAAGCAAGAAACATGATCTAGACCAGGCCTGATCATGGGATTTACACAAATTCTCTTATTCTTTAATTCTTATTCCAACCATACACGTCCTACTTGCCTGTTTGATGGCCAACTGGACTACACTTATTAAATACCAATAAGACAACTCAGTTGTGAGCTTAGAGTAAAAGAACCAAAGACAACCCTGCATCCATTTTTAGTTCTTGTCTCAGTCTACCAAATGGCTTAAAAAGCCTTCAACGAGGTTAAATCTAATTTCATTTCTGAAGGGTTTGGTTAGTCTCAGAAAGATTTAGGGTGTTCCAGTCACCTGGCTAGACACCATCTCATTCTCATCATTAATAACAGTAGATTTGAGTTAAAAAAATTAGGTAATATTAAATATTAGGTAATATTAAAATTAGGTCAATTAGGTAATATTATTTCAAATATTGGAGAATCTCATGAAGATTGATAAGGTTTTGACAAGGAAAACCTCAAAGTTTCCCTCCCATTGTCCAATATGTAGGTATGATGTAAATGTGAGGTCATGAAAAGTAATATTATAAAGTGAGTAAATTAGTTAATATTAAAAATTCATTCATCTACATTGGCCTAGGCACTTTTTTTCCCTATCAGAATTGCAATCACAATTTCTTCCAGCAGTTTTCAAAGAGGCTCTTTTCTGTACAATTTCTTTCTTCTAATACAAGTCTAAGCCTTTTCCAAAAAGATGTTCTGGCATCGAGATCATAATCTTTTGTAAGATTTCTAGCTATAAAAATAATTAATCATACAACTCTCCTTTACACTTTAGAAGTCACAATCATTATAATATATAAGCTCTTTTTTATGCTTACCATTCTTCATGCTATTTTTTGTTGAAGAAATTAAAGTAAACTAAGAGGAACTGCAGGGGACACAAAGCAAGTGATCTCCAGAAACAGGATCCTAAACCCCAATCCTTTTAATATTCAGAAGCTTAGATTAATGTATTCTTTTTCTCCTATTTTGATTAGTGTTGAGGAACAACATATTATACTTACCTTAACAATTCTGGAAATGTCTATGCTTTGTGATACCATGATGAATACTTCAATAATAAAATTTTCCATATTTAGTAAAAAAGTATACTATTTGTGGCTCTGATTGAGTCACTAAATTCTACAAGTGAAAATTCCATCTGTTTATTGCAGAAAAATAAGGTAAAACTCTGATTTAACATGAAGCTGAGACTAAAAGTATGCATAAGCTAACTCCTTATTTCTCTGGATTGATTTTAGCTCATGTCATGTAATTATCATTAAATAGAACAAAAGGTAATAATAGACATACATTTTCCTCCCTCCTCATTTTATTCATCCTACCACTGTGGAATTGTTTTTAACCTTTCCAAATAATGAAATGGGTATTATGATATAAAGAAACTGCAAAAAGTGAGAAAAGTAGGGGGCAAGTGAAAAAAAAGTGGAGAGGAGCAATGAAAGAAAAACAGAAACTCCACTGAAAACAGTAAATTAAGAAGACCTACCCCTTAAAGAAGTTTAGTAAGAATTGGAGAGAAATTATTAACATACTTAATCAACTCACCTGAGTCTTACAACTAAGCTCTAGTTTTTATTTTGAATCAATAACAGTAATCTATATGAAAGCATACTTGGAAATTTTAATTTTAAAGTAAATATACAAATCACTGCTTCATGGACTATCAAATTATTCAAATTTATTGGAAAAATCTAGAAAAATACATATGGAAAAGGAATAAAGACAAATATTAAGTAAAATATTCTAGTATTAGAATAACTTGATGTAAATGGACTTTGGAATCATGAACAGTAACACACTGTGTATACATGTACAATAAAACAGTGTGATCATACCTAAATTTAAAAATCCTGAACTCTGCAACTAATCCATTTTCTGGGGGTAAAAAGGTCTAATATAAAATCTGCAACAGGTGAGAAAGTTAAAATTGTAAAGCTATGACAAAATAAACCAAATCTGTACAACCAGTAGAATCAATGCCTGTGGGTTCTCCACAAACTATGGAGACATGCTAGGCTGCACTTATATCAAAAGGAATGCATTTAACTTAGATATTGTGACAATTTCTAACATCAAAAGTTATTGAGCAGTTAAAGAATTGTGTGATGAGAATGAATAATTTAAGTTTACACACTTTAAGGAATCCATTTATTTCATATATATCTGAACTACATAATGGGCTTCATAATAGGAGATTAAGCATGTGATTCTGGGTTCAAGATTTGAATTCCACCACTTGGTATCCGTTTGACTTTAAATAACACTCTTAAGTGTCAATAACGATTTATAAAATAGAGATAATCTATCATCGAGGTTGGTGTGAGAGTTAATGAGGCAGAGGCCTTTTTCCCAAAGAAAAACACTCCTTATACAGTAAGCTTAGTAAGCAGAAAATTTTCACATTCTTATCTTCAGGTATTATTGTGCTTCAACTAGAAGGCTGTTCCACTTGTATGGAATTCAGTCTTAATTCACTCCAGAAACATTTACTCACTCACATAGTTAAAATTTAAATGGATTAGTATATTTAAATTAAGATAGAAATATTTTTCTGCAAAGTTTAAAAACACATAATTAAAATAAAGACCTATGATTTTTAAGTTGTACTATCCAAAGTGGAATATCATTGTACTTAACTCCTTAAGGTTCAATAATTTAAAATTTATTCATGTGGTAGGCCACATTCTACAGTAGGCAGGTCTCTTTCAGAATTAACCTTATTAAGGTTAATTAATTAACATTATTCAATAATTTAAAACAAGACTTTCTTTACATAGGAACTAATTAAGTGTAAACTGCACACTACTGATATGATATTACCAGCTTTCATAAAGGAACTATCTCCTAAGTGTGTATATGTGTACTGTGTGCAAAATCAATGTTCTCTAATGAATACTAGTAATCTAAATTCACAACAAAATATGTTTATTTTAGTTTTACTTAAAATAGTAAACATTTTAAGCAGCATTTGGATTAGTCCTAGAAAATGGTTAAATTATGATTTCAAAAACATGTCATGATATTGTTTCAAAATGAAGTGAAGCCCAAGATGCTAGCGTATTTACAAGTATGCTAAAAGCATTTAAAAAAACTGAGAGGAGAAGAAATATTCAAAATGTTAACCATATTTGCCTCTGGAACACAGAATCGTAAAAGGTGTTTTTCTGTGATTTTATGAATAAATACTGACACAAAGATTACCAAAGAAAAATTAATTGTAATTTCTACTAACTACAGGTAAACTTCATAAAGTATAAATAAATAATCAAGGACTTTTGAGTTGAACCTAGTTGAATATACTAATTAAAACCATATGAACAGGGGCCTCCCCTGGTGGCGCAGCAGTTGAGTGCTAGGCTGAGAAGCTGCGCACAGCCTCAGCAGCACCGGTTTGATCCCCGGCTGCTGGGTAAGGGTGCCACATGGCGCGCAGACCTCTTCTGCCACCCACTGCTCCCCTCAGCAGTGTACTTCGTCACTCTGCCTGTTCTGCTCTCCACTCTGGCTCTGGTGAATTCTCTCACCCTCCCGCACTTCTGACTGTACCCAATGCTTGTATGAATAAATAAATAAATCTTTAAAAAAAAAACATATGAACAACTATAAGGCTCTAAAATAACATCAAAATTAAAATACTACAATGAAAATGACAATTTCAAAATGAGTATTAAGCTCAAAATCAAGTGATATTACTTCCCCAACCCAAAAAAGATAACTTTTGAGAAACAAATGAAAGGAAAGAGGAATTCAAACTGGAGAAAAGGAGAGAACAACATAAGGAACATTTAGCCAGTTCTTTAAATCAGAAGATTTCATAAACACAATGTAGTCCCATCATAGCTGATATATAAAAATTATTGGAGGTGATAATCATAATCCTAGGGGAATGATATGTGACATTTCAAAAAATATCCCAGATTTAAGTTGTTATGGTAAGTTCCCCAAAAAGGAGTATATAAGGTCTACCTCTTCAAATTTACTAAGACAATGACTGGAAAATTTATAATTTAAGTTCACATAGAAGAATTATAATGAATTATATCACTTCATGGAACAGTGTCTTTTTTTAAAAAAAAAACTTAGCTTAGGTATAAAGTTCCACTTATGTTCCTACATGTCCCTCTAAATATACTCATATCATCCATACTCCTATTAAATCTGTAATCAATTAGATTTTAAGCTGTTTTAGATGTTAAGAATAAAGGAAATAAAACAGCTATGTATATAAATGGCATAACAGCTTTTTGGCAGAAGTGAAAAGATCTTATGATTAAAGAATACACCTGCTATATTCAAGGGATAGTGTGGCCATGGTGAAAGACTAAGAAGAAGAGAAGGTAAAGATAAGATCAAAGAAATAACATACAGAGCCAGATGGTACAGAGTCTCATAGATTGTGATAAGAACTAAGGCTTCTACTTTTAGTGAGACAGTAAACCAATGGAGGGTTTGAAGGAGTAACTTGATTTGACTTACTAAGTTTTAGCAAGAACATCCTGGCAACTATGTTGAGAATGGACTAAAATTGGTAAACTCAAAGTATGAAACCAGTGTAAAAACTTAGGAAACATATGATAGAGCTTTGAACAAAATGACAGTAGGGGTGATGGGAAAAGTAATCCTGGATAGGTATTGCAGGCATGGCAGACAGTAGCTTGGCTTTGAACATGTGAAGTTTGAGATCACTATCAAGCATCCAGGTCAAGAGATATTTAAGCAGATATTTAAGATATACTCTTTCCTAGGTTTCCAGGGAAGGGGCAAAAACTTGATTGAAATGGGTACAAAAAAGAACTGGAGAAGAAAACTTTTAAAAGAGTTACATTCACTTTTAAAAGGGGTATTGCTAGAAATGGATAAAAGAGGTAAAGGAAGGAAAGAGAAGGAATATAGTGGGATCAATGTATAGTGCTTGTTGTTATTTTTTTCTTTCTCATATTGGCAACCTAACAACATGTTTGTGTGTGGTTAGGAATGACTGAGTTGGGAAAAACTGATTTAGTGGAAGAGATGGGGAACACTTTCTTCTGCAAATAAGTTTTAAGTAAAAATGGGAATACATTAATAATCATCAAATTAATTGTGGTAAACATATTCTACACATAAACACATCCTTGATGGAGATCAGGAGGAGGGGCACGAGAGCAACAGCTCCTTGCACTGTCATGGAAACAGAGTTCCAAGGTACATTATTTGAAAACAAGCTAAAGAACACAAGTAAAAGGAATTGATTTGTAATATGAATGTATGTACACTGTACACATACACACACAAACAGCATCTAATGCATGGAAACATTTAGAATTACTACTCTCATAATTACCCATGGGAGCAATGAAATAAACTGGAGTCAGTAGAAGGGAAATCAAATCCGTTAGACTTTCATTACCAATACTTCTACATAATTTTTCTATTAAATTTCCACAGTGAAGTATTCATGAAATTTTTATATATTAAAAGGAAAATAGTTTTGAAATATTCTGTTCTATAGAAATTCTAGGATACAATCAAGTATTAAGAGTGTTTATTTCTGGGACAAAAGTTTCAGGTAGGAGGTCAGAGACTTATTTTATTTGCTTAATCCACTTTTGTATTACCTGAAAATTTATCACAAGCATGAATTACTTGGGTAATAATCATTGTAAATATATGAGTTTTCAGTTGTTTGACGTGATACAGAATCTAGAAAAATTCTCACATAGATTATTAAAAAGGTGGTTGCTCTCTACAGAGGCAGCTAAGGAAATCAAACAAAAAGCAGAATTAAAGCTGAAACATTGTCTTCGTTTTAATTTAAGCAAGATGGAAAAAGAATCTTAACACAAAATTGAGAGAGGAAACGATAAGAAAAACATTTTCTTTTTCTTTCTTCTACTAAGTTCTTTCTTGCTAACAAAGAGGAAACACAGAAAAAGAAAGAAAAGGTTTATGATCTTTAATAATGAGCAACACTAAAGACATATAAACTGTCATGGGTAAGGGAATTTTAAGCAAAAATTAAGAAAGGACGAGAAACGTTTGAGTTAAAATAGGTTAAGTGAAAAAGAAAAAAAATACTAATTAATGTTCAATTTTTCAAGTCATTTTAGCAACGGCATCTGGTTTTGAAATAAAAGCATACTGGGCAATCCCACCATATAAAATAAAAATATGGAGCTGCCATCGCCAATTTGGAAGCACAGGTGCTACCACTGTCCTTGGGAATTCCATGATTGGAGGGAAACTCGAAAGGACAAACACTATTCCAAAGCACTCTCCAAAAGTGTGGGTTTAAAATTTACTTAATAGTTACTCATTTCACGTTAAATACAGATATTTGGTTTTTATGGTATTTTTTTCAGGAGAAGACTACGTCTAAACACAAAAAAAAAAGCCCAAAATTTTAAGGATAATATTGATAATATAATTAATATTAAACTTTTCAAGGCTAATTGCTTTTCCAACTATTAAAACAACATCAATCTTAGGGTTGATTTAATTTATATAAACTAAATTAATTATATAAATAATAGTATATTTCACAAAACATAAAAGAAATTCAATAAAGTTCTTTTTTAATTACCAGCTATAAATATTGCTGACAAATCAGTCAGTATACCTAAATAGCTAGATGAGCCTTCTTGGAGCCTCCTAAAATAACTGTAAAGTAAAATGACCATTTAAAAGAACCACAAGATAAAGAGAAAAATCCTTGGGAAATATTGATCCTGAAGATCTCATCAGCACACCTATTTGTGTAGATCTGCAGATAAAATACTGCACAAATAGTGCTTTAGGTCTTAGACTCAGACAAAAAAATTCTTGTAAAATAGACTAGTTTCATTCCCTAAACTCTTTCTGGCTTGGCTGCTACATTTCCTATATGTTTCATGGTACATATCAAAATTACAACTTATAAAAATAATACCAAAATGAGTCATGCATTTTTTTTTAATTTTTAAGAAACATATATAAAGGGGCATAATAAAGGAAGGTTGAAATTTGAAAACACTGAATTCTGTTTTTATAAATTCATACATATAAATTTACATTTCTACAACAGAAAAAAAGCATACTTTTTGATATGATATACTTTCAGCTGTGTGAACATCTTCCTGATTCCTCAGTACTTTTTGTGTGTCCAAATTCAGAACCTGAAGCTGTTGGATCAGCTCTGCTTGCTGTGCTGTATGTGCACTGTTCTGTTTGTAAAGATTTTGCAGCTCCTGCAACTCTTTCCTGTGCAAAGAAAGCAATAAAAAGAGAGAAGCATGAATAAAGATCATCTCAGTTAAATAATTGTGTTCATCTAAGATTATAGATTGGCTTCCAATTTTTTCATCTTCTATTTTTTACTACAGGCAAACATATTAATAAAAGAAATAACATATAAAGTAGTTAATATTTATCACATACACCTAGAAATTATTGATAAAGCTACTTTGACTTTTGAAGTCAAATACTTATCAATTTTCTTTTATAGCTTGATAGTAATAAAACCCGTAGATATACAGACATAGTTCCACCTTCTTATTGAAATTAAATTATACTTCAGTTCCAAAAATGGTTAAGTACTGACACCAACAATAGTTATCAGACAAGATTTCATTTTATGAATAACTATAAGAAAGTGAAAATCAAAATCAACAAAAAACTATGAACCAGAGACACTCTATGGGGGGTAGGGGCGGGAGGGGAGGGATTGGGGTCAAAATAAGGGGGATGCAATTGTATGGGGAATATAAAAATAAAATTTATAAAAAAAAAAAGATTTCATTTTACATAATACAGAAGTTTAAACACATTAAAAAGCTCATTAGGTAAATTAAGTTTTCAAAACAAAGTTTCTTACAGCACCACTGCCTTAAAGTATAACTAGTTTGTAGCTTCAAAGTCCTGGATTGGGATTCCTGTGATTCTGCTAATTCAGTTTGAGGAAAACGTTGAAGAAAAAAAGCCCAAAGGAGAGAAAGCAATGAGAGTGGAAACCAGTACTTCCAGTCCACCCAGGTAAGGAGGGGGGCAAATGAATAGCTAATTCTAATAATGATGGCATAAGTTCAAGAGTATTCATAACTCTGGGACAGAGGTTTTCTGATTCCCATGGTAGTAAATCCTGTGTGACATATAGCATATAAAGGAGGAAAAGACTTTGTCTATTCAATTTTAAGCCAAGTATTTATAAAACTATATTTCACAGATATACACTCCATAGTATATATTTTGCACTATATATAGATTTCTTTTAAAGATTTATTTTTCTTTATTTATGCATACAAAACTGGGGTGTAGGCCAGAGGTGCAGCGGCATGGGAGGATTCACCAGAGGCAGAGTGGGGAGCAGGAAAGGTGGATCCACTGAAATACACTGCTGAGAGGAAGTAAGGGGAGCAGTGGGCAAGACAGGAAAGGTCTGTTGTGCCATGTGGACCAGCAACCTGGCTGGGGATCAAACTCAGGCTGCAGTGGCCTTTGACAGCTTGATAGCTTGATAGTGCTGAAACTTTAACCACTGCACCACTGGGGAGACGACTTGGACTGTATTTTTAAATGGAACTTCCATTTTTTTTACTGCAAACTGGTAATTTATTTACATAATCTTAAAAGAAATAAAGAATAAAGAGATATACGGATAAATTGTTCAAGATAGATGAATATTATGATGGAGAAATGAGCTCTGCTTTTCAGAAGTTTATGTCAATATTCTCCAAACACAAGAACCTTCCCTGTGCCCATAGAGACACATATACATACACCATATTTGTTGCAGTCCTTTTGAGCTGCTATAACAAATTATCATAGACTGTGTAGAATACAGACAATAGAAACTGATTTGTCATAGTTCTGGAGGCTAGAAGTCAGAGATCATAATGTCAGCATGGTCAAGTAAGGGTTCTTCTCTGAGTTGTAGATTTCTGGTTGTCTTCAGGTGGTGGAAAAATTAGGGAGGTCTGTGAGTTCTCTTCTGTAAGAACATTAATGTCATAATAATGCCTGTCAAGTGCTGCAACTTTTCAGAATAACAAAGGCAAAAATTATCCAAGGAGATAGGCAACAGATGGATGACAAAAGTCTACGAGAGTATAGTTAAGATACTTCAGCCAGAAGATCTAAGTAAATGTAGCATTAAAAAGGAGACATGATCAAGACTATCATTTTCAAAAACAATTTATAGCAGTCAAATAATTTCTCTTCCAATACTAGAAGGCATTTGTTATTTCCTTAAGAGAAGGCCAGAATCAGGAGTTGGATTTCATTCAAGGGTCATGTAGAACAAAATATTGTAGCTATAATCAGAAAAACAACATGGTGGAGATATGCTCAGACTATGAATATTTTGAGGATTAAAAATCAACCTAAGGTAAGAACATATTCTTGTCTCTAATCTCATGCTGTCTTCTGGGCATACTTTCATTAAGTGGAATGGAAGCATAACCTTATACTTGGTGGTTTTCTCTCTGTCTCCCCATACCATTCTCTAAATGTTGTAAATAATTGTGGCACCTGATCAGCACCAAAGTAAGCAACAAAAACCAAGCTTACAAAACACATCTGGACCACTGGAAAACAATAAATTTGTCAATACCTCTCCTCATATAAAAGTGGGTATTTAGGGCCTCCCCTGGTGGCGCAGCGGTTGAGCGCTGGGTTGCTAGGCTGCCCACAGCCTCTGAAGCGCCAGTTTGATCCCCGGTGAGGGTCCCACAAAAAAAAAAAAAAAAAAAAAAGTGGGTATTTAAAAATCAAGATTTATTAAAAGGGAAGTACTTAGAATTTAAAAAAAGGAGAATTTATTGTGCATGCTCAGAGGAAAATCATACCTCTGAGTAACAATTACTAAGGAAATTAGAAGGTCTAAAAAAGTATAGAAATGAAGTTACTGTACCTTTATAAATCATCAATGAAAAGTCAAGATGTAAAAATGGTCATACTAAAATCTCATGAAGGTAAAGCATTTTTATTTACTGCTGTAAATACAGCACCTAACACAGTTCATGTCCTTTATTAAATAGTAGTTGGGTTGGCATTACCAATATGGCAAAATAGATTGTTCCTTGCTTCTCTCTCCCTCATAGAGGGAATAATTAACAACAAATAAGGAAGAGACAATATTAAAGTACAGGTTGAGACTGAAACATCCCCTACACCTCAGAGAACAACACAGACCTGCATTAAAAGGAATTCTGGGGAAAAGAAACATCTAAGATATGAAGGGCATATTGGGAGGAAAGTGGGTGGAGAGGGATCTACAAAGATAGCAGTATTTTGGGGGAAGGAACAGAGAGGACAGGGCTGACAAACCAATCAAAGTTTCTGAGGAAGGGAGAGTAGAGACCATGAGGAGGTCCATGCCTTTGGCCCAGATGGAGCCTAAATTGCAGGAGCAGAGATGTTCTTATGGGCTGGGACCCTAGCAAAGAGAACAACAGAAAAAATTCTCTACAGTATACTTCCTCTCACATATGCTTCAAGATCTGTACTGGTGCTGTGAAGTACACCAACAACTAATAGGCAGATGAGTCTCAAGATATGGGCTCTCAAAGAGGAAGGATAAAAGAAGGGCATTCCTCCAGGACAACTATAAAAGCATCAGGCTCCTTCTAAACCTCTCCACCTTTCTTTCTTTCTTTTTTTTTTTTAAAGATTTATTTATTTATACAAGCACTGAGTACAGTCACAAGCTCCGAAGAGTGAGAGAATTCAACAGAGCCAGAGCGGGGAACAGAACAGATAGACTGACAAAATACACTGCAAAAACACAACAGAGCAAAAACAGACAATTATAAATCAGAGACATCCTGCAGGGGAGGAGGAGGGAGAGGGATCAGAGGGAGGGAGGGAAGAGACATGGGAATGCGGTGATGGTGCAAGGGTGCACTGGTGAAAGGTGCACTGGTGCACTGGTGTAGTCTATGGGGACTACACCCGAGGGGGTGGAGGGAAGCAAATATTGTTTAAAAAAATAATAAATAAAATTTAAAAAATAAATAATAAATTAAATCATCAACAACAACAAAAAGAAATAGAGATAGTAAAAAAAATTTTATTGATAAAGTTTTCTCTATTATTTGAAAGGTTATGCTATAGAACAGAGGTAAGTTTGTCTCTGAGAGTCTCTATATAAGAAACCAAAATAAATATGAATATGGTAAAAAGACAAATTTCAACTCAACATATGAAATGATGTTCACAATTAAAGCGACATAAAATGAATAAGTACATTATTTGGAAAATGTTGAAACATATAAACTAAGAAACATATAAATGTATCATGCAAATACTAACAGCCAGATTATCTTAATGAAAAGTTAGTCTAAAAATTTCTTCTAATATTCAGAAACATTTACACTATGAGTGAATAACCTATCAGCTATAAAGTTTATACGTATCTTCATTGCTATGATATAAATTTTTTTTGAATTACCACAAGAAATTTTTGTTTGGTTAAAGGACAAATATAAATATAAAATATAAATGTTTTATATAAATTTTATATAAATTTTTATATAAATATAAATGTTTCATATATAAATGCCAATGTGAATATTATATAATACATATGTCTGTTACCCTAGAAACATTCTGCCTGACCTCTGAAATATATACATGTGAGGATAAGTAAAACTAGAGATTAATTGCACTTATACAGGTATATGATACACTTTCATTACATGATTTATTTTAATTGAAATAATAAAATATATAAAAACAAATGTAGATATGTATGTATATATGTATATATAATGTACTTAAGAGTCATTCTCTCACAATTTCTGATAAAGATTTATAAAATAAATTAATGGGTAATTTAAAATATTCCATAACAAAACACACAAGTGCATCATGTTACTTTTTCAAGTAATCTCACTTTATGGGTAGTAGTATAAAACTAATGATTTTGATATAAAAGAAATTTTTCACATTTTAAAACATACAAAAATAAAAAGTCAAATTTGTGTTTCTCAGTGGCTGTTCATGAAATGAATATTAATACATTGTTAGATATTTTACAAGGAAACAATGAATGATTGCACTGTTTTTGTTAAAAATCAAAAACAAGACTGCTGCCTTTCAACAGGTTCTACCCAGTCTTATGACATCCATGATTCTCTTGGGTAATTATTTCCAAACTGGTGCATATAATTCCAGACATTGTCAATATACATCAATTTACCGAGAAAAGACATATAGTTGTCACTTTGGGATGTTTATAAACATAAATGCTGAAGCTCTTATAATTTTTCTGCCATTTCTATAAAGTTGAATCAAAAACTGAATATACTTACCTAACCAGGGTAATATCCATATCCTTCTGGATAAGTTCAGTCTGTTTATTATTCAACTGTAATGACAGAGCATTATATTTACTCTGTGATACTTCAATTTCTTTTCTTGCTTCACTTAAGTTGTCTTCAAAGGCCTAAAATTAAAGTACTAATCATCATCATCAAATATCAAATAACTTAATAATGAAGATTGTTATATTTAACTAGTCTACAAAATGACAGTGAAAAAATTAGTAAAATTTTAAAATTCATTTTTTAATTTTCACTTAAAACATTTTAGTACAAACAGTAACTCTTGTACCACTCATAGATTAGATTTTTCAGTAGCAAAAAAAAAAAAACACACAGTTTTAGTGTTAATAAGAATTTTAAGCAAATATATTTGAACATCTATGTATAAATTTAACTATTAAAGTTATAATAAATAAATTAACATATAATAAAAGCTGTTAACTACATCAACAAAAAATAAACTCAATTACCTAAATACAAGTCAAGACAATGGCAGATATTTCACTATTTCCTCTATTTTATTTTTTTTAATTAATTTATTTATTTGCTTGCTTGTTTATACATGCACTGGGTACAGTCAGAAGCAAGGGAGGGTGAGAGAATTCACCAGAGCCAGAGAGAGGAGCAGAGCAGGCAGAAGGACCGAAGTACACTGCTGAGGGGAGCAGCAGGCGGCAGGAGAGGTCTGCGCGCCCTGTGGGACCCTCCTCTGGTGGCCGGAGAGCAGCGGGGATCAAACCGGCGCCGCAGAGGCCGCGGGCAGCTTCGCAACCCAGCGTTCAACCGCTGCGCCACAGAGGAGGCCCTATTTCCTCTATTTTAAATACAGACACATAAGTACATTCACAGAAGATGGTACTACAAAGATATCAAAATAATTTTAAAATATTTGAAATGCAGGTTATACTGAGTTCTCTATATCATGGTGAAATTTTGCTCAAAGTTCTACAAAGTTAACATTTTCCTGCTGATCATTTCTCTAAGTCTTTTTTATTTTGAAGCAATTTTAAAATGTTACATTTTCAAAATATACATAAAATTAATGTTATTTTCTTAAAGTATTAAGTATTTTATCTAAAAATAGATTATCCCACATAAAGACGAAATATTCATTACTTCCAAAAGTAATTACCAGGTTTTATTTAGGTCAAGCACTAGAAATCTATTCTACTTACCCTATCACACCAAATATTTTCACTCTGTGTAGTAGCTAGAATGATCTCTTAAAGAAAAATAATGGCATTAAGTGAAGACAGAACTATAAGTACTTCTTAAATTGCAATGTATTAAATAAGAGCAATCACAGATACATAGGTAGACAGGTAGGTGGACAGATGTAATAAAAGGAGAAAAGGAGTGAAGGAAAAGAGAGAGAGAGAGAAAGTGAGAGAATAACAAATGTTGGCTGGGATATAGATAAGTTAGAACCTGAATTGATATAAGCTCTATGGGAAACAACATGAGGGTTACTCAAAAATTAAAGATAGAATATATAATATAGCAACCCCACTCTAGATATGTATTCAATAGAATGGAAAGCAAAACCTTGAAGCAGTATTTCCACACCTGGTTCATAGCAGCACTGTTCACAATAGCCAATAAATGGAAACAACCCAAATTATTAGATGAATGGATAAAATATGCTGTATACCTATTACATGACACAAGTCTTTTTTGACTCTTCTCAAATGTTACATGGATGTATGTGCCTCATAAGCATTATTTTAAAAGAGATGAACCAGTCACAAAAAATTACCATGTGAACCCACTTAACTATCTAAAGTAGTCAAGTTCATAAATACAGAAAATAGAAATGTGATTGCCAAAGGCTTAAAGGAGGGAGAAATATGACATTGTTACTAATGAATACAGATTTACAATTCTGCAAACAGAAAAAGTTTTGGAGATCGTTTTCACAGGAATGTATCATACTTAACACTACTGAAGTGCATGCTTATAAATGGTTAAGCGGGCAATTCTTATTTTACGTGCTTTTTATTCACAATTTTTTTTTCAGATTTATTTATTTATACAAGAACCGGAGTACAGGCCAACCGATGTGCGGGAGGGTGAGAGGATTCACCAGAGACAGAGCAGGGAACAGAACAGGCAGACTGACAAAATACACTGTTGAGGGGAGCAGCGGGAGAGTCAGGAGAGGTCTGCCGTGCCATGGGGTTATCTCCCCCGTGGCCAGGATGGAACCCGCAATGCAGAGGCTGCAGACAGATTCACAGTACTGCGCTCAACTGCCTGCGCCACCAGGGGAGGCCCTATTAACAATTTTTTAAAAGAAAATTCTTACATGTGCAAGAAAAAGAGGGCGGATCAACATGGCGGCGAGGAAATGCTGCGAGTAAAATCTCCCATTAAAAAAAAGTTAATAGGGAGGAAAAGCAGCAGGTCCCAGTGAGAACTGGGACACGGAAGATAAATGGACAACTCCAGCAAACTACCCGAAGAAGAAAGTTGCCGTAAAAGAGGACTAGAAGGGAGGAAAGCTCAGAACCCTGCTACCCTCCCCCACCCACAAAGACGGCACTCTCTGACCAACAGGAAGGAGGAAAAAACAAAAAAACTAAAACAACCAATAAGAACAAACTATGCATCAAGCAGGACTGAGAGTGGAAAGGAACTATTTCAGCCACCACACCCCGTGAACTGGAGCTGTGGAGAACCCTGCAGGATTCGCTGCGGAGGTGAGCGAACTGCTCCAGGCGCCATTAGAGAAAAACAAAGACTCCTGGGGACCTACACATAGCCCCAGGACAGCCGGTAAGCTCGTGTGGAAAAGCGGCCGCTTGAAAAGGATACACGGATCGTGGCTGCTCAGGTCCCCGCGGCTGCCCAGGTCACTGCGCCTGCGAGGCCCCTTCTGGCCTGCAGTGAGAGCCCAGAGGGGGAGAGGGAACCCACCGCTGGGGCAGACCAGGCACACAGGACATGTGTCCCGCATCGCCATTTTAGAACAGGGACATGTCTTCAATAAAGACTGCCTGAAACCAGCAGAAGGCTCCCTGAGGAGCCAGAGGTGAGCTAGGAAGTTCGCCCACGCCAGGCCCCTTCTGGCCTGCAGTCAGAGCCCAGAGGGGGAGCGGAAACCCACCGCTGGGGCAGACCAGGCATGCAGGGGAGCGTGTCCCCGCATCAGCATTTTAGAACAGGGACCTTTCTTCAGTAAAGACTGCTTGAAACCGACAGATGGCTCCCGGAGGAGCCAGAGGGGAGTGGAGAAGTTCACCCAAGATGCCGGCCAGTCGCAGCAACACAGTGTCCCAGCAAATATGGCAAATTAGAAAACAGACAGTAGGGAGTAGAAGAACTACATGCAACCTAGCAATTCCTCAGGAAAAAAGCACACCACAAAAAGAAAACCACCCCCAGACTACAACGATAGTAACTTGGAAGAACTTCTGAGCCTTCCATAAAGAGAATTTAAAATTGCCATGATTGGGTCTCCCCAGTGGCACAGCAGTTGAGCGCTGGGTTGCGAAGCTGCCCGCAGCCCATGCAGCGACAGTTCGATCCCCGGCTGCTCCCCGGCCATCGGAGGAGGGTCCCACATGGCGCGCAGACCTCTCCTGCCGCCCGCTGCTCCCCTCAGCAGTGTACTTCAGTCCTTCTGCCTGCTCTGCTCCCCACTCTGACTCTGGTGAATTCTCTCATCCTCCCGTGCTTCTGACTGTACCCAGTGCTCATATAAATAATAAAATAAATAAATACATAAATTTAAAAAAATAAAAAAATAAAATTGCCATGATTGAAAAACTGACAGAAGTCATAAAGGAAAACAATGATAAGGGAAAAATAATCAACGGTCAGAAGAATGAAATTGAGTCCCTAAGGAGGGAAGTAAAAGAAATGCAGGAGATCAGGGCCTCCCCAGTGGCGCAGCGGTAGAGCGCTGGGTTGCGAAGCTGCCCGCGGCCTCTGCGGCGCCGGTTCAATCCCCGGCTGCTCCCCGGCCACCAGTGGAGGGTCCCACATGGCGCGCAGACCTCTCCTGCCGCCCGCTGCTTCCCTCAGCAGTGTACTTCGGTCCCTCTGCCTGCTCTGCTCCCCGCTCTGGCTCTGGTGAATTCTCTCACCCTCCCGCGCTTCTGACTGTACCCAGTGCATGTATAAACAGAACAAACAAACAAGCAAACAAATAAATAAGGGAAAACATGCCTCTATTAAAAAAAAAAAAAATAGAAATGCAGGAGATCAAAGAATTAATGGAGGAACTAAAGAACTCTGGGAAAAGCAATGAAAGCAGAATAGATGAAATGGAAGAACGAATAAGTACTCTTGAAGACACAGAAATAAAAAGAACCAAAACAGAAAAGGAATGAGAAGTATGAAAGAAAAAGACAGAAGAAAGACTTTGGGAACTACCTGACTTCATGAAGAAAGGAAATATAAGAGTTATAGGAATCCCAGAAGGAGAGGAGACAGATGTAGGAACAGAGAAAATATTCAAGGAGATAATTGAAGAGAACTTCCCAAACGCGAAGAAGGAGCTGTAAATTGATATACAGGAAGCAAGAAGAACACCAAATTTCCATGACGAAAGGAAAAATACAGCAAGACACATAATAGTAAAGCTCCCAAGAATCCAGGACAAGGAAAAAATAATGAAGCTGACAAGAGGGAAGAAACAGATAACATTCAAAGGAAAACCAATCAGACTGACATCAGACTTCTCTGAAGAAACACTACGGGCAAGGAGAGAGTGGAGGGACATAGTCAACAGACTCCAAGAAAACAGATGCCAACCAAGAATACTCTATCCCGTAAAGCTCTCCTTGCTCTATGAAGAAAGAATAAGGACCTTCCCAGACAAACAGAAACTCTGGAATTTCATTACGACTAAACCCCCACTCCAAAAAATACTACAAGGAGTCCTAAAGCCAGAAACTCAGAGGGACAAATAACGACAAAAGAAGACCAAAAAAAAAAAGTTATTAAAAGAATAAATAAATAAAATCAAAGGAAAGACAAACACAATGGCAAAAACAGATGCTAACATATCAATATTAACTCTAAATGTCAATGGACTAAACTCTTCAATAAAAAGACAAAGAGTCGCAGGCTGGATTAAGACACAAAACCCAACCTTTTGCTGTCTCCAGGAAACCCATTTAGCTACAAAAGATAAAAATAGACTCAAAGTTAAAGGATGGAAAACAATCCTACAAGCAAATGGACCAAAAAAGAAAGCAGGAACAGCTATACTTATATCAGATAAAACAGATTTCAAACTCAAAAAGGTAAAAAGAGACCCCAACGGTCACTACATTATGATCAAGGGGACAATAATTCAAGAAGAAATAACACTCATTAACAAATATTCACCAAATGAAGGAGCACCAAAATATATCAGACAACTATTGTCATCTCTGAAAACAGACATCAGAGAAAACACATATGTAGTGGGAGATTTCAACAAACCACTATCAACAATGGATAGATCAACGAGACAAAAAATAAGACACTAAATCTCTAAATAAGGCTCTAGAGCGCTTGGGCTTAACAGACATCTATAGAACACTAAACCCCAAAAAAACCGAGTACACATTTTTCTCAAGCGCACACGAATCATTCTCCAGGATAGATCACATACTGGGACACAAGACAAACATCAACAGATACACCAAGATTGAAATCATACAAAGCATCTTTTCTGACCATGAAGGCATGAAACTAGAAATAAACCATAAAAAGAAGGCAAGGAACTCACCTACCTCATGGAGATTGAAAACCACACTACTGGAAGACCACTGGACTAATGAGGAGCTCAAAGAAGAAAATAAAAAATTCTTTGAATTGAATGACAAGGAGGACACCAATTTCCTAAATGTATGGGATGCAGCAAAAGCAGTAATAAGAGGAAAATATATAGCAATAGAGGCTCACATCAAGAAACAACAAAGAACTCAAAGAAACAACCTAATCTCGAAGCTCAAAGATCTAGAAAAACAACAAAAAAAACACAAAACCAGTAGAAGAAAAGAAATAATAAAAACCAAAGCAGAAATAAATGAAATCGAAATTAAAAAAAATAATCCAAAAGAAATCAATGAAACCAAGAGCTGGTTCTTCGAAAAAATCAATAAAATAGACAAACCCCTAGCCACGCTCACAAAGGAAAAAAGGGGGAAAGCACAAATAAACAGGGTCATAAATGAAAGAGGAGAAATCACAATGGACACAGCAGAAATCAAAAGAATAATCAGTAACTACTATGAACAGTTATATGGAAACAAGTTCAACAATCTAGAGGAGATGGACAAATTCCTAGAACTCTACAATCATCCAAAGCTAGATAAAGAAGGAATAGAACACCTAAACAGACCAATTACAAACAGTGAAATTGAAATGGTAATCAAAAACCTCCCCAAAAACAAAAGCCCAGGACCTGATGGATTTACAAATGAATTCTACCAAACATTCAGAGACGAATTAGTGTCTATCCTTCACAAACTCTTCCAAAAAATTGAGAAGGAAGGGACAATACCAAACATGGTCTATCAAGCCAACATTACACTAATAGCAAAACCAAACAAGGACAACACAAAAAAGGAAAACTACAGGCCAATCTCCCTAATGAACACTGTTGCAAAAATCCTCAATAAAATTTTAGCTATCAGAATCCAACAATGTATCCATAAGATAATTCACCATGACCAAGTAGGATTCATTCCAGGGACACAAGGATGGTTCAACATTCGAAAATCAATCAATGTTATCCAACACATCAACAAAAAGAAATATAAAAACCATATGATAATATCAATAGATGCTGAGAAAGCTTTTGACAAAGTGCAACACCCATTCATGATAAAAGCCCTTGAAATTCTTGGGATACAAAGAACATACCTCAACATCAGAAAGGCCATATATGAAAAGACAACAGCCAGTATCATTCTCAATGGTGAAAAGCTGAACGCAGTTCCATTAAGATCTGGAACAAGATAAGGATGTCCACTCTCACCACTGCTTTTCAATATAATACTGGAAGTCCTAACCAGAGCAATAAGACAAAAGAAAGACATACAAGGAATCCAAACAGGAATGGAAGAAGTCAAACTATCACTATTTGCAGATGATATGATAATATACATAGAGAACCCCAAAAACTCCACAGAAAAACTAATTCAACTCATCAATCAGTTCAGTAAAGTGGCAGGATACAAAATCAACATGCAAAAGTCAGTAGCCTTCCTATACACAAACGATAAATCTGAAGAAGAAGAAATCAAAAAAACCATCCCTTTTATTATCAAAACAAAAAAAAAATCAAATTCTTGGGAATAAATCTAACAAAAGAGGTAAAGGACCTATACAAGGAAAACTATAAAACACTGTTAAAAGAAATAGAAGAAGACACAAAGAAATGGAAAGACATCCCCTGCTCATGGATTGGAAGAATAAACATTATTAAAATGGCCATCCCACCAAAAGCAATATACAGATTCAATGCTATTCCAATAAAAATTTCAATGTCATTCTTCAAAGAAATAGAACAATTATTGATGAAATTCATAGGGAATAACCAAAAACCCCAAATAGCTAAAGCTCTCCTGAAAAAAAAAAGAAGGGAATGGAAGCATCACACTCCCAGACTTCAAACTATACTACAAAGCCACAATCATCAAAACTGCATGGTATTGGAACAAGAACAGACATACAGACCAATGGAATCGAATTGAAAATCCAGAAATAAACCCACAGAGTTATGGTCAACTAATCTTTGACAAAGGAGCAAAGACCATGCATTGGAGCAAAGAAAGTTTGTTCAATAAATGGTGCTGGGAAAACTGGGTCGCTACATGCAAAAGAATGAAGCTTGACCATTACCTCACACCATACACAAACATCAACTCAAAATGGATTAAAGAACTAGACATAAGACCTGAAACCATAAAATACATAGAAGGAAATACAGGCAAAACACTTCGTGATATGCTTATCAAAGACATCTTTACAGACACATCACCCAAAGCAGTGATAGTGAAGGCAAAGATAAACAGCTGGGACTACATCAAATTAAAGAGCTTCTGCACAGCAAAAAGAGACAATAACAACAACAAAGAGAAACCCCACCGACTGGGAGAACATTTTTGCACACACTAATGATAAAGGACTGATCACAAAAATCTGCAAAGAGCTGATGAGACTCAACAACAACAAAGAAAATAATCCAGTCAAAAAATGGGCAGAAGAGCTAAAAAAAACTTCTCTGAAGAAGAAATGCAAATGGCCAACAGGCATATGAAAAAATGTTCAACATCACTTGTAATCAGGGAAATGCAAATCAAAACTACCATGAGATACCATCTTACACCAGTGAGAATGGCACATATTAAAAAAACTAGCAACAACAAATGTTGGCGAGGATGTGGAGAAAAAGGAACTCTTCTGCACTGTTGGTGGGAGTGCAAACTGGTCCAACCACTATGGAGAGCTGTGTGGAGATTTCTGGACCTACTAAACATAGAGCTTTCATATGATCCAGCAATTCCACTCCTAGGTATTTACCCAAAGGACACAGAAACATCAATTCCAAAGAGCACCTGCTCCTCTATGTTTATAGCAGCACAGTTTACAATAGCTAAGCTTTGGAAACAATCCAAATGCCCAAAAATAGATGACTGGATCAAGAAGATGTGGTACATATACACCATGGAATATTACTCAGCATTCAAAAAAGATAAACACATGCAATTTGCAGCAACATGGATGGTGCTGGAAGGATTATGCTTAGCGAAATAAGCCAGAAAGAAAAAGAAAAATACCGGATGGTCTCACTCATAGCAGGAATCTAGAAAACTTAAATAAGGGACCAGGAAAATGAATAAGTATAAGAAAATCAAAATCAAAATCAACAAGCAACTATGAACCAGAGACAGTCTATGGGGGTTGGGGGGCAGGGAGGGGAGGGATTGGTGTCAAAGTAAGGGGGTTGGAATTGTATGGGGAATATAAAAATAAAATTTATTAAAAAAAATAAAAATAAAAAATAAAAAAATAATAAATAAGTCACACTTGAAGATGCATATGCCCACAAAAAAAAAAAAAAAAAGAAAGAAAATTTTACATGTGCAACCAAATGGACAGACCTAATACAACTGAACAAAAAGACAACAAACAACCCATTAAAAAAATGGGCAGGGGCCAACCCGGTGGCGCATCGGTTGAGCGCTGGGTTGCGAAGCTGCCCGCGGCCTCTGCAGCGCCTGTTCGATCCCCGGCTGCTCCCCTACCACCGGAGGAGGGTCCCACAGGGCGCACAGACCTCTCCTGCCGCCCGCTGCTCCCCTCAGCAGTGGACTTCGGTCCTTCTGCCTGCTCTGCTCCCTGTTCTGGCTCTGGTGAATTCTCTCACCCTCCCGTGCTTCTGACTGTACCCAGTGCATGTATAAACAAAATAAACAAATAAATAAATAAATAAAACATGCCTCTATTAAAAAAAAAAAAAATCTTAAAAAAAAAAAAAAGGGCAGGGGGCCTCCCCAGTGGCGCAGCAGTTGAGTGCTGGGCTGCGAAGCTGCACGCAGCCTCTACAGTGCTGGTTTGATCCTGGGCCACCTGTGAGTGTCCCACATGGCGCGCAGACCTCTCCTGATGCCCGCTGCTCCCCTCCACAGCGTACTTTGTCATTCTGCATGTTCTGCTCCCCACTCTGGCTCTGGTGAATTCGCTTACCCTCCCGCGCCTCTGACTGTACCCAGTGCTCGCATAAATAAATAAATAAATAAATAAATAAATAAATAAATAAATAAATTTTTAAAAAATGGGCAGGAAAATAGTCACTTTTCCAAAGAAGACATACAGATGACCTACATGCGCATGAAAAATTGCTTATCATCACTATGGTCAGGAAAATACAAATGAAAACCACAATGAGTTACCACTTCACATCTGTGAGAATAGCCCACATCAAGAAGACCAGAAACAAGTACTGGCATGGATGCAGAGAAAAAGGAACCCTTTTACACAGTTTGTGGGAATATAAACTGGTCCAACTACTATGGAAAGACATAAGGAGGCTTATTGAAAGATTAAAAAATGGATCTACCAAATGGTCACCAATTCCACTCCTAGAGATGTATCCCAAGAATATACTAATTTGGAGGGAAATACACTAATAGAAATATACTAATTTGAAGGGAAACTTGCACTCCCATGTTTACTGTCACATTATTTACAATAGTCAAACTATGGAAACAACCTAAAGAGATCCAAAAATGGATGAGTGGATCAAAAATATGTGTTATATATTTGCAATAGAATACTACTCAGCTATCAAAAAGATAAACTCATGCAACATGGACAGACCTGGAAGGGATTATACTAAGCAAAATAAGCCAAAGGGACAAAGATAAACATAATGCTACTTATATGTGGAATATAGACAAACCAAATGAGGCGTCATAGACAAACTTAAAAATTGACCCTTGAAAGCTGACCATAGAACTGAAGCATCCATGGAAGGAAGGGAATGGGGGAGGAGAGAGAGATAAGAACATGGAGGCGATAAACCACAACAGACTATGTTGAAGGACTATAGTGCTTTGGTGGTGGGTATGCTATGGTTATAACACCTGAGGGGGAAAACCTGTACTTCTAAAACACTAACAAGGATGGTACTTCACTTAAAAACAAAATAAATACAATCGCGAATAAATACAAAATGCCTTCAAATTTATAAGGAAAAAAAAATACCTGAATAGAAAAAGTAACAAACTAGAAAGCACAGCAAATTATAGAACAGAATAGTTGAATGGCAAATCAGTAAATGAAAAATATCATCAAATAATTATGTCGCTATAAATTAATACAAGAAAGTATTGCTTGTCCTTATCATACTACCAAACTCCTTGAAGGTTGTAGGAAAGCAAAAACTGATATAAAAATTAAGAAAACGAGTGCACCAGAATTCAATTCTCTCAATAGGTCAGTCATCCCAATTGTGCCCTCATATATTGATGTATTTTTCTTAAGTATCTGCAATTACTTGATTTATACACTCAGAAATACTTAGTTCTCTAAATCATATATTCATACACACGTATACATACATAATATGCATAAACAAATATATCCATACTTATTATACATGTGCATATACACAGCTATACTTATTATAGTTAAAAGGCTATACATGTACACAGTGAAATATATTTTTATAGATATGCACACAGATGTATTAATATTATATATTCTTTTCATATGTACATACATAGAGATCATCATGTTTAGTGGCCTAAAAATTTTTTTGGACTTCTCAACAAAATGGTAAAAGAGAAACCTAGAATTTGATGGGAAAAAAATGAAGAAAAACATTCTCAAGATAAAGAGAAATCCATTAAAAAGTATTAATTTCAAAAGCACTGATAAAAAAGGATGTAAGAATATTGTAAGGGTTGGTTATATCATTTATTTTCTTAAAAATAAAATTTTACTATAAATGAAGGCTTCCTAAACTAAATAAAAGCACTATCCTTAAAAAACATGAATTTTTTGTGTTTGTACTTTTATTAAACAGTTTATTTTTTAAAGGACCTGGAAATTACAACCTAAAACTGTATTGCAATGAGGTCTAGCTATATTTATAAATTTAAGCCCTAATTTAAAAAGTCAAAGCTCATGATTCTAAATATTTTTTTCAAAACATGTTTTATTTCAAAATGCAGTAGTCTTTATTTTTTAATGATTACATTTTAAATAACTATTTGAAGTCAGTTTCCTGCTTTGCAACATCAATTTTTAAAAAGCTGTGGGTCTTAAGTAAAGAAGTATAAATTAATACTAGTTCTCACTGGTGGATATGAATATATAACTTGTTATTTTTTTTATATTTACTAGAAGCATTTATTGCTTGAGGTTATAATTACTTGCAAAGCAAGAAAATGAAGCTAGTTGAATATATAACTTGTTATTTAAACAAAATAACATGTAACAACTTCCTGTAAGAAGTTAGATCCAAAGTTGCAGTATGAATTCTCGATTATACTCTTACAGCATACCTTTATTTTTGCATCAATGCTTTGTTTTTCTTTTCTCCAATGTGCTTCCTGCTTCCTCAGTTTCTCCAGGTCATTCAGCAGGTCAGCACAGCATGTATTTAATTTCTCATTTTCCTCTTCCAGACTTTTTATAACCAGTCTGTTTTGTTCTTCCTTATTTTGTACACACTCCTTAGTGTCCTGTAGAAGAGTACCACAAGGGCCGATAAACAAAACAACAACAAAAAAGGTGAGAACTAATCAGCAAATATAAACTGTGCAGTTTTATCCTCACAGCAGCTTCTTCTATATTTGATGGCCAAGGTCACCTGTATACTTTTATTGGTCTCTTTTCATGCAGGTGGATGGGTCATATTTTTCCACTGGATGACAGCTTTGATGAGTACACATTTGCAAAGAGCCCATTAATTGATCAAGCTGCCTTTGATGCTGTCCCCAGCTATTTTTGAGACCCACACAGACATATCCTCCCAGACCTGGGTTTTATCAATTAATAATGCCAGTCCCATCAGAATCTAATTACAAGAAGCCACATATTCACACTCCTACTTTCTTAGCTCCATTTCCATCATTAACTATTTATCTGAAAGTTATAAAGCTTGGAGTCTTAGCTTTAAAGCATCTTTCTGAGTTTTTACATGTGAGAAAACTATAAGGTACAGCAGGGCCTAAGGCAATTTTTTCTCAATGCTTGTCATTCTCTGTGCCACAAAGGCTGACAAAGCTTAATGTAGGACTTCAAAGTAATACTACTCTGAAACTATACATAAGTCAACATACCTTAACTTCTTTACTTCTATCTTTAAATTTCTTCTGGAAGTCACTGAGTTCTTTCCTTAAGAAAACATTTTCTTCATTTACTGCAATCTTTTGTTTTATAAGGTCATTTATTTCCTGTTTTAGTCCTAATTCTCTCTGTGAAAAAAATTACAATTATTGGTGAGTTGTTATTTATACGGAAAAAATATTTAATTTAAAAAGATTTGCTTTTTTTAAGTTAATAAATAAGATTTTACATTTCAGTTGATAACTGATTCATTACAACATGTATTATCACAATTCTCATTTCCTGTAACATGCACATGGATTTTTAAAGAAACTGTCTATGTATGCTACCTATTAGAATAAAATGGAGAACATATAAAAACTGGACACCAAATATGAAGGCATATCCAGAAAGCAAATTTTGGAAATTCTGGTATATAACAGGAGATATACAAAATTTTATAAAACATTCTAATTAAAGAAAACGCTTATGTAGCTAAAATAATTAGCCTCATTTGCATATCATGTTCATGTGGAAGAAAACCATTCTTAAAGAAACAATTAGTTTTGTGAAAGCATATAAAATTTAAAGAATGAAAGATGGTAAGCTTGTTTTGATACTAAAAATTTTCCTCTGTAAAAGGAATTTTGAGAATATTAAAACTGCTACAATTTTAACTGAATATTCTTGCCTATTCTTGCCTGCCAGAGATAACTAAGTGACACATGATTTTATTCATGATTCATTTCTTAGTTTCCCCCTCTTATCTCTAACTATATTCTCAGAAAATTTACCCATTCTCTGTTGTTTCAGAAAATTTACCCAATTCTAGTGACTTCTGATCTTATCTCTGATTGAAAGACTACACAGTCCATAATTGGCAGAATTCTCTCAATCACCAATTCCAAACCAAGTCACTACACAATACCTACACTTAGATTACCTGCTATCTCAAAATAATACACTAAAACCAAAATCCATATCCTGATACTCTCTTTCCTAAACTTTAGCTTTTGTCAACTCATGCATTTTTTTCAATTAATATTTATTAAGCACCCATTTACTGGCTATACATGCTTTTTGAAAGCTTCTAAGTCATTCTCAAAAGAACCTTCCTCCAAGTCCTTCTGCCTGTCACACATGGAGCAGAGACATCAAAAGATAAACATAATATTTTTTATTAAGTAATATGCTCAGTAGAAACCCCTGACCTTTATGCCATTTCTGACCTATCACTGATGCTCTTCTGATCCCTACATACTAATTTATTTTATACTCCCATATTTACTCCTTTTCAAACCCTCTCCAAAGGACTTCAGAGTAAATTGAAACTTAAGGCCAGGATGAAAAATGGGAGGAGTTTAAGGAATAAAGGAAAAGTAATCTATAGTCTAACATTTTTCAGTTGTAATGCTAATTGCTGCTTTCATTTTAATTCTCAAAAATATTTTAAGTGATGAATACACAGAAAAATAATATATGTGTGTATGGTGTAAAGAAATAGAATAAAAAAGGCAACCTTGTACCCACAACCATCAAACTAACAAATACAACTTCTTCTTTACCATTGTCTTTGAAATGTCTGTAGGATCCTCTAACACCTCCTATGACCTCCAGGAGTAAGCACTACCCTGAAATTTGGTCTTTTCCTTCTCTGGTTTTTCTTTATGTGTGTGTGTGTGTATGTAATAGGGGACATGTATATGTCCCTAATCAATGTATTCTAAAATTCAGCCTATTTTTGAGTTTTGTATAAATTAAATCATAGTACAAAGAATAGGTGTAGTATGATTTTTGCTCCGCATTAGTTATTATTTAGCTCAACATTATTCCCAAATTCACTATATTGATGAATATACCTGAAGATCAACTGTCTTGGCTTAACTGTCTTGGTGTAAAGCATCACTCCATTATATATATATGTGTATGTGTGTGTATACATATATATGTATATTTAACTATAAAATAGTTATCCAACTCTTGAAAATGTATATTGCATCTGCTTCCTATTTTGGGGAAAGGAGTATACAAGCAATGTTGCTATGAACAATCTTTAAGCTTGTCTCATGATACAGATGAACCAGAATGTCTCACAAGCAGTATTTTTCAAACTGTAGAATACAATCTAGTAATGGGTCAGTAAATGAATTACATCTAGTCTTTATTACACATAGTAGGGAAAACTATTATAAAACTTTACTTCATGTATGTACACTGGATTTTAAGAGAAAATGGTATTTTTTCTTAGTGTATGGATCATATCAATAAATATTTGAAAAGAAGTGTTCTAAATTATATATGCTAAAAGATTAAATTGTGCATCATAGGACATCATAGGATATATGTACTTCAAGAATTACCATAGCTCCAAATCTGCACCAATACTTGACTCTCAGACTTGATATTTTAAAAAGCCAGTAGGTGTAAACGGCACTGCAATATAATCTTAACTTTTACTTATTTAAATACTAGAGCATAAGAAAATGTGTCTTCAATCAACAGCATACAAATAGATGTATAAATATGGTTATCCTCAATTCATAGCCACTTTTCTAATCTCATCTAAGTCTTATCCTCCTTTAGGATTCAGTTTCCACCTCTTCTATAAAGGTTTGCTACCACTATGACAATAATTTCTTTCATTTTGAAATTTCTGTATTACCTATATTATTCATTAAATATATAACTACCTAATCTTGCTAATTGTTGATGTACCCATACTCTCTCCCAAACCCAATTAGTAAATGTCTAGGAATGGAGGTTGGCAATGAAAAATAAATTCTATCATGTGAACACTAAGACTGTTTATAAAATATGTACAAGCATGTACTTTGAGAGGAAAAATGACAACACCTGAGCATATTCATGTATTCTGGAGCTTATTTAGAGTCTAGGAAGGATAGAACACTGAATCAAATTATTTAAGTTTTAAAAGGGATTTTCCACTACTGTAAACTAGAAATGATAATATAAATGATACAACAGTAAGCCCTTTATGAGATTCAATAATTTAAATTTTGGCATATGAGTAAATTTAGTGAAACACAAAGACAAATAAAGACTTAATTTCTTTTTTTATAATTTATTTATTTATATATAGTTGACATCATTGTTCATTTTTGTGTAATGTTGCTTTCTCCTCCCAGGTGAAGTCCCTGTAAAATACCCACCACCAAGTCACCCGTGCACCATCACTGTAGTCCCTTTTGTTCTTCCCTCCTCTGGTCTGAGCCCTCTCCTCCCGCTCCCCTGCAGAATGTCTCTGATTTATAGTTGCCTGCTAATTTTTTTTTTTTTATTTATTGAATGCAAACTGGTCCAACCACTATGGAAAGCTGTGTAGAGATTCCTCAAACTACTGAAAATGGAGCTACCATATGGCCCAGCAATTAACTCCTAGAAATCTACCCAAAGAACATAAAAAAAATTCAAAAGGATACCTGCACCCCTATGTTTATTGCAGCACTATTTATAATAGGTAAGCTATGGAAACAACCCAAATGCCCAAAAGTAAATGACTGGATCAAGAAGATGTGATATATATACACAATAGTATACTATTCAACAACCAAAAAAAAAAAAAAAAATACAACTCATGACATTTGCAGCAACATGAGTGAAGCTAGAAGGGATTGTGTTCAGTGAAATAAGCCAGAAGAAAAAAAAAATATCAGACGGTTTCACTTATAGGAGGAATATTGGGAACCAAATAAGGGATCAGAAAAGAAAAGAAAAAATAAAAAACCAAAATTAACAGGCAACTATAAATGAAAGATTTGATTTCCAAGTAAAAAAGCACAATATAGTATGAAATTGGTAACCAAAAATATTCTGATAGTTTGATAAACTTATATTGTATAATCATCAGAGTAATAATCAAAGATGTACTCCAATTTGAAGAAGATTGATAAATTAAACCCTCAATGATTTGTAAATATGAGGCAACTTATTTCCCTGATAAAAATACCCTCAAGGATGTACTTTAAATAATGAAATCAGGGCCTCCCTGGTGGCGCAAGGGGTTAAGCACCTCATTATGAAGCAAACCGCAGCCTCTGCAGCATGAGTTCAATCCCCGGTCAGCCAGGGAGCAACCCACATGGCAAAGCAGACCTCTCCTGTCTCATCCACTGCTCCCCTCAGCAGTATGTTTCAGTCAGTCTGCCTGTTCTGTTCCCCGCTCTGCCTCTGGTGAATCCTCTCACCCGCCCCCATCTCTGGCCTTGTACCCCAGCTCTTGTATGCATAAATGAATAAATGTTTTAAAAAAAATAATGAAATCACAAGTATATACAGTTACAGTACATTTTTAAAATTAGCTTTATGAAACTTTTTCAACAAACTTTTCTGGTTAGAGTAGAGCACATTCTTAATGGTCTGGCTTGAGTTAATATTAAAATAGCAACTAGAACTCAGAGGAACCATAAAGTATAAAGGGTGACAAGAGAAAGTATGTCTGGAACAAATAATTTATTATGGATAAGCTATGAAATTAATAATTCATATCATGGTCAAGAGAATTCTATAGAGTAAGAAGAGAATAACAGTATGAAGCGGGGGGAAGGGGGGAGGGGCAAAAGAATAAGACCTGAAACTATATCAGGCAATACTTGAGCATAGTTAATATATTATTTATATGACCCACTTTCAAATGGACAAGAAACTTTAATAAGAAATACAGAAGTAATAAAACCACAACAACTAAAACAATGGTAAATGGAGAAAGGGAAACAGCTAAGAAAACTAATTAACTGAAAAGCAAAACTTATTTTTAGACTCCCTATATATTATGTCAAGAAATGCAGATAAGCAAACTTAGCTTTAAAAAGGTACATATAGATTGAGTCAACACACAAAAAATACAACATACAAGTAATTCATCTAAAGATGCAATATAAAAGGATGGACAAAGATATAACACATTAGTTCTAAAAACAAAGCTGGGGGAATAGGGAGTTAAGAAAAGAAATTAAGGGGGGCGGAGCAACATGGCGGTGAGGAGACGCTGCGAGTAAGATCTCCCATTAAAAAAAAGTTAATAGGGAGGAAAAGCGGCAGGTCCCAGTGAGAACTGGGACACGGAAGATAAACAGGTGACGCCAGCGAACTGCCCGAAGAAGAAACTGGCCATAAAAGAGGACTAGAAGGGAGGGAAGCGCAGAACCCTGCTCCCCTCCCCCGCCCACAGAGGCGGCACTCTCCGACCGGCAGAGAGGAGGAAACAACAAACCAAAACGACCCACAAGAACAAACGACGCAGCAAGCGGGACTGTGAGTGGAAAGGAACTATTGCAGCCACCACACCCCGTGAACGGGAGCTGAGGCGAACCCTGCAGGATCCACCGCGGCGGTGAGCGAACGGCTCCGGGCGCCATTAGAGAAGAACAAAGACCCCGGGAGACGCGCACACAGCCCGGGCTGCCGGTAAGCTGGCGCGGAAACGCGGCGCGCTCGGCGCGCTTGAAAAGCAAGTGCAGACCGGGATCGCGGCTGCCCAGGTCCCCGCGCCTGCGACCTAGGCTTGCGGGGAGACGACCTAGGCTGGCGGGGAGACGCGCGGAGGTCCTCACTGAGGTGAAGGTCCCTCCCTGAGTGAGCAGGAACCAGGCGCCCAGGCACGGGAGCGGTGCAAAAGGCGCCATTCCCGCGCCACTGAACTGGGCTACAGCCCGCGTCCTGGAACTGAGGGCTTTGAACTGAGACCCGGGGCACGAAAATTCGGGGCGTGGTTTCTCCACGACGGTGGGGCACAAGGCAGACACAGCACCCCAAAGCTGTTGAGGTGTACCCTACCATTCCTGCTCTGTTCTCTGTCCCACGGGGTGGGGGGAGGCGAAAAACAGCCCCCCAAGGACAATAAGAGAGATCTCTGGCGCCACCTAGCGACCAGGAAAAAAAAAGTCACTAACACCCTATAAAACAGGACATTTCTTAAGACTGCTTGAAAAGGGCAGGTTTCTGGAGGACCCAGTGGCCAGCCGGGAAGTTATTCCACGCCAGGCCCCTTCCGACCAGCAGTCTGAGCCCACAGAGGGAGCAGGCACCCACGTCCGGGGCAGACCGGGTGCGCAGAAGAGTGTGCCTGAAACCGGAGGCGCAGGGACTACATCCCGCTTCGCCATTTGAGAACAGGGACATTTCTTCAGTAAAAACTGCCTAAATCCAGCAGAAAGCTCCCCCAGAAGACAGAGATGGCTCCTGGAAGAGCCAGAGGGGAGCGGAGAAGTTCACCCAAGATGTCAGTCAGTCCGAGCAACACAGTGTCCCAACGCATACGACAAATTAGAAAACAGACAGTAGGGAGTAGAAGAACCACACGCAACCTAAAAACTCCTCAGGAAAGAAGCACACCACAAAAAGAAAACCACTCCCCAGATTGCAACGACAGCAACTTGGAAGAACTTCTGAGCCTTCCAGAAAGAGAATTTAAAATTGCCATGATTAAAAAAGTGATAGATCAGAAGAAGGAAATTGAGTCCCTAAAGAGGGAAGTAAGAGAAATGCAGGAGATCAAAGAATTAATGGAGGAACTAAAGAACTCTGGGAAAAGCAATGAAAGCAGAATAGATGAAATGGAAGAACGAATAAGTAATCTTGAAGACACAGAAATAAAAAGAACCAAAACAGAAAAGGAAAGAGAAGTACGAAGGAAAAAGAATGAAGAAAGACTTCGGGAACTATCTGACTCCATGAGGAAAGGAAATATAAGAGTTATAGGAATTCCAGAAGGAGAGGAGAGAGATGTAGGAACAGAGAAAATATTCATGGATATAATTGAAGAGAACTTCCCAAATGAGAAGAAGGAGCTGAAAATTGATATACAAGAAGCAAGAAGAACACCAAACTTCCACGACGAAAGGAAAAACACAGCAAGACACATAATAGTAAAGCTCCCAAGAATCCAGGACAAGGAAAAAATAATGAAGCTGACAAGAGGGAAGAAACAGATAACATTCAAAGGAAAACCAATCAGGCTGACATCAGACTTCTCTGAAGAAACACTACGGGCAAGGAGAGAGTGGAGGGACATAGTCAACAGACTCCAAGAAAACAGATGCCAACCAAGAATACTCTATCCCGCAAAGCTCTCTTTCCTCCATGAAGAAAGAATATGGACCTTCCCAGACAAAGAGAAACTCCGGAATTTCATTGCGACTAAACCCCCACTCCAAAAAATACTACAAGGAATCCTAAAGCCAGAACCTCAGAGGGACGAATAACAACGAAAGAAGACCAAAAAAAAAAAAAAAGTTATTAAAAGAATAAATAAATAAAATCAAAGGAAAGACAAACATAATGGCAAATACAGATGCTAACATATCAATATTAACTCTAAATGTAAATGGACTAAACTCTTCAATAAAAAGACACAGAGTTGCAGCCTGGATTAAGAAACAAAACCCAACCTTTTGCTGTCTCCAGGAAACACATTTAGCTACAAAAGATAAAAATAGGCTCAAAGTCAAAGGATGGAAAACAATCCTGCAAGCAAATGGGCCAAAAAAGAAAGCAGGAACAGCTATACTTATATCAGATAAAACAGACTTCAAACTCAAAAAAATAAAAAGAGACCCCAATGGTCACTACATTATGATTAAGGGGACAATACTTCAAGAAGAAATAACACTCATTAACATATACTCACCAAACGAAAGAGCACCAAAATATATCAGACAACTGTTGTCCTCTCTGAAAACAGACATCAGAGAAAACACATATGTAGTGGGAGACTTCAACACACCACTATCAACAATGGATAGATCAACAAGACAAAAAATAAGTAAAGAAACTAAAGCTCTAAATAAGGACCTAGAGCATTTGGGCTTAACAGACATCTATAGAACACTAAACCCAAAAAAAACGGAGTACACATTTTTCTCAAGCGCACATGGATCATTCTCCAGGATCGATCACATACTGGGGCACAAGACAAACATCAACAGATACACCAAGATTGAAATCATACCAACCATCTTTTCTGACCACGAAGGCATCAAACTAGAAATAAATCATAAAAAGAAGGCAAGGAACTATCCTACCTCATGGAGATTAAAAGCCACACTACTGGAAGACCACTGGACTAACGAGGAGATCAAAGAAGAAATTAAAAAATTCTTTGAATTGAATGACAAGGAGGACACCAATATCCTAAATGTATGGGATGCAGCAAAAGCAGTAATAAGAGGAAAATATATAGCAATAGAAGCTCACATCAAAAAACAAGAAAGAACTCAAAGAAACAACCTAATCTCGAAGCTCAAAGATCTAGAAAAAGAACAACAAAAAAACCCCAGAACCAGTAGAAGAAAAGAAATAATAAAAACCAAAGCAGAAATAAATGAAATTGAAACTAAAAAAACAATCCAAAAGATCAATGAAACCAAGAGCTGGTTCTTTGAAAAAATAAATAAAATAGACAAACCCCTAGCCAGGCTCACAAAGGAAAAAAGGGAGAAAGCACAAATACACAGAATCATAAATGAAAGAGGAGAAATCACAACGGACACAGCAGAAATCAAAAGAATAATCAGTAACTACTATGAACAGTTATATGGAAACAAGTTCAACAATCTAGAGGAGATGGACAAATTCCTACAACTCTACAATCACCCAAAGCTAGATAAAGAAGAAATAGAACACCTAAACAGACCAATTACAAGGAGCGAAATTGAAATGGTAATTAAAAACCTCCCCAAAAACAAAAGCCCAGGACCTGATGGATTTACAAATGAATTCTACCAAACATTCAGAGACGAATTAGTGCCTATCCTTCACAAACTCTTCCAAAAAATTGAGAAGGAAGGGACAATACCAAACACGTTCTATGAAGCCAATATTACACTAATACCAAAACCGAATAAGGACAACACAAAAAAGGAAAACTATAGGCCAATCTCCCTAATGAACACTGATGCAAAAATCCTCAATAAAATTTTAGCTATCAGAATCCAACAATGTATCCATAAGATAATTCACCACGACCAAGTTGGATTCATTCCAGGGGCACAAGGATGGTTTAACATCCGAAAATCAATCAACGTTATCCAACACATCAACAAAAAGAAATATAAAAACCATATGATAATATCAATAGATGCTGAGAAAGCTTTCGACAAAGTGCAACACCCATTCATGATAAAAGCCCTTGAAATTCTTGGGATACAAGGAACATACCTCAACATCATAAAGGCCATCTATGACAAGCCAACAGCCAGTATCATTCTCAATGGTGAAAAGCTGAAAGCAATTCCATTAAGATCTGGAACAAGACAAGGATGTCCACTCTCACCACTGCTTTTCAATATAATACTGGAAGTCCTAGCCAGAGCAATAAGACAAGAGAAAGACATCCAAGGAATCCAAATAGGAAAAGAAGAAGTCAAACTATCACTATTTGCAGATGATATGATAATATACATAGAGAACCCCAAAAACTCCACAGAAAAACTAATTCAACTCATCAATCAATTCAGTAAAGTGGCAGGATACAAAATCAACACGCAAAAGTCAGTAGCCTTCCTATACACAAACAATAAATCTGAAGAAGAAGAAATCAAAAAAACCACCCCTTTTATTATCGAAACAAAAAAAATCAAATATTTGGGAATAAATCTAACAAAAGAGGTAAAGGACCTATACAAAGAAAACTATAAAACACTGTTAAAAGAAATAGAAGAAGACACAAAGAAATGGAAAGACATCCCCTGCTCATGGATTGGAAGAATAAACATTATTAAAATGGCCATCCTACCAAAAGCAATATACAGATTCAATGCTATTCCAATCAAAATCTCAATGGCATTCTTCAAAGAAATAGAACAATTATTGATGAAATTCATATGGAATCACCAAAAACCCCGAATAGCCAAAGCTCTACTGAAAAAAAAAGAAGGAAATGGAGGCATCACACTCCCAGACTTCAAACTATACTACAAAGCCATAATCATCAAAACTGCATGGTATTGGAACAAGAACAGACATACAGACCAATGGAATCGAATAGAAAGTCCAGAAATAAACCCACAGATTTATGGTCAACTAATCTTTGACAAAGGAGCAAAGACTATGCATTGGAGCAAAGAAAGTTTGTTCAATAAATGGTGCTGGGAAAACTGGGTCGCTACATGCAAAAGAATGAAGCTTGACCACTACCTCACACCATACACAAAAATCAACTCAAAATGGATTAAAGAACTAGACATAAGACCTGAAACTATAAAATACATAGAAGGAAATATAGGCGAAACACTACGGGATTTGCACATCAAAGACATCTTTACAGACACATCACCCAAAGCAGTGATAGTGAAGAGAAAGATCAACAGCTGGGACTACATCAAATTAAAGAGCTTCTGCACAGCAAAAGAGACAATAACAAAAACAAAGAGAAACCCCACCAACTGGGAGAACATTTTTGCACCCAACACTAATGATAAAGGACTGATCACAAAAATCTGCAAAGAGCTGATGAGACTCAGCAACAACAAAGAATATAATCCAGTCAAAAAATGGGCAGAAGAGCTAAAAAGAAACTTCTCTGAAGAGGAAATGCAAATGGCCAACAGACATATGAAAAAATGTTCAACATCACTTGTAATCAGGGAAATGCAAATCAAAACTACCATGAGATACCATCTCACACCAGTGAGAATGGCACATATTAAAAAAACTAGCAACAACAAATGTTGGCGAGGATGTGGAGAAAAAGGAACTCTTGTGCACTGTTGGTGGGAGTGCAAACTGGTCCAACCACTATGGAGAGCTGTGTGGAGATTTCTGGACCTACTAAACATAGAGCTTCCATATGATCCAGCAATTCCACTCCTAGGTATTTACCCAAAGGACACAGAAACATCAATTCCAAAGAGCACCTGCACTCCTATGTTTATAGCAGCACTGTTTACAATAGCTAAGCTTTGGAAACAACCCAAATGCCCAAAAATAGATGACTGGATCAAGAAGATGTGGTACATATATACCATGGAATATTACTCAGCATTCAAAAAAGATAAACACATGCAATTTGCAGCAACATGGATGGCACTGGAAGGGATCATGCTCAGCGAAATAAGCCAAAAAGAAAAAGAAAAATACCGGATGGTCTCACTCATAGCAGGAATCTAGAAAACTTAAATAAGGGACCAGGAAAATGAATATAAGAAAGTGAAAATCAAAATCAACAAAAAACTATGAACCAGAGACACTTTTTGGGGGGTGGGGGGCGGGAGGGGAAGGATTGGGGTCAGAATGGGGCATTTGCAATTGTATGGGGGAATATAAAAATAAAATTTAATATTTAAAAAAAAAAAAAAAAAAGAAAAGAAATTAAGTTCCATGACTAATATTCCTTGTCTAGTTATCATTTCCTTCTCTATTTTCAAAGATCTTGCCTAACAATTTTAAGTGCATTATCTTTCTCTGCCCTGTCACATTTCCTCATTCATTTTCATACTTTGTTAGAATTCAGTGATCCCTTAAGATTTTATATTCCAATCCACTTGTATCACTTTCTAAAATCACTAAAAACTTTATATTGCTGAACTTAGCCTTTTCACAAACCCCACTGTTTTTGTAGCAGTTTTCATCATTGACTGCCTTTTACTTCTTGAAACTCTTTCTCAATTCAAAAGAAATTGCATATTATTCTCTCTCTTCTTTCCTGAACCATCTTTCCCTCTCATTTACTCTCAGAATTCTCACTGTTTAGTCTTCTATTAACATTAAATATATAAATCTCAAGAAGACAGCTCCCCAGTGGCGCAGCGGTTGAGCGCTGGGTTGCGAAGCTGCCCGCAGCCTCTGCAGCTCCGCTGGTTCAATCCCCGGGTGAGAGTCCCACATGGCGCGCAGACCTCTCCTGCTGCCCACTGCTCCCCTCAGCAGTGTACTTCCTTCTGCTCCCCGCTCTGGCTCTGGTGAATTCTCTCACCCTCCCGCACTTCTGACTGTTCCCAGTGCTTGTATAAATAAATAAATACATCTTCAAAAAAAAAAAAAAAGACAACTCCTTTCAAAAGATCCTATAAACAGGTTGCTAAAGATCTCTAAATGGAATTCATACCAATAACTAAAATATAAGTTATCTAAAAGAAGCTCAAAATCTTATTATCATAGCAAGCTGAGCTTCTTGATAAAAGAGTATTCTTTCTGATAACAATGCCACTGTTTTCCTGGTTCTCTAGGATGAAAACCCAAATGTCATTTTCAAATTACTAGTAAGTCCTTGTGATTCCACTGCATAACTTTAATTCCCGTAAACCTAACAATTCAGGTTTGTGTCATTAAACTTATACTATGAAATAACTTCCTAACAGTCCATTCCATTTTCTCCTTTGATTTTCTAAATGTATACACTATTATTTTTATCATCACAGACAGCAGCTCAATTAGTTTTAGGTCCTTCATGAAAATCTAGGTAGATTCTTTTAACTTACTAGTAAAGTCCAAATTTTTCACTTAAGCAATCAAGGCCTTTCCTTAGTACAAGTGGAACATAACACTAATCAGATCACTCAGCCTAAATGCCTATATATTATCTATGAAACAAAATATAAATTTCAACATCACCCAGTTTGTAGACTCCTACCTTTATATGTTTACGTAGTATTCACTCTGGAAAATCTCCTACAATCTACCTGTTAAACCCTATTTGAATACTTTTTTAAGACCTCTTCAGAGAACTTAATCTCTCCTATTGAATATTTATAGCATTCTGCTTGTGATTCTCACATGGCATTTATAATGTATTGATTCTATACATTCAACAATATTTCATGAGTATGTATTATGAGCCAGGCAATATGGTGGATATCAGGTGTTAGGTATACAAGGTTCAATGGTTATATATGGATTCCTCCCCTCATAGAACCTATAATCTACTCAGGGAGAATATAGTTACTTGCACCTTACATTCATCCCCACTCTACTCCTTAAAGAGATTTAAAATGATTAAAAGCAAGAACTGTACACTGAATTTTCCATAGTACCATCACAGGACTTTCTTGAATTGAACTGAAAATATACCTTGTAGAAAATCATAACTATCATTGCACAGAAATAAACATATTTAGGTTAAGAAACAAGGGGCCCTAAAAATAAATTAGGGGGCCCAAAAACAATTTATTTTATGGGAACTTGGTATTTTATATATGAGCTAAGTGATTCTGCACAAAAATATAAACAGTGAAATATCTATTCCAAGAAAAAAAGTAGAAAAAGAATTTAACAAAGAAAAGGGGAAAAGAAATTGCCACTTAAGAAAGTCAACTTTTTTTTTTAACTGGTATACTATCACAACCTAGATCTGGTAAACAAAGTAGTCCCTACAGTGTTGTGAACTTACAGGGTACCAAAGAATGCCAAAAATCCATTCTTCTCCATAAAACAGAGTTGCAACTAAGAAAGAAAGATTACTTTTGCAACTGAGAAAGAAAGATTACTTAGCCTGGACCTACATTTTTCAAAAAAACCAAATCTTGGTTGGTCACATGACTTGTTTTCTCAATGAAATTTAAGTACCAATGATCTCTGTTACTTTTAAGTCAAAAGGTTGGTAATGTTATACAGATTAGCCTAACATGACAATATTTATTATACTAGAGAGCATTCTGATATTGTTAAACATTCAGGGGGCAAACACAACTGTTTTTCCAGAACTGACTAAAATGTTACTTCTAAAATTTTGCCTTAGAAAATGCAACACTGGAGAAGGTATGAATTTCAAATTTATGAATCAATATTCCAATTTATAAAGTGTTCATATGTGTGCAGTAATGGAAAAATAATTGAATCTTTTACCCAAGTTAACCTCCACTTTAGTCCTTTAAAGAAAACAACTTTATAAGAATAACAAACCTTAGATCAAAGTTTTCATGACCCTTTAATGGGCCAGGAAGGAAAACAGAATCAAAAGTCAGAAGAGCATAGTTGAAAAAAATGAACCTCTATTTAACCCAGAAAAACTATAGATAATTAACCCACAATGAGCAATTAGGTATAAAGTGAATTTAAATATTATATCATGATTAGACCATTCTTACAGTAAATTTCTTTTACCTTTATTTTTAATATTTATACCTTGAAAGTGATTCTTGAAATCAGTGACCACATGAAATTCTGCAGGAATAATTTATAGTTTCATATACGTATACATACATTTAAATATTTATGGATTTATATGTTATATATTTATATATTCATAGTTATTTATATATCTATAAAATTACGGTAATTACATAATTTGCTCATTATACCTAAGATAGGCTTACATTAATTCAAAAAGGTAAGTTGTCAAAAGATGAAACAGTATCACAATTATTGCTCATCTTTTCTAAAAATGAAATCATCTGAATATTTACAAGTTTTAGAAGTGAATTATAACCATTAATAATTAAAGACAAAATTCAAGAAAAGTTATAAAACTATAACTATTTCAAGATTTTAATGTACACATGACATAGTCTAATTAGAAAAAAATAAGCTACAAGCAAAGCATAATAATGAAAAAATATGACATAGTTCCAATATAGTACTGATGTGACATAATTACACTGATAGTTTAATACAAATTAATTGCAAAAATAATTTAAGTAACTGTAAAGCTCTACTAACTGAAACGAAGTAATTTTTAGTATTTTCTATTGTAAAACCAACCTGTTCCAATTCTTGAATTTTAGCATCCTTGACTTGCAGAATTTCTAAAACTTTTCTGTCTTTAGCTTCAGATTTCTGTTTTTCTCTAGAAATAAAACATACAATTACTGAGACTTTATTAGCCATTGGTAGCTTAATACTTTAAATTTTCATATCCTGATAATAATGTCACTTTAAAATACAGAAAATTAAATTATCTGGAGTTGACAGCCCTTTCAGAATTAATCAGAGCCATATGGCAAGTGACAACTTAAAACTGCTGACAACTTAGACAACTTCATACAAAAAGAACAATTTAGTTGCCAGATTCAAATAATTAAAAATACTTAAAATGTGTTAATTTTGTCTGCAATGACCATTATGTCATTAATTTACAATAATTAACAAATGAGTAAATGTGTGCTTGTTAACATGAACACTTTATATACACAAATTATGTAAGGAGTAAAATATTTAGCATTAAGTAAAAGACTCAGAAAAGAGAACTAACATTTACAAGTAATCAACATCCTATGAATCAATTTTTCTGATTCCTTCCTAAACATTTCTAGTTTCTGAGAATATTACTAACTACACTAAATGGTAACTGGATAATCAAAGCACAATTATTTTAAGTCTTCTTAAAATAAAATACACAGAAATTTGTGCCTAAACAACTCATGAATCAGAGTGTACAAGTAAGGAAAAAGAAAGAAGGAAAGAATCCTCACTCAAAAAAGAGGAAAATGAAGCGAAAGAACTCCAAAAGCACAGGGCATACAAGACAGAAGGAACACCAGTTGGAAAAGCATGCCACTGTTTATAAAAGGTAACTTCAAATGGTGTAACAGCAGATAGAAAAGATTTAAATTAGACTTCCATTAAGTTAGCCAAGTAAGTTCACACTTTCAGGTCCTTTTCGTCTAAATGTATAGTATTAACAGAAAATCAGAAAAGAAAGAAGAAACACAGGCACATCTCTGAGGGATGCAAATCAAACTAAAACACTAAACTATGAGCCAGGATCCAGGGGATAACAGAGAATAAAAGTGACTTATTCAGTATGTAGAAGCATAACCAGGCTCATTGTTTGAAATCAGAGGCTAGGGTGAGGCTCTCAACCACTGCAGATAGCACTTGCCTGGTACCAAGGTTTATATTAAAGTTCTAGAAAGGCAAAATTTTATAGATAAAACATACCAGTCAGAAGCTGAGCCAAAACACACTCTATAGCTCAGAAACTGAATACAGTAAATATCTAGTATCTCTGCTGGTTAACAGCCTCAAGCTATAAATATAAAACCTATTTCAATATGGGGAAATGGAATACAGGTGACAATTTAGTGGTAAATATGAAATTCTGTAAAGGCAGCATGAGAAAAAAAGGGGTAGTGGGGGTTAAGGGACAAAGAGAACAATAGCAACAACCCGTCATTCAAGATGTGATCATAAACAAAAAATTCCACATAAAGAAAACATCAACTCCAAATACTTATATAACACATATACACACTAACTCAATAATCCAAAGAATCAGTCATTCTAGACAAAAATAACAAACTGAAAGACATTAAAATAAATAAGGAAGTTTAAAAAAATAAAAGAATAACATTAGTAAGAAAAACAAGAACAGGTGGATCTAAAATTATCTACTTAATACCCTGAAAATAAATTTATATTATAATCACTAAAACAAAAAAAAAATAAATGGGTTAAGCTCAAAAAGATAAGTAGTAGTGAAAAAGAACATAGCAATGAGGGGTTCACGTAGAACACTGTTTAGAAAAGCAATGAAATTAAAAATATGGAAACAAAAAATGTAGATTTCACTGGAAAACTCCGATGTACACCTAAAGAGTTCCAAAAGCAAATTTTATTTGTTTGACATATACTCTAGTTTATTTATTTTTATATGTATATTTTATATCATTCTTGTTTTTGTACAATACATGCTTTCACCTTTCTGATGTAGTGCCCATAACATTCCCACCACCAATTTACCCATGCACCATCACCATAGTCCCCTGTGTTCTTCCCTCCCCTGTTTTGGTCCCTCTATCTCCCCCATGCCATGTAGTGTCTTTGATTAATAATTGCCTGTTAAATTTGTTTTTTTAATTTATTATAATTATTTTTTCCTGATCCCTAATTTGGTTCCCCTACATTCCTCCTATAAGTGAAACCACCTGATATTTTTCTTTTTCCTTCTTGCGTATTTTACTGCACATAATCCCTTCCAGTTCCATCCATGTTGCTGTGAATGTCACAAGTTTATCTATTTTGATTGCTGACTAATATTCCATTGTGTATATAAACCACATCATCTTTATCCAGTCATCTATTTTTGGGCACTTGGGTTGTTTCCATAGCTTACCAATTGTAAAGAGTGCTACAATACACAAAGGGGTGCAAGTGTCCTTTTTAATTAATGTTTTTGTGTCTGTTGGTTAGATTTCCAAGAGTGGAATTGCTGGGTCATATGGTAGCTCCATTTTTAGTAGTTTTGAGGAACTACACAGCTTTCCAAACAGCTTTCCATAATAGTTGTACCATTTTGCATCCCCACCAACAGTGTAGATTTCCTTTTACTCCACATCCTCGCCAACATTTGTTGTTCCTGTTTTTTTTTTTAATATGTACCATTCTCACTGGTGTAAGGAGGTATCTCATTGTGGTTTTGATTTGCATTTCCCTGATTATAAGTCATGTTGAACATTTTTTCATATATTTATTGGCAATTTGCATTTCTTAATTCGAGAAGTATCTCTTTAGATCTCCTGTTCATTTTTTCACTGGATTGTTTACTTTGCTTTTGTTGAGCTGTGTTAGCTCTTTGTAGATCTTTGTTTTTAGTCCCTTATCAGTAGTATTGTGTGAAAAAAATTTTCTCCCAATCAGTAGGGTGTCTCTTTGTTTTGGTTAATGTCTCTTTTGCTGCATAGCAGCTTTTAAATTTGATGTAGTCCCAGCTATTCATCTTTTCCTTCACTTTCTTTGCTTTGGGGGATGTATCTTTAAAGATGTTACTGAGAAGTATGTCATGTAGTTTTTTGCCTATATTTTCTTCTATATATTTTATGGTTTCAGGTCTTATGTCCAAGTCCTTTACCCATTTTGAGTTGGTTTTTGTGCAAGGTATAGGTAGTAGCCTAGCTTCATTTTTTGCATAAAGCAGTTCAGTTTTCCCAGCATCATTTATTGAACAAATTGTCCTTGTTCCTTTGCTTACTCTGTGCACCATTGTCATAGATTAGTTGCCCATAAATATGTGGGTTTTTTCCTGGGTTTTCTATTCAATTCCATTGGCCTGTGTGTCTGTTTTTGTTCCAATACCATACAGTTTTAATTATTATGGCTTTGTAGTATAGTTTGAAGCCTGGGTGTGTGACACAATTCTACATCTTTTTGGTCAGGAGAGCTTTGGCTATATGAGGTTTTTTGTGGTTCCATATGAATTTCATCAGTATTTGTTCTATCTCTTTGAAGATTGTCATTGAATTTTTTTTTAAAGTCATTAGCTTTTGATGTCAAACCCTTTATTTTTTTTTTAAGATTTATTTATTTATACATGCAAGTTCTGGGCAATAGGCCAGAGGTGTGGGGGGTGAGAGGATTCACCAGAGACAGAGTGGGGAACAGAATAGGCAGACTGACAGAAATACACTGCTGAGGGGAGCAGCAGGTGAAACAGAAGAGGTCTGCTTTACCATGTGGGTTACTCCCTGGCTGGCCGGGAATCGAACTCATGCTGCAGAGGCTGTGGACTGCCTCACAGAGCGGTGCTTAACCCCGTGCACCATCAGGGAGGCCCCTGTCATTGAAATTTTTATTGGAATAGCATTGAATCTTTAAATTGCTTTTGGTAGGGTGGCCATTTTGATAGCTAATTCTTCCAATCCATGAGCCGGGGATGTCTTTCCATTTCTTTGTGTCTTCTTCTATTTCTTTTGTTTTTTTAAAGATTTATTTATCTATACAAGAACAGGGGTATAGACCACAGGCATGGGAGGGTGAGAGAATTCATCAGAGACAGAGTGGGGAGCAAACCAGGTAGATGGACCGAAAACACTGCTGAGGGGAGCAGCAGGCGAGACAGGAGAGGTCTGCCTCGCCATGTGGGTATCTCCCTGGTGGGCCGGGAATCAAACCCGCGCTCAACCCACTGTGCTACCAGGGAGGCCCCCCTTCTATTTCTTTTAAAAACATTTTATAATTTTCTTTGTATAGGTCCTTCACCTATCCAAAAGCAAATTTTAATGAGATGAAAGGTAAAACAATATTTTTAGTAGTCAATTGCTAAGAATGTTTTAGAATTTAAAAATCCTCAGATTGAAAGGGTGCTTACCAAATAAGTATCAAAAAGAAAAGCAGTAACAACAAAACACTCACATCGAATATACGAATACATCCTTCAGTCATCGGGTGCTTACTGAGCATTTTTATGTGACAGATACCATCCTAGGGACTAATACTGTAGCTAAGATAATAAATCAAGTGACCATTTCATGGAATTAACATTCTAGTTCATGGATACTGAAAATAAATAATACATAAATAAATACAAAGTGTGTTGGCTGATTATAAGTATAATAAGCAATAACCTAGTCCCACAGAACTGGAGAGCAAAGGGGGGTGGCTGTTATTTTATATAGGACAATGAACAAAAATGTTCTCTAAGATGTTATCTGATCAGAGACTTCAAGGAAAACCATGCAAGTCATGGAAAGCTCGGGCCACAGGACTAGCAGGCAGTGCAAGGTCACTAAGGCAAGAGCACAATTTGTGCATTCAAAGAACAACAAAGAAGTAAATGCATCTCCCCTCGTGGCAGATGAGGACACAGTTTAGCAGGAATACAGGAATATATGACCTTGTAAGTCAAATGAACTTTGGATCTGACTCTCAGTGATAGGGGAAGACAGAGGATCATTATTGAACAGAGAAATAACATATTACAATTTAATATTTAATAATGTATTATAAATTAATATATCATACTAACTCAGGTCGAGGGGAGATACTAGGGGTCTGGGGTAGAAGGAAAGAAACTAACTAGGAGGCAAAAGCAGAGTCCCTGTGAGAAATAAAGATGAACTGGACAAGAAAGGTAGGTGCGGTTATGTGGTGAAGTGATAAAATTCTTGCTATTTTGAAGACAGAACTAACAGGATTTCTTGACACATTAGATTGAGATGTGAAAGGAGATAAGTCAAGAATGTTTCCACAGTTTTTTTCCTGAGCAACTAGAAGGACAGAGTAGACATTATCTGAGCTACAGAGGTGGAGAATGAAGGACGTTTGTATTTAAGATTTGGACTAGCTAAATTTGAGATGGTTAATTGACATATAGAAGCAGGCAGTTAGAAAAACCAATCTGGGGTCAGTAAAGTCAAGGCTGAAAATATAACTGTAGAAATCATCCAAATATATTTAAAAGACCTACGAGTACATGCGATCACCTAGGAAGTGATTCTGAACAGAGAAGTCTAAGAATTGAGTCCTGAGAGAATCACATTTATAGATGAGCAAAATGAGGAAGAAATAGTAAATGATACTAAGAAAGATAAGCAGTCATGCAAGAAGAGAATCAAAAGAAAAAGTTAAATGAACAAGTATTTCTAGATGAAAGGACCCAACTGTGCCAAATACTGCAAAGAAGGTAAGATGAGGCCTGAGTGCGGAGTTCAGCAGTATTGAGATCAATGGTGGTTTGACAAAAGCTGTCTTGTAATAATGGTGGATATGAAAGCCTAACAAAGTGATATCCTTGGGTCCTATAAGCTTTAGTGTATATACAGTTTGGCCTTAGATCTGAGAGTATAAATAGTTCCTTCAAAGAAATGAAAAGGGAAATATAGGTACAGATTCAGTTATGTTGGTAGATACGATATGGAAGGGAACAAAAGTTCTCTTTTAAGAACTTCTATTTTCTCAGTGGTGTAGGAGGTTAAGGGCACTGTCCAGAGTTTAGCTAAGCTGCTCCATGGAAGCCTTGGCATCTGTTTGGTTCGGTCAAGCAGTCTGCATTAACTTTAAACTAATAATTCCCTTTTGTACCTCATGCCCCAGAAAACAGCTAGCAGAGTCACAAGCAAATATAAAATGCCTAATAACACTTTCCCAGTAGGCTTTATAAGCAACAGTCTCCCCTGTCTCCCAATACATCTTCCTTATGCACCCTAGATAAGATCCCCAGGATTTACCACACCTGGCTCTTTCAGTTTGAGTTGACCAATTCCACTTTAACTCAGTAACTGCCAAGCACACCACCTATGTATTTTAATAACATGTGCCCCAGGTCCTGTTTTTCTCTGTTTGCACTCTGCTGTGACCTCCCCAATTGCTCCTTATGATGTTCCAGGTACTTCCTCCAGTAATAAACTTCTCTATTTCATTTTCTCCTGTGGTTTGTTGTTGAACCATGGCTCACCTTCAAGCATCCTGTGCTCTACTTAGCAAGTACTAATTTGACAAATTCATAAAGGTAGCCATCAGCTGACAGTGAGATTGGGGAAAGCAGTGTTAGAAGTTGACGAGAATAAACACAAGAGAGGGCCTCCCCAGTGGTGCAGCGGGTTGAGCGCAGCGCTGTGAAGGTCTACAGCCTCTGCAGCGCGGGTTCGATTCCCAGCCAGCCTGGGAGATTCCCACATGGCGAAGAAGACCTCTCCTGTCTTGCCTGCTGCTCTCCTCAGCAGTGTACTTTGGTCCTTCTGCCTCTTTTGCTCCCCACTCTGTCTCTGGTGAGTTTTCTCACCCTCCCATGCCTCTGGCTTGTACCCCAGTGCTTGTATAAACAGTCTTTAAAATATTAAAAAAATAAATAAATGAACTTAACAGAGTCTTCTAGGATACTGAGAAAGTAAATGAGCCAGAAAAAAAAAATGACTACCAAGTAGCACTAAGGACCCATGAGGTTAGTAGTTATTAATGTATGTAAAACCAATCATGGCTCAAGAGTTTTTTTCTAGACATGTTCAGCCTCTGAATATAGGCACACAGTAGACAGTTTTAATAAACCATATTTGAAAGTTTTCTAACATATATATTATGACTACTCTTTTATATTTGTACTTTAACCTGCTTTATTACTTTCCTATCAACTATTTAGGAAGCATTATTAGTATGTCAAACACATCATCAGCCTATTGGTTTTCTTTTTGCGCTTCTTTAATTATAGTAAAATTAAACATACTTTCAAAACTGAAATATCTTTTTCTCTGATGTGTCATTGCCTGTTAATGTATCTGCCATTTTATTGATTTTTTATTAATGTATAAATTATATAATATATATATTAAAAATATATATGCTCTCAGACAATTCACCAAAGAGGCTATCCAGATCAATATATACATGGAAAAATGTTTATCATGATTTCCAATAAGTGAGGTGCAAGTTAAAGCCACAATGAGTTATCAGTTCACATCTGTGAGAATGCCACATACTAACTAAAATCACCCTAACAACAAGTGATGGAGAGGATATGGAGAAAGAGGAACTCTATTCTGTCAGTGAGAATGCAAACTGGTGAAGCCTTATGGAAACTGATCTAGATTTGCCTTTACAAACTGGAAATACTGTTTAACCCAGCAGTCTACCCTTGGCCACCTATCCAAAAAACACAAAAACCAGTAAATAAAAAAACTGCAATGGTTATAGTAGCATTATTTATAATAACTATGAAATGAAAACAACCTGAATGTTCAGTTATGGAAGACTAGATCAGGAAGATGTGATATATCCACATTATGGAATACTACTCAGGTACAAGGAAAGAGGAATGCTGCCATTTACAAGAACATGAAAGGTTGAAGGGATTCAGGTATAGTAAAGCAGGTCAGAATGACAAAGGCAAATTTGGGCATTTAAATAGTGGATGATTTGAATAAGTAAAATACTTATAAAAAATCAGCAGATGTAATAAAATTGAAGTTTCTAAAGTTAAGAGGAAGGAGAAAGGATAAAAGGGTTAAAAGGATGTAAGAGATGGTGGTGTGGAAAAAAATCAAAAATACATATAGTCTTTGGCGATCATTTTTCACTAATAAAACCTCGAATTATCATTTGAATTTTTAATTTACCATTATAAATTCTTAAGTATTAAAAAGAATGTTTAAGATTCATTCATTCAAGGTATACACATCAGTTAAAAAAAAAAAAAAAAGACTTCAAATCACAAAAGACAAAAGCATAATTGGATTTACCCAGGAACAAAGACTTAGTTTAAGGCAGTCAAGACATTAATTCTAGTCAGAACTTCCTCTCAGCCCCATACTTTGAAATTTAGAGTCTTTCCATCTATTCTTCTGCAATAAACCTAAAGTCCCCACTAATGTTAAAATAATTTCTAGATGTCTTTTTAAATGAGATAGGGGTAAAATTTGACTATATGTCACCAAATGCAAAAAAAAGCATTACTGTAACTTCCAAATGAGCTGAGAACAAGGGTGATTATCTCCAATGTAATAAACATTATTTCACATGTGTTAAAGTATGTTTAAGTCCACTATTAATAAAAGAAACACAAGAATAAAGCCAACAGACTGATAATGCATTAAATGTACTAATATGTACATAAACTAATTTATAGTCTAACCCAGTGGTTCTCAAAGTGTGGGTCCCCATTGAAGTAGAATCAACTTCACCTAGGAACTTGTTAGCAATGCACCATCTGCACACATCCTCAGAGCAGAAACTCTGAGATGAGGATCTAGTAATCTGTTTAACAATAAATAGGTGTTGTGAACTAAATGCTTCATATTCATATACTGAAGCCCTAATTCCCAACGTGATGGCATTGGGAAGTGGGCTATTTGCGAGGTCAGGTGGATGGAGCTCTCATATAAGGGATTAGTGCCCTTATAAGAAAACATTTGAGAAAAATGACCTCCCCTGACACAAAGGAATCAGCAAGAAAGCAACTGATTGCAACATACCTCTCACTAGGAATGAATCAGAAGTTACTCTGATATTGGACTTCCTAACCTCCAGAATTTTGAGAACTGTAAGTTGCTAATGTCACCCAGTCTATAATATTGTGTTACAGCACTTCAAACAAGTAATTCTGATAGGCATACATGCTGAAGTCTGAGAGTCACTAAGATAACAATACCTGAAATACTTCTCAATGAATTAAACTGAGTGATAAAATACTAAAAATATAGGTCATAAATATAAAACTTCATATAAAACATAGTTTTGAAAAATATACCTCAATGATGTATTCTGTGACCAAAATCTCCAAAACTGACTTCTATGTTATAGTTTTGAAACTGAAAAATGTATCACAATTCAAAATCTAAGGTATAGAGATTGACCAGGAGCTCCTCCTGGTGGTATGGGATATCTAATATTTTCATAACAGGAAAATATACCCAAGAGAAAACTGTACTACAATGTGAATACAGTATTTTTTAATTAAAGCAATAGAATGAATAAAAAGTTGTTTCAAGTTTAAGATATCATCAACCTATCTGCTCAATTCAATTAATATATATCCTATGTATTTACAAGACATTAAAAAAAATTCCAAAAAAAAAGACTGTCAAGAAGTTGATGATGATCAATGACTGAGACAAGCTCCTGTTTCACTAATTAGAACCACTGATGTGCAATAATGATGTGAGCTAAGAATATTTGCAGACTTCTTTAGGATGAAAAATGAAGTGAAGAGAGGCTGTCAAATTTGTACAAGTTTAAACTCCAATCACTTTTCTCAAGAGTACTACCCATTTAACATTTAACACTGCTGTACTTAGCCACATGAATTACCACGCTAACTTTCTGCCATTTTTCTAAACTCAAAAATCTGAAAAATTATTCTAAATAATTAGGAAACAAAATTTAGTTGTATTATAAACCATGCCATATATTATACAATATGACAGGATCATATTTTCTGGGTTTGAGCCCATTTTTAATGAGATGTCAAAAATGAAATATTAGTGTCTAAAAGAAACATTTAACTATAAATGAGGCAATAGAATTGGTCTGAAATAGAAAACAAAGAAAATTAAAAAAAGCAAAACTTACTGAGGTTGATTTTCTTAATTAACAGATAATAATTCACAAACTGAATTTAGCTGGAATGTTTTCTCTTACTTAAGAATCTACTAAAATATAGGTTTTATTATCAATGGCTTTACTTTTAAAAGCATTCTCAATTTCTAAGAAACATTAAGATTCCAAAGCAATAAAACTGACAAAAATAGAAGTTTAGGGAAATGATACATATCATTTTGAATTATTTTTTATACTGATTTGTAACTATTTTCCTATTTTGAATATGCATAATAAACTACCACGATGGTATCTATGAATATTATAGTAATACACCTTGAGAAAGAAAAATTTGAAAATACAAGTATTTTTCAAATAAATTTCACCTCCACAGTAAAAAAAACTATTGAAAAAAACCTTTAACATTCTAAATAAAAACATGTGACTAAACCAACAGCGATCTAATACCTATAAAACTTCTGGTATAAGATATTTTAAAGGCCCAAATTAGTTAAAATATCTATACTGCTTTAAGATCAGAATTTAATTTCATTACATAACCCAGAATTTCTATTATATTTATATTTATCATTTCTAGCCAATTTTTATATTTTTTAAAATAAAATGTATACATAAAACCATATCTGAAAGCCAAAAATTGTGCTGATATAATCAATCTAAAACATTAAAAATGATTTTTTTACCGGTTTCAATGAGGTATTTCTAAACTAGAACAAAAAATGGAACTAGATTACAACATCTGTACCTGAATTCATAAATTATGGTGTATTGATAAACTCTATAAACCAAAAAAATCAATCATTTATTTAATATAACATGTTTCTACTAAAAAAAATGTAACTTTGTTTCAGATATCCTTGTTCATTCAACATTATTTCTAAATACACAAAATTGATACTCAAAACCCTTTCAGTTATAATTAGATATTAAATGACTTTATTTAGTCTCTGATTTTCTATTTTTTCTAACTACATGTTCAGTTACTGCTACATATACGCAACATTTATTATACAAAACATCCATTAAACAGTTGGAAAATAGTGTGTATTATACATCTTTAATAACCATGCAAATATTTTTCACCCAGAATCTAGAAGTCTTTTACAGTGTTCAAAAATATCAGCACTTCAGAACAGACTGTTTTAACATCTGCACATCACCAGGGTTGCCCCCAAGGACTTCTAAATGATGCCTGCCTGTGCTGAATAAAGTGCTAACTTGCACCTTGCATTTCAAACTGTGTCCTGAGCAGCCATCCAGTTGGTACAACACCAGCTGAATTCCCATAGGCCACTGTTCACTCAGGCTTGACTGCAATTATCATGTCAATATTTTGTGCTCTGATATGCAGATATGCACACATGCAAACTGCATAATATTGCCTTCTCCATGGAATGTTGTCTTATGTTCAATGTTCTGGGGATTTTTAATGAAACCAGAGATAAACTTTCATCAAATAATGACAATCACAATTATTTTTAAATTATATTTCTGTTATTTTATCCCATGCACATAGAGGATAAGTTTTAAAGTAACTATGCTTTACTATAATTTCACAATTCTTTAATTTAAAGGTTCTCGTGAAAGTTAAGGCTATTTGTCAAATTTCTTGCCATCTATGGTAGAAGTTCCAGTATGCTTCTTCATAGTTTACTGCATGTTCTCTAATCTTAAAACAGTAGAGTAGTTCCAGTTAAACACCTTTCTGTGAGTTTCTGTGAATATCTGCCCATACATACACATCTTTGCCTATGTATCCAAGACTGTTTCAACAGGAAAAGTGCTCAGCAAAAATATATTTATGCCCTATGTGGAGCTGTCTAAGAGTACTGCTGCCAGATGGAAGAATTCTGGCAGCTACACTTCTGGGATCTCCAACCAGTCATGCTACCACCATGCTCCAAAATGCAACACTTTTGCAGGCTGTGTTAGCTTAAAACACATGGGACAGTGCACAACCATATAGCAGCTGTGCAACCCATGTGTTTAGGAGTAGAATTAAGCAGGAGGGAGGTTTTCCCAGTTGTGAGAGTATATAATATAACCTTATAACAACAGCCTGCTTATTAAGCATCTAAACTTTAACTGTAAACAGAAATATGAGGTAATCTCTCCCATCCACTATGAGGTTAAATCTTTTAACAAGTATTTAAAGGCTATAGCACGCATATCCTAAATAAACATAGAATATATACTTAATATCTGTGTCTTTTCAATTAATTTATTTATTTTATGGTTCCCATTTCCAGGGCTGAATTTTTACTTCAAGGCTGAAGAAAGCAAAAGAGAAAGAACACAGAAAACAGAAGAGTGAAAACAAGAAAAAAGAACTGAGAAACCTATCAAATAGTAAGTATAGAATGTTAAAAGGAAAGCAAAACCTATCTTCAAGATTTATACAAATATGTTTAGAAGTAAAAACAAAAAGGAAAATACTTTCTGAAAAGATTCATTTGAACTTTTATGCAAAAAAGAAAAAAAGTTAAGTTGGTAAATGCTGCACAAATTAAAGATTCAATCAAATCTGATCTACTGAAATTGAACATTGAAATTCAAGCACAATATACATTGTTTTGAAGATTAGTAAACTGTAAAGAAGCTGTCAAACTATAGAACAACATCAACAACATTATCAAAAAAAGCTGAGAGTTATTCTTGGAAGCCTCTTATATAAAAGATAGTGATTGGCTTTTCTCAAGAATATAATTAAACTAAAAAGGAACTTAAACTATGAGATAATAATGATAACAACAATAATAAAACATAACTACGTGCTAGACATTACCATAACTCCTGCACATGCATTAACTCAGAACAACTCCATTTTTATTTTCATTATATAACTCCACAGTGAGTAAAATTAAATATTGTATACCTCACAAATCCCAGGATCAAAGTTTTGAAGTATAAATGACACTTTTAACTAAATGCTTCTCTAATGCTTCAACAAATTTTCTAAAAATTATTTTAATAGATGTGTGAGAAATAGAGATGTTAGGTTATTAAGAACCAGTAGACATCTCAGGTATTCTTCTTTAATTGGAGTGAAAATATTACTGAAATACTAAAGGTAAAATGGACTGAGCACATTGGAAACCCGTGAGTTAATCTATAAAGAAAACACATACATTATTTAAGTGACAAAAGATGATAATGTGTGAATAGTTATTAATTACAACACTTAGAGTAGCAACGATCTTTACCAAAAAGTCTCTCACAATCTGGTAGTAGTTCTTAATTACTATAATTACAACTCTACTCAGTCTCACTCAACTTTAATCTCTCTTCAGATTAGCCCACTCTCAGCATTTCACCAGACTCCTACAAACCTATTCAAGTCTAAAAATAAAGAAGATTGAGAAAATAACAACTCAGGTAATAAGAAAGAATTCACATATACTCAAAGCTAAATATATAGACATTTTGGCACGAATCTTAATCACTAAGAATTTCTAGGTACAAACATCATTACCTGTATCAGTCAAGGAATTTTATTATTAAAGTGTTTCAGATATGAAACACATCTGAAAGTTTTGATATGAAACTCTTCAACAAAACTTGCTGAATCTTTTATATCTAATACTTTAATGAAAAAATTTAATTACAGCATAAATAAAAGTAAACTCATCAAATTAAAAATAAACTTTCCAGGCATCATTTCAATTTAATTTTCATTTATAATCTATTCGCAATGCATTACATATTTTAAATTGTCTGAAAGTTCTGGGTCATTTCTTAGCATATAAAGCTTCCAGTCATAGCGAGGAATGGAGAACCTGATTTACCATGCTGCCTTAAAGACTTTAAAATATACAGAAACTATACAAAGCATATTCACAGATGAGAGACTAAGCAAAAGTAGTAGTGATCTACTTCTTCCTAAATTAAGAAGGATGATATATGATTACTGCAGTTTAGATAGTAAGCTCAACAATAAGAAAACAAAGAACCCAATCAAAAAAACAGAAGAACTAAATGGGAACTTCTCCAAAGATGACACACAGATGGCCAACATGCACACGAAAATTGTTTATCATCACTTACAAGTCAGAGAAATACAAATTGAAATCCCAATGAGGTACCACCTCACACCTGTGAGGATGGTCCATATCAAAAAGACCAAAACCAACAAGTGCTGGGGAAGAGTTTGGTGAAAAAGGAACAGTTCCTTTACACTGAGGTGAGAATGTCAACAAGTACAATCCCTATGGAAAAAAGTATGGCGGTTTCTTAAAACATTAGAAATGAATCTACTATATGACCCTGAAATTTCTCTCCAAGGTATCTACCCAATGAATACCAAAAACACTGATTTAAGGGAAATGACAAAATCCTAAACTTTGGAATTAAGAACCCAGAAATAAATCATCACAAGCAGAAGAAGTTGGAGTCCTGTCTTATACCATTCAGAAAAATTAACAAAGAATTAAAGAAAGCTTCTGCAGAGCAAATGAAATAATAAAGAATGAAAAGGAAGTTTATGGAATGGGAGAAAATATTTGCAAAACATTAGTCTGATAAAAGTTTACTGTTCAAAATAAATAAGGAACTCAATACAGCTCAAAATAGAAAACAAAGGGAGGAGGAGAAATAAATGAAATCAGAAAAATGGTCAAAGGACCTGCACATTTTCCAAAGAAGACATACAAACAGAGTTGTCTGAAAAGATGCCTATCATCACTAATTATCAGGGGGATGCAAAACAAAATCATAATCACAGTATCACCTCCTATGAAAAAGGCTGTATCATCAGGGAAAAAAAAAAGTTAAGTGTTAGTGGATATATGGAAAATGGGTAAACCTTGTATAATGTTGGCAGGAATACAAATTGGTACAGCCATTATGGAAAGTAGTATGGAGTTCCTCAAACAATTAAAGAGAATAACCATTTGATTCAGCAATCCCATTCTGTTCATATATCAACAGGAAACGAAATCTGGACCTTGAAGAACTATCTATCTACATTCCCATGTACACTGTAACATTATTCACACAGGCAAGATATGGAAACGCAATTGTCTTCATGAACAAATGAAGAATATGTTTAGAATGAAATACTATTCAGCCATAAAGTAGAAGGAAATCATTCCCTTTGCTAAAACACGGATGAACCTTGAGGGCATTATGCTAACTGAAATGTGAGACACAGAAAGACACATGGTCTCATTTCTATGTAGAACGTAAAAAAGTCAAACTCCTAACAGCAGAGATTAGAATGGGGGTACAGGTACTAGGAGTTGAGAGAAATGGAGAGGTGGCTGTTAAATAGTACAATGTTTCAGTTATGCAGGAAAAATAAGCTCTGAAAATACAATATATATAGCATGATGATGCTAGTTATTAATACTACATTGTACACTTGGTATTTGCTGAGTGTAGATTATGAGTGATCAAACCACAAAAATAATGAAAGGTAATGGATTTTCTAATTACCTTGATTATAGCAATCATTTCACCACATATACATACATATATTAAATCACGTACATCTTAAATATATAACACTTTAATTTGTCAATATACCTCACTAAAGATATAAAAGAAAATTGACATCACACTTTGTTGAGAAAAGTGAATGTATTTATGTACAAATGCTTGGAGAGGGAAAGCAAAATTAGGGCTTGGAAAGAATACAAAGAAAATTAAAACTATAGATATATATAATAGATATATAATGCATTAATTCTTAGGAGAATAGAAAGTATAAAAGACTATATAAATAAAAATAAATCTTAAAGAAAGTTGTGTAATGTCTAATATTCATGTTTCTAAGCTTAAAATTCAAATTCTAACAGACTTGTATGTATACATATATATGTATATGTGCATGCACACTTGATAGTTGTTCATTTAAGAGTCTAAGTAGTTGTTTCCAAGCAGTTATCAGAACAGTGAAATCACCAATACAATTTAAAGATATTTTGCCCAGTTTGCATGCCCACCAGCAGTGCAGGAGAGCTCCTTTTTCTCCACATCCTCGCCAACATTTGTTGTTGCTAGTATTTTTAATATGTGCCATTCTAACTGGTGTAAGATTGTATCTCATTCTAGTTTTTGATTTGCATTTCCCTTATTATAAGTGATGTTGAACATTTTTTCATATGCCTGTCAGCCATTTGCATTTCCTCTTTGGAGAAGTTTCTTTTTAGCTCTTCTGCCCATTTTTTGACTGGGTTATTTACTTTGTTTTTGTTGAGTCTCAGCAGCTCTTTGTACAGTCCTTTATCATTAGTGTTGTGTGCAAAAATTTTCTCTGTGTGGAGATTCCTCAACCTGCTAAAGATGGAGCTTCCATATGATCACTCCTAGGTATTTACCCAAAGGAAACAGAAACACTAATTCAAAAGGGCACCTGCACCCCTATATTTATAGCAGCACTATTTACAATAGCTAAGCTATGGAAACAATCCAAATGCCCAAAAATAGATGACTGGGTAAAGAAGATGTGGTACATATACACAATGGAATATTACTCAGCAATCAAAAAAGATAAACTCATACAATTTGCAGTAACATGCATGGAGCTGAAAGGGATCATGCTCAGTGAAATAAGCCAGAAAGAAAAAGAAAAATATCAGACGGTGTCACTCACAGCAGGAATTTAGAAAACCTAAATAAGGGACCAGGAAAAAGACTAATTATAATAAAGTAAAAAATCAAAATCAACATGCAACTATAAACCAGAGACACACTACAGTGTTGGGAGGAAGGTGAAGGATCAAAACAAGGGGGGGGCGGGAATTACATGGTGACTATAACCAAGATGAAAATGCATACATTGTGCAAACATGAAAAATGATGTAAAAAATACATAAAATAAAAAAATTTGTTTTTTTTTTTAAAGATTTATTTTATTTATTTATTTATTCATACAAGCACTGGGTACAGTCAGAAGTGCGGGAGGGTGAGAGAATTCATCAGAGCCAGAGCGGGGAGCAGAACAGGCAAAAGGACCGAAGCACACTGCTGAGGGGAGCAGGGGGCAGCAGGAGAGGTCTGCGCACCATGTGGGACCCTCCTCCAGTGGCCGGGGAGCAGCCGGGGATCAACCTGGCGCCATAGAGGCTGCGGGCAGCTTTGCAACCCAGAGCTCAACCGCTGCACCACCGGGGAGGCCCTAAAATCAAAAAAAAATTTAAATAAAAAAAGATTTTGAAACATCTTTTTTTCAAAATTAGCTAAAATATTAATCTATAGAAACTCAGTTTTATTTAAAGTAGGTGATCATTTGGGATCTATTATGACAAGCTATCATAAATCAGATTATCTCAAGGTCTCAATATGAAACTTCAAAAAATTTACTATTTTTCCATTTCAACCAGAAGTCATTTATTTTACACCTGACTGGTTCTTAAGCACAGATTTAAATTCTAGCTTTCACATATTAGATGCATTCTAATCTGGTGACTATATCTGAATATTAAAGGAAAATATAAATAATATTATCTTTGCTATGCAAATTAGAAAGGCCTGTGGGATAAAACAATGCCTCCAGGTATTTTCAAATAAACAGATTGCAGAAGTGTATTTCATGTTCAGTTTACTTCCCAACTACTTTAAATACTATTGATCTCAGCATTGTTTATATAATTATAAAAAGTTCATTTTTCCTTGAAACATTTATTTTTGATGATGACATGAAAATTTACCAAAGTCATTTAAATTCAGAATAGGTAAACCTTTATCAATGTTACTGACCAGCCAAAGTACTGTTTATTTCTCACGTGAAAGAAACTTTTTTTGCTTGAGACTATGTTTAAAAAAAGAAAATTTATTCATAAAGTAACTGTTAATGCCTTTAAGATAGTTTTCAAAAGCTCAATATAGAGGGCCTCCCTGGTGGCGCAGTGGTTGAGCGCTGGGTTGCGAAGCTGCCCGCGGCCTCTGCGGCGCCGGTTCGATCCCCGGCTGCTCCCCGGCCACCGGAGGAGGGTCCCACATGGCGCGCAGACCTCTCCTGCCGCCCGCTGCTCCCCTCAGCAGTGTACTTTGGTCCTTCTGCCTGCTCTGCTCCCCGCTCTGGCTCTGGTGAATTCTCTCACCCTCCCGCTCTTCTGACTGTACCCAGTGCATGTATAAACAAAACAAACAAATAAATAAATAAAACATGCCTCTATAAAAAAAAAAAATATCATTTGAAAAGCTCAATATAGAGCTTTTGGAAACAATATAGAGCTTAAAAACTATAATCTGACTTAAAGAGTTTTTGAGGTCACTCTTTTCTTCCTGGCATATATTCCGCTGAATAACCTTATAAAATGATAACTTTGTTAAAAGAATGAGGATTGCTCAATGATACTTCCAGATAACAGAATGCATGTGCCTTTCATTTATGAATATAATATAGTTTAGATATAGATGATTTTAAAGCTTTTTCATTTGTTCATTAATTAGAAATTTATCATATACTCCCCCCAAAAGTAATAGCAGGGGGCCTCCCCTGGTGGCACAGCAATTGAAAGCTGGGCTGCAAAGCTACCCACAGCATCTGCAGCGCTGGGTCGATCCCCAGCTGCCAGCGAGGGTCCCACATGGCACGACAGACCTCTCCTGCTGCAACCGCTGCTCCCCTCAGCAGTGTATTTCGTCAGTCTGCCTGTTCTGTTCCCCACTCTGGCTCTGGTGAATTCTCTCACCCTCCCGTGCTTCTGACTGTACCCAGTGCTTGTATAAGTAAATAAATAAATCTTTTCAAAAAAAAAGTAATAGCAGAATTTGAAGGTCTATACTTAAGTGCTAGAATTCTGAGATAGTATTGTCCACACAAAGATGTAGATAAGAAACACTGAAGACAAAGACCCTCCAGTTAACAACTAATCACCTATCTCACTGAATTTATCTCAGCTGGGACTCTCTGGTTTCATTCACATAATTATATCCAACTGAATAAAGCTGGGGGCATATATGGCAAGTAGGCTATCTCACCTGTGCAAGATTCTAAAAGAAAGTTGACTAAAATGCTGTTTCAATTCAGAAGTCAACCGATAAAAGTTGTGAACAACCTGTAGACACACCACAGTCATGTATTTCCCACCCTCATTTCCCTAGAGTAAAATCTTCACATACCAAACTATTTATACTCTAGTGCAATATTAGATTCCAAAATGTCAAATTACTCAATTCTATTAACTCCCCAATACAGTGTCAATTTATACAGTTTTTGAAATGTAGCCTTCTACCACTCCTAGGAACAAAAATTATAGCTACTTTTCCCTGTGCTTCCCTCAAAAAGCCCAACAAAGTAAACTGGAAGTGGAAGGGTCTGGGGGAGGCACAGACTAAGGAGGAATATTGAAACCTAGGTAACAACTCAGTGATTAAGTTCCCTGTATTGTTTGTTTTATTTTGTTTTTTGCTTCCCATGTTCCAGATGTGGAGCTATAAATGAGACAACCTAGAAATGCCCATAAAAGCAGTAAGAAAAAAGTTGCAGGGCCTCCCCGGTGGCGCAGCGGTTGAGCGCTGGGTTGCGAAGCTGCCCACATCTTCTGCAGCGCCGGTTCGATCCCCGGCTCCTCCCCGGCCACCGGAGGAGGGTCCCACATGGCGTGCAGACCTCTCCTGCCGCCTGCTGCTCCCCTCAGCAGTGTACTTCGGTCCTTCTGCCTGCTCTGCTCCCCTCTCTGGCTCTGGTGAATTCTCTCACCCTCCCGCGCTTCTGACTGTACCCAGTGCTTATACAAATAAAAAAATAAATCTTTAAAAAAAAAAAAAAAGTTGCAGCAAAAGCCTGCTCTCTCCAGCCACTGTGGAGTTACCTCCCTTCCCAATTGGCAGTGTCAGAGGTGGCTAATGGAGAGACAGAACTTTCATCATTGCCAACATTAACAAAGTTCCTTCCAGCCATGGTATCAGTGAAAGTCACTGAAGGAAAAAGAACCAATAAAAGCAATGATGACAGAAACATTAGAATATCAGAAAATTTTAAAGAAGTGTAAGAATGTAGCAGTTATGATGTACATAAGAATAAACTAGAAGTCTCAGCAAAAAAGAGATAAGAAGAAACAAAAGGAAATTTTATAACCAAAAAAGTATAAAGCACTAAATAACCCATTAGGTGGGCTCAATAGCTCACCAGCAAGTGCAAAGAATTAGGGAACTGGAAAAGACAATGAAAGAAATTAAGATTACTGGCCCACACATTTGCTAAAAATTAACTTTCCTTTCCATGAAAATTTCTAGAAATCCTCCCCAAAACTACACCCTTTTCCAAAAATCTGTAAGTTGTTCTGTCAGGCTTTCATTGATATTTTCTTATACTGCATACCACCAAAGATAAAACATCAGCATAAATGAATGAGATATTGTTTATGTTGGAGAACATAATATAAAGGTTTGTTACATCAAATAATTTATGAATAAAATTATATACACTTATAGACTTAGCAATAAATGCACTAAAACACCTATTTGACCTACGCATTTTACTACATTCAGTCTTTTGTAAATACAGATCATTGTTTTTAAGTTTTATAAGTTTAGGCAATTTTAGAATGACAGACCCAATGAAGAACCAAACATTAAGTCTATTTCATCAACATTGTTGTTAAAGTCCACTGTATCTTTACTGATTTTCCATTTACATATTCTATCCATTGTTGAGTGTATAAAAATTTCCTTCTATTATTGTAATGCTGTCTATTTCTCTCTTTGGATCTGTCAATACTTCCTTTATCTATATACTGGTGTTCTCATGTTAAGATCTTATAAAGTTAAAATCACATCTTCCTGATTGACTCTTTTGTCATTGTATAATGACCTTCATTAGCTCTTGTGACAATTTTGTTTTAAAGTCTATTTTGTCTAATATAAGTTTTATATGTTCAGCTACGCTAGATCTTTTGTTGGCGCTTAATGCATTTAGATGTGAAGTAGTTATTGACAGGTAAGGACTATCTTGTCATTTAAAAAAATATTTTTCTACCATAATTTTTACCTCTATTCTTCTTTTGCTATTTATTATGTTAATATTGCTTTTTGTAGTGACATGCTTTGATTTCTCTCTTTTTTGTGTGTGTTTCTTCTATAGGTATTGTCTCTGTGACTACCAAGTCATTAACAAAAAAAATCTTAAGTTGTAACAGTCTATCAGAAGCTTATAACAGCTTAAATTCAATCACAAGCAAAAACTCTTCATTTACATGTTATTGACGTCACAAATTAATTTTTTATTATGTATCCATAAAAATATATTTGCTATTAAAGTTATGTTAAGACTTTGGAGAAGGCAATGGTTACATTAACCAAAAGAGACCTGACAATCCTAAGTATATAAAATTCACCTGTATTCCTCAATTATTAAAGCAAAGAAAGTACGAATGCATGTATCCAATTTCACAATTTTCATTATTTCCAAACCTCTAAACTTAACAATACTTTTATGATGCTTTCCCCCCCAAGATTATGTTTTATGCTGGCATCATAAACTGTTCATGATTCTTAGAAGCCTAGTATTCCAGTTCTCTTCATACTTCATTCCAGTTCCCTTCATTCATATAACTGAAGTATCTCTTGTGAAGGTAGAATATGTCACAGGGCAGAAACTTAACTCAGTGCTATTCAAATGCAGGACTATGAATTGGTTTAGTAGTTTGCTACAAAACAAGGCAAGATAAGTTACAAGACTTTCTCAATGAAAAAAGCCTGTTTGCTTTACATTCTACACATGCTGCTTACTGTTTGATACCAACACAGGTCTGCAGACCATATTTATATAACTTCACGAAGACATTCATTTAAATAAATGGCAATAATAAAAAAGAACAGGGGAGCACAGCAGTTGGGCGCTGGGCTATGAAGCTGCCCATAGCCTCTGCAGTGCCGGTTCGATCCCTGGTGGCAGGCAAGGGTCCCACATGGCACGACAGACCTCTCCTGCCATGCCCGCTGCTCCCCTCAGCAGTGTACTTCATCAGTCTGCCTGTTCTGCTCCCCGCTCTGGCTCTGGTGAATTCTCTCAACCTCCCGCGCTTCTGACTGTACCCAGTGCTTGTATAAATAAATAAATAAATCTTTTAAAAAATAATAATAAAAAAGAACAGAAATAAGTAATATAAAAAAGATTAGAACTAGTATCAAATATTTAAAAAAAGGAATGGGGGAAATAGATTAACAAGCTATAGCCAACTCTCAATTACCAGCAACAAAGAAAATGAGTAAGTCACTTACTGGGAATCTTTGTCACAATAGGTGGATCACAAACAGCAATGCTTAAATGTAGAGCTATGCAAAATACAGGACTGGACAATACTGGATAAATTTATAAAATTATTTATACAATTTGAGCAAGCAAAATAACACCAATTTCTGCCATTTTACTCCAAACTCAAAAATAATATTCTTTATAGACAAAATAGAGTATCAATAACTTAAAATTAGGATAAAGTTTGTGTTAGAGGTGAGGATAATAGAATTCCTATATAATGCATTTTTAATTATCCAAAGAAAAGTTGAACAATACAAGTTACAAATATATTATTAAGGGGGAGGGAAGAGCATGAGGGACTAAGGTGATGGTTCATGGATTAGGTGGTGCTGGGAGATTTATGGGGATTATACCTGAGAGGAGAAATCAAATATTGTACAAAAATGAACACTGAAGTAAAAAAAAAAAAAATTTAAATAATAAAATGTAAAAAATAACAAAAAATTTAAAAAATATATTATTTTTAATGCTACAAGTATTTCTAATGTATTCATATTCTATAAACTGTTACTGTTTCATCAATGCTTATCATTCCTACCTAGTGAAGGTACATTATTTCCTTATGCATTCAAAGAAAATACAGTGGTTATGTTCTTATAACACTAATAACATACTGAAGAGTTTTTATATAATAGCAAGAAAATTAGATTTCCAGGGCTAATAAACTAGTGATATATCCGAAATGTGCTGTTGGCAGCAGCAGTTCATAAAAAACTCATAAAATGACAGGCAAACTCAAATAACTATAGATCACAGAAAATAACATTTTCTACAAATAAATTCTTAAGGAAAATACAATATATACAAAATATTTTCTATTTCTATGATATTATTTTATTAGAAAAATCAAAATTTTATTTTCAATAACATGACTTCTACTTAAAATAGAAGTGTGAAAACTCTTCATACATCTTTTTTCCAGGTCAAGGAAAAAATAATCACATTACTATGAATATACTTACCATAGTTCTTAGCAAACTCTTACAAACTGTCTCTCCACAAACTTCTTCCAACTAACTAGTCAGTATTTCCTTTTAACGAGACAGTAAACTTTAGTAACTAAGTATAGAACTATCATTTCCTAACTTGTAGCATAGTGACTGACACTCAAGAACACAGTCAACTGACATTGCTTGAATGAGTAAATGTAGTGGAGATAACTATTGTAATGGTAGTTATGCATATTTTAATTTCACAGTCCATTTTCATACAATATTTAGTGTCCCCCATGCATCCATGCCTAAAGGTAACAATTTTCATCTAAATATTAATTTGAAGGTTCTATAATTTTTACTAGATATCTTTAACTAAATTTTATAAAATAGTTTCTTTACTGCTTTATGTCTTCCTTTGTCCAAAGTGAAGACATAAAACAAAATTGATATTTAAGGAAAAATCAATAAAACATTCAGAACTAATATACTAAAAGCTCACAGAGGGGGTTTAGAAGTTAAGGACACAGAGGAATTACTGGATTTGAGTGACAATGCAAAAGAGAAAGTGACTGAACTTGAGGATTGATTTTCTGTTCAAAAAGAATCAAAAGGTATCACAGATTACCCTCAAGATGTAAAATTCCAAGAAAAGGAAGAAAGTATCACATTTGTGGTAGTGAAAAAAGTTATGTAGTAAAAAACATGAAAGTGAAGCTAGTATGTTCTACAGCTACTATGTTGCTTTTAAAGACCATCACAGGACATGAATTAGAAATGCCATAGGCAATGGAAATAAAGGTATATAGAAGAAAAGGTATATAGAAGAAAAAGTTCACAGAAAAGAATATAAACTGGCTTGGACTTCATTCATGCATATTAAGAAAAATGTTAGTGAAGCTACTTCAGGATATCATTTTGTACCTTTCCTATATGCAAAGATACAAGCAAAAATTCAACAATGTAACCGGACATGGGGGGGGGGGGGAATAGGGATTTTCTGACATTGTTAGTAGGTGTAAAATTTGCACAATTTGGTAATATCTATCACAATTACAAATGAATGTATAGATATCTTTTCATTGATTAACCTATTACTAGATAATAACTTGGCCACAATTTAGCAGCTTAAAACAACAAACACTGGAAGATTAACTTTTGATGCTGACCTACTCCCCAGTAAAACTTGTGAACACTATGAAAAACAACCATTTAAAGTTTCTGTAAATGATAATAAGGGTAAGCAGCATATGAAGAAACACCTACCCAAGAAAATCAACAAAAATTCAGTAATGAAGGCAAGTGTTTATGGTATTTGAACCAAGGCCATTCCCTTCCTTCACTCTCCTAACTCAGGCAAGGTAAAGAGTCCAATTTGGACTGCTGCAGCCAAGAACACAGGGTTCCTTCTCCCCTGAGTTTCCACACAGAGGACTTTCTTCCCCTTAGTTAAAGCAGTATGTCAGCTTTTTTCATTCTGCCCTCAGCTAAACTGACATGAAGTCAAGTCCAGGCAAGAGCATTTGAGAGGTGAGGATAACATCCTTCTGTCCAGCCCCAATTTGTCCATTAAAAGCTTCACAGACATTGAAAATACTGGAATTCAAACTTTTAAAAAAGGTTAGGAGATAATCAAAGAAATATGAAAATTGAATGGATATATGTGTTATACTAGGGAATAATTAGAGAATTGTAAGTATTAGAAAAATATTATGTTAAAAAGAACTCTTATCTTTTAGAGATAGTCAATCCTCATATACTGATTTTGAATTTGCAAACTTGACTTCTCACTAAAATTTATTTTAACTCTAAAATCAAATACCCATGGCACTTTTTCAGTCATTTGCAGGCATGTGCACAACAGTGTAGAAGTTCCCAGTTGAGTTCAAACAAGGGGACATTCTGCCTTCTTGATCTAGCTGTCATATTAAAAACAAGTTTTCTTCTCACATTGTAGTTAGAGCTATGTTTTTCATGTCTGTATTTTTGTTGATGAGTTCACTATTTAATGTGCCTACCAAGTACACTGTTGAAAAGCTTGCCAGTGTTTCTAAGTGCAAAAGGGCTGTGATGTTCCTTATGGAGAAAAAGGTGTGTTAAATAAGTTTTTCTTCGTGTTTGAGTTATAGAGCTATTGGTCATGAGTTCAAGAGTAATCAACAATATATATTAAATAACATGGTTTAAACAGAAACATACATAAAGCAAGTTACATATTAATCAGCTAACAAAAATGTTGTAACCAGTTTCACAGAGTGTAATCTTTTATTTCCCCTTGAACAATGGTTCTAATTTGTGTTCACAATGACTTTACACAACAGAACTGTTGTGAATAATAAAAGTTGACTGTAACTACTAATGTAATTGTGGGTAAAAAAGTGATGTCTGGGATTGCTTCAAAATAATTAACTGACGGTAGAGGGGACAGAAGAATAGGATAAAAGTTTATAGATGAAACAGGACTGGTCATGTGTTGATAATTGTTTAAATTGGGTGACAGGTAAACATGGGAGGGACTTTATCTTTTCTGCTTCTGCATAAAATTAAAATTTTCCATTATAAAAAAGTAAAACACATGCAATGCACAAAAACATATATGCACAGAAATATCCAAAATAGTCGTAAAATTACATATAAGAACCAAAAAGTCAAAAAAATAAAGGATTGAGTAAGGCAAACATTTTTCCAAAAGGATACTAATAGCATTTGGGGTAGCATAATACTTTGAATTGAACTGTCCTATTCATTTCAGGATATTTACCAATCCCAACCTCCTCCTTTCACTATGTCAGTAACACCGCTGGTTGAAAGCAATACTGCATGCAAAGCTTTATTCAGAGGCCATTCATCACAGCATTATTATACAGTTTTTAAAAAATAAAATAACCTTAGTGTGGAACAAGACACTGTTTAAATATAAATATGGTACATCAAAATAATAGAATACGGGCCTCCCCAGTGGCGCAGCGGGTTGATCGCAGCACTGTGAAGCTGTCTGCAGTCTCTGCAGCGAGGGTTCGATTCCCGGCCAGCCAGGGAGATTCCCACATGGCGTGGCAGACCTCTCCTGTGCACCCGCTGCTCCATCTGCCTGTTCTGCTCCCTGCTCTGACTCTGGTGAACTCTCTCACCCTCCCGCTCCTCTGGTCTGTACCCCAGCTCTTGTATAAATAAATAAACTTTTAAAAAAAATAGAATACACTGTAACCCCTAAAATTATATTATACTTTATAATATTTCCTATTAAAGATTATGAGCTGATAACAAGACATGGATATCACCAAATCACAGGATCTTGAAGAAAATCCTATCAGCATGGAAAACAAAAAAGGGAACCCAAAATGGACAATAAAGTTGACAAATATTTGCAGGACAGAGGATGGGCTCACAGAAGAAAAAAAAAAAAATGAGAAAACTCATAATCCAAAGCCCATATAGTACTGGTAGTGGAAAAGAAAGCTGTTTTTCTGGAAGAGACCACCAAGGCACTAAATATCCAACTAGTAAGTACAGAGAGCAGAAGTCAACCAGACTCAAGATGCACAATTAGGGAACAATTTACCAAATAGCTGGGCTTCCCACTTAATCCAAGTTCAGAACATCTATATGCAATATTTTTACCTACAACAAATTGCCAAAGACTACATTTTAAATAACCATTTGCCTACTATTGCTTTTGGGGCAAGTAATATGATCAAAAAAGGAACTGACTTAAGGGAGTAACTCTCATTCTCTACAGTGAAACCTGTCTGTCACACACCCTTCAGGGAAGTTTATGATGGCCCCCTCCTTCACACATTACAAAAAACTCACTATCACTCCCTCTATTCAGAGAAGTCATCTTGTAGACAGATAACAAAAATGCAGACATTAGGGAAGCATGAATGGAAGATGGCAACAGAGGACATTTCCTGCTTTGCTCCAGGGAGAATAAACTGAGAAGTCCATATAGGCACCGAACTCGGAATATTCTGCAATAGTGGGCTAAATCAGGGTGCCTCACAATCACCCTCACAATCACCACTAAGGTTGACTTAATACGACAAAAGAGATGCAGAGCAAATTCATCTTAAGGGGTGAGTGGAGGAGGAGAGTGCCTACTGGGATGGAAACTGCATTTCATACCTGTACCAGAATAGACAAAACTGCTTGTTGGTTATCAGAAAAGCATAGCTCATCCTACCTATTTCCCTTAGGGGCAGGCAGAGGCAAGAAGGAGCTGATGCAGTGTGGAAGCACTGGAATGTTCTGCAGTGCAACCAGAAAATGCTGAGACATGGGTCTGAGTCCCCAAAGAGCGCCAACACTGGCACATGCCAAGTCCACACAGCACTCTTACCAACCATGGACCGTTCCAATCATTTCCAGACCCTTCCCCATAGATTAGCTGGGTCACTAAAGACCTAGCTACTGATTAGCTCTCCCTGTTATACAGTGCCACCTACTGGAAAAGTGGAAATTCTACATTTCTAATATTCAGAGTGTAAAGAAAGGAGAGAAGAAAGAATACAACTACCGGCAACCTGAGTCCTTAGGGGAATACCATATCACAGAGCAAGAACAAGTCTCCAAAACCCAACCAGAAAGACAAGAATGACGGTTCCTTCCTAACAGACATAGAATTCAAAATTACTATGATAAAGAAATGGAAGAAAACACAGAAAAGCTAATCAAAGAAATAAAATAAAGCCAAATGAGTGCCCTGAGAAATGAAGTTAAAAACGGAGTATCAAGGGCCTCCCTGGTGGCGCAGCGGTTGAGCGCTGGGTTGCGAAGCTGCCCGCAGCCTCTGCAGCGCCAGTTCAATCCCCCGGCTGCTCCCCGGCCATCGGAGGAGGGTCCCACGTGGCGCGCAGACCTCTCCTGCCGCCCGCTGCTCCCCTCAGCAGTGTACTTGGGTCCTTCTGCCTGTTCTGCTCCCTGCTCTGACTCTGGTGAACCTCACCCTCTTGCACTTCTGACTGTACCCAGTGCTTGTATAAATAAATCTTAGGAAAAAAAAAAAAAAAGAAATACTTTAAAAAAAAAACCGGAGTATCAAAATTGAAGATTTAAATTTAAAAAAATGGAGACATGATGTAAAATGATCAACTTAGAAGATATAAAATTATATAAGCAGAATAGATCAAATAGAAGATCAAATCAGTGACCTTGAAGATGACAATGAACAAAGAATTCAGGAGGAAAAAGAAAAAGATACAAAGGGGGGAAAAATGAAGAAACACTTCTGGAATTATGTAGCTTCATGAGAAAAGGCAATGCAAGAATTAAAGGTATCCCGGAAGGGGAAGAAAGAGAGAAGGGAATAGAAAACTTACCTGAAGAAATAATAAGAAAACTTCCCAAACCTAGAGAAAGGAACAACACATACAAATCCATAAAGCTAAAAGAACACTAGTGAATCTAAAAAGAATGAGACCCACAACAGGACAGGTAGTAGTGACACTTCCAAAAATTTAAGACAAAGAAACAGCATTGAAGCTGCCTGGGGGAGAAGCAGATAACCTATAAAGGAACCCGGACCAGGCCTGTATCAGATTTCTCTGAAGAAACAATAAGGGCAAGGAGAGAATGGAATGAAGTGATCAAAATACTTACAGAGAAAAATTGCCAGCCAAGATTACTCTATCCTGCAAAGCTCTCCTTGCTGTTATGAGGGAGGGAGGAATAAAGACCTTCTCACACAAATAGAAGATAAAGTTTACAAACACTAGACCCCTACCTACATTACTGTCCAAGAAATGTTGAAAGAAGCTCTAGTATACAAATTAAAGAGAAGAATATCCACAAAGAGCTGAACAAGGAAATAGAACCATAAAATTAAGGACAAAATGGAAAAGGCAGAACATCACATATCAATCAAAATGTAAAAAGACTAAATTTACCAATTAAAAGATACAAAATAACTGGCTGGATTAAAAACAAAATCCAAGTTTTCCTATTTCCAAGAAATATACCTAGCTCCAAAGATAAATGAAGGCTCAGAATAAAGGTCTGGAAAGCAATGTTATAAGCAAATGAGACACAAAGGAAGGCAGGGAGAGTCATATTTGATAAAATTTCCATCTAAAGACAGTAACAAGACACAGGGATGGAAATTATATAAAATTAAGGAAACAATACATGAAGGAGAAATAACACTCAGCAATATATATGCACCAAACAAAGGAATATATAGGAGGCATTTCCTAGCAAATGTCTGGAAATAAACATTGGGAAAATATTCATGGGAGGTGATCTCAACAATTCACTTTCACCAAAGGACAGATCAACCAGGCAGAAAATATATAAGGACACAATAGCTTTAAACAAAGAATTAGACCACACGGGCTTAACAGACATTTAAGGAACACTGCACCCCAAAAAACCTTAATACACATCCCTCTTCAGTGCAAATGAGACATTCTCCAGGACAGACCACAAATTGGGTCACAGGACAAGTATCAACAAATTCAAGAAGACTGAAACATACCAAGCATCTTCTCTAACCATATAGGTATCAAACTAAAAATCAACCACAAAAAGAAAGCAGGACAAAATCTCTAATATATAAGACTGAACCACACACTACTAAATGACTATTGGGCTAATGAGCAGAAATAAGTGAAACAGAAATCAAAGACAGTCCAAAAGAATGATGAAACAAAAGCTGGTTCTTTGAAAAAATAAACAAAATAGAGAAACCTAGAGCTAAGCTGACAAAGAAAAGAAGGGAGAAAACTCAAATGAATAGGATCAGAACAGAAATGAAAGAGAAGTTACAACAGACATTTCAGAAATTCAGAGGATTATTAAATGATTACTATGTGTACGTACGCTAAGTTCATTAACCTAAAAGACATGGACAAATTCCTAGAAATACACAAATTCAACAATGTACATACTCCAGGTTTAAAATTATGCTAAAAAGCTGTAATTCTGAAAACAGTATGGTAATAGAGGGAAAAAATACAAATAGAAAATATCAATAACTGAGAGCCCAGGAATAAACACACACCTCGATGGACAGTTAATCTACAACAAAGGAGCTAAGAGTATGCGCTGGAGCAAGGAAACACTTCAATAAATGGTTTTGGGAAAACTGGATAGTCACCTATAAAATAATTAAACTATATGACTATCTCACAACATATATAAAAAAATCAAGTCAAAATGTATGAAAGACTTGAGCTTAAGACCTGAAGCCATATATAGCAAAACACTCCACAACATAGGCTTCAGATATCTTTGTGGATTAGTCTTTAATAACAAGGAAAACAAAAGAGAATATAAACAATTGGGACTATAACAAATTAGAAAACTTCTGTGCAGCAAAAGAAACCATCACTGAAACAAGAAGTCACCCTATTAAATGGGAAAAAATATTTGCACATCATACTTCTCATAAGGGGTGGATATCCAAAACCTACAATGCACTCATACAGCTCAAAAACAACAACAACAACAAAAAAAAAAAAACAACAAAGAACCCAATCAAAAAATGGTCAGAAGAAATAAGTAGGAAATTCTCCAAGGAAGAGATATATATGGTCAACAGGCACATGATAAAGTGCTCATCATCACTTGTCATCAGGGAATTACAAATCAAAACCACCATGAGATACCACCTCACACCTGTGAGAATGGCCCATATCAAAAAGACTGAAAACAAGTACTGGGAGAGTATGGTGAAAAAGGAATCCTCTTACCCTGGCCAGCCCTATAGAAAACAGCATGGAGATTTCTCAAAACATTATAAATGGATCTACTATCAGACTCAGCAATTCCACCACTAGGTAGTGGAACTGAAGAAACATTAATTCCAAGGGAACATAAAAACATTAATTCCAAAGGAAACATACACTCCGATGTTCCTTGCAGCACTATTTACAATTGCCGAGCTATGGAAAAAATCTAAATGCCCAAATATAAATCAATGGATTAGGAAGATGTGGTGTACACACAGAATGGAATACTACTCAGCTATCAAAAAAGATAAACTCTTGTCATTTTTGACAACATGGACACAGCTGGAAGGGATTATGTTAAGCAAAATAAGTAGAAGAAAGACAAATACAAGATGGTGTCACTTATATGTGGAATATAGAGAAACCAAGAAAGAGTCAGATAAAAGCCAACTACCAACAAACAAACCATAAAACAACAGACTACAGAAAACTGAGGCTACGAAAGGGAGGGTAGAAAAGTATAAGGAAGAGCAAAGTGATAGGGAGCACAATAGACTGCATTGGTGGTGGGTATACAGCAACAACATCTGTAGGGGGAGATCTTATACATCTATATATCTAAAACACAATGATGTAGACTAATGTGCCCTCAATTAAAAAAAAAACTAAAAAATTGTAAAACACCTAATAATAAACAAAAGGAAATAAGGGTAAAGAAAAAAAATCACAGAAATAACTACTTAAATCCCAAGAATAAATCTTCTAGCAGACTTATTCTGCTAAAAATCAGGATGAGATTAAGAATTACTACATTTCTTCTTAAGGATGACTAAGGAGCAACACAGGTACTTCAACAAGACTTAATTGTGCTCTTAAAAAAAAAAAAAAGAAAAATTGATTGATGAATCAGATATACATGAGAAGAAAATGATTACACTATAACACTATTTTAAGAATTCACAATAACTGAGGATAATAAAATTAGATTTAGATATGACTTTAGAAAGTCAAATTTCAGACAATAATAAAAAGATCTCAGGGCTGGAGACTACAAAGCTGAATATAAGTAAATTTATCCCCCCAAAAATGATATTCAGATTATATAATCATGATTCCAATAAAGAAAAAGGAGAAGGCATCCATATGCTTAGCTTCTCATTTAGGAAATATAATGAAGTGCATTAAATAGGGAAGTAAATGCTTTAATGGCTGTGTTAAGTGTCATGGGACTACTGTATACCAAATGTTTGATAAGGAATACCCAGCATCACTCCACTGTTTCTAATGACCAAGGAGCAGCCAAATAATCTATAGTTAAATGACTGGGCATCCCCTACAGGGTAATACAGAGCATTAAGAGAAATCCCTCAACCTATTCCAGAACACTTACTCTACTATGGCAAGGTCATCCCGGGTGTTCAAGCACAAATTGGAATTAAATTAGGGGAGAACAGCCATCTCAAGGAAGGATCATGTCAAGGAACTTACAGAGAAGGGCAGTGACGGAATAAGAAGTCAAACAACAGGGACTTTGCCTATTTTAAAAGTTTAGTTGTAATAGCTCACAACAAACACACACATGCAAATACACATGCTGCACACAGCATCTAAGTCATAGCTTTATCTCTTACGCATAAATTTCCCAAATATGTCAGAATATGAGCATGAGATTTGGCCTGTCTATACTTGGTAACTAATACCCTTTAATGTAAGTACAATAAATTCAATGATGGTACACATTCATTCGGAAATCAAATGACTCTCTTCAGAACAGTAACATCATTTCAAATTCAATAATAATAATAATTTAACATCATGAAACAAATATTCATGAAAGAATAACTTGAGAACTCACCTTTCCACAACCAAACTGACTGCTTGTGTGAGATCTGGGTTTGTCACCTGGAGTCGTTTCCACAAAGACCATACAAATTCTTTATCAGCCTAAAAGAAATAAAAGATATCTTGAAACATTCCTATATCAGAAAAGACAAGATACTACATTAAATTAAAAATGAAGAAATATGGGCCTCCCCTGGTGGCTCAGAGATTGAGCGCTGGGCTGCAAAGCTGCCCGCAGCCTCTGCAGCACCAGTTCGATCCCGGCCACCAGCGAGGGTCCCACATGGCACGACAGACCTCTCCTGCCGTGCCCGCTGCTACCCTCAGCAGTGTATTTCATTAGTCTGCCTGTTCTGTTCCCTGCTCTGGCTCTGGTGAATTCTCTCACCCTCCCGCGCTTCTGACTGCACCTAGTGCTTGTATAAATAAATAAATAAATCTTTTAAAATAAAAAATAATGACTTGATCCCTAGTTCTAATACTATAGATTATTGAGAATAGCAGGAAAGCTTATTTTTAAAGGTATAATTATTGACTATCACAGAATTTTTGCTCTAAAAGGAGACTCTAGTCCAGCTATTTCTCCATTTTTCAGCTCCCCTTTTCAGTAAACTTGCTTGAGACAGTTGCTAATAACCACTGTCACCACTTCCTCAGCTCTAAGACCCTGCATTATCTGGCCACTACATGCCTCGCCAATTTCATCTATCACTCTCCCTTGTTCACAGGGATCTCTTACTCTACTTGTAGTACGATCTTTGCACACTCACCATCCACCAGATTTTCATGCAGATGATCCCTTAACATCATTCAAGTCTTTGTTTAAATGTCACCTTTTCAAGAGACGTCTCCCCTTGTAGCAAAACCTGCAAGTCTGGGATAACTCCTTACCAAGTTCATTTTTTTTCCATCACAGTTATTTCATTTTTTAATGCAATGTTTATTTGTGTTTACTGGTATGACAGATATATCTATTTGTATCTGCCTCTGTCATCCATTCTCACCTTCCTGTTAGTATCAGAAACCATTTTGGCTCTTCAATGCCCAACTGAAAGACCAGTTTCTCATGCCCATGGGTTATGTAATCACACGCTAGTAATGAAATAAAGAATGTTGTTGGAAAGCTTAAAATTAGACTTACATCTACCAAACGGGTTACAAAATTTTTTTCCACTATGTTGTTGGTTATTTACCTCTATGATGGAGACTGGAAAAAGGTACTTACTAAATTTATATATCTTTATATATCTGAAATTTATCTATTTTTTCCATTAAGGCTTAAGGATTTTACATACCAGTTAGAGAGGCCCTCACTAACCAAAGATTAGAAATATATTTATCATACATTTTCTACTAAAGTTTTTATCTTTTCAATTTTTAATGTGCAAATCTTTGCTATATTTTAACTATTTACTTGTTGGGGATTTTTAAACATTTGATAATTTGAGTACTAGAGAGTACTATCTTACCTAACTATTCCTAAATATCATGATTCACTTTATCCCTTTGGAAGCAATAATTCAGCATTTGGGTATTAAAAAATTCAAGTTATAAACAATATATATATTTACATATAAATCTCATGTTATAACCTTAATGAAGATAAGGAAAAAGCAAGCTACACAACATTATAAGCTCTAACATCTCTATTTTTTAAAGAACTATTAATGAAATTACAAAATCCTTTCAAATAATCATTATCTATAACTCTATTTCATAACTTCCTTCTAAACAAAATAGTAAAGATGCATTTGTATTTTCACCTCAACTTTTCTACCTAGAATACTAAGCAATAAAAGTTATGTAAAATGTGAAACTGGTGTTCAATATATATAATTATTGAGTTGCTTAAATAAATACAATTTATTAATAAAGAAGCTAGCTCTAGAACTGAGAGGGACATAAATCAACAAATATCTGATGAAAAAATCTTTACATTTTAACTTATGTTTTTCCTCTTTTTAGTTATGGTTGTTATTTCACATCTCCTCTTCAACCCCCAGCAAAGAGAACAAAACAAAATCTCTTTAAGCTGTTTTTATCATAGAGGGCAAAGAAAAAAGCAACCAGAAGACTCCCTCCACAAACACTTCATGGTTGTTAATTTATACCCAGTAGTCATTTGGGGGAGACCCTTCAAATTTCTAAATTTCTTTAGTTTAAATTTGTTATTAATTTTTTATTAATAATTTATAGTTAGCAACAGTATTTAGACTTTTATATCTAGATATATAAGCATATAAGTGAGACTTGATTTGGAGGGAAAAATAATTTTCCTGGGAGCAGTAAAAGGCTATAAAGAGATTGTAGGATTATGATATACATGAATTTTTGGTTTTTATTTAAACACTGCCTCATTTGACTAATACTACAATTATTAGACATAGAGAAAAAGAAATAAAGATGTCTCCCAAAATGCAAAACTAATTTCCAAACAATTCCAGGTATTACCAAAACAAAGAAACTAACTATTGCCAATCACATTATTCATACTTCCTCTTCCTTTGGCACTTAAGTTTTTTTAAAAAATTAAAAATAAAACCATTTTAAATTATGCATAAAATTATGCTTACTCTAGCTCTAGCACCCAGATTCAAATAATTTAAGATTTATATTTAAAAAATCATTCCACTCCTCACAAAGGTTATTAAAATTAAACTCAGCCTATAAAAAGGATGACTAAATGCTAAGAGATTCGGGTATAAATTATTTTTGCAGTGGACTAACCTTTGCTTGCACTTATCATTTGGCCTAGATCAACCTGACAAACCAGAAACCCACAATTGCCTTTTCACTGGATACCTACTCTCCTAGCTCCTAGTTTACCTGGGAGAGAACTTTAGCAACATAACAGACCTCAATCGACTCCTACTGGAGCAATTAACTCAAAAATCATAAATACTATTTCCTACAGTTAAATAATTTGCCTACTAGAATTCAGTGGAAATAATGGAAGGAGTTTAATTATATGGAATGTGTAGTGCCAGCAAGCACAGGGCAGGTTCTCTTATCAATTCAGGAAATGGGTAAAGGAGAGTCCTGGAGATCTCAGCAGGTTTTTCAGCCTTTAATGCTCTTTCTATGCCAATTATCATGGGGCAAGTCCACAGGCTGGCAAGGTAGGGAAACCAGGGGACCAGGAGGTTGGGAGGCCTCTCAGACCCAGGTAAATCTTTACTTTTTCTGGGCTCATCCTCTAGTAGCCGTTCTCCACCACCGTCCTCAGTTGCTCTCTGTTCTCTGAATGACGCTACCCTTATAGGCTCAGCCTCCAGCCTCTGATGTACCCACTTATGCATGCCCATACCACATTCCAGGTGTCCACCATAGGCATGATGCCCTGGGCCCACGTTCCCAAGCGCCTCCTGCATTGGCACAATCAAGACCACAGGTGATAGCCACAGAGGCCAGCAGCGCAAAAGCCTGACCATTTCACCCCCTACAGTATGGCACAAAATAGCCATTCAATAAATTATTATGAAAAAGAGGCACAAAAAGATTTATCTATTATATAGCAACTCACAATATGTCCCCCTTTTTTTTCCTTTGTGCATGACTGGACAGTTTCTAAACCCATAAATGCCTAAAAAAATTTTAACTTCTGAGTTCTCTGGTCATAACTTAAATCTAACAATACATGCTTCATGAAAGTTTTATCACTAAAGTTGGAAAAATGAACATATATTTCATTTAAATACCCTAAATAATTTCTCACCTAATATTGGTTTATTGGTAGTAAATAATTTTGATTGCTATTCAAAAAGGAAAAAAATTTGGAAAGATATTGTATATGTGTTCATACAATAGTTACGTTAACATCACTTTTTCTCATCTGATACTCTGCAGCTAATAAATGTGCATTTTATACTGCAGCATCCTCTGTGGAAAATAGAACACATTCTTGAAGTACATAATCAAAATTAAGAGTATGCTGAAATAAGGTTCTAAATCTATTAATAAGACTTATGAATTTTTATGAATTTAAGTCTTAAACGAATTTAAAATACCCTTTCAGCACATTCTTCAAAGTTCCTTAGGAAAAAGCTACATTTGGAATCTAAACAATCCTCAGTAAAGATCAATGCAGACAGTTTTTCTCCTTCATATTAAAATTACTTTTTTCCTCAACTAAGGATTATTTGTATGTTACCTGATAACCTAGAGCCACATGAAAAATGTTTAAATATTACAATCACATGGAGTAGGATTAGATGTTCATGTTAACAGAAACACTTGGAATTGAGATTACACTCTATAACATGCTTATTCTGAGTCATTCCAACAGAGTGGAATGATATATGGAACCAGAGAAACTTACTTCTTCACCAAACACATATAACTGAATTCATGTATGTTAAATGGAGGGGGGAAAATCCATTAATCTAAATTAAGTTACTACTTATAACCGGGCACTAACTGGCAGGTTTATTTTTTCCCAAACTGTACCCCTGACCCATTAGGTTGCTTGTGAAAATTAATTTTGTAAATTCAAACAGCATATTCTTAAGCAATATAATTTATAAGAAATTACCAGAGTTAATGATACATAGACTAAATATTCTTTCAAAAATTATATGTATGTATATATGTATACTTATTGAGAAGCAAAATAAATTCCTTTCTTTGGATTGCAAATTTTAAACAGTTTGAAAAACATAGGGTTAACATTGTGTACTCTTGGATATTGCGATTGTTAGCTGAATAAGTAGAACAAATTTTAAAAATGCATTTTTACAAAATATTTAATACAAAATATTTAGGAGTTCAATTATTATTTCTCCCAAGTAGAAGAGCAAGTATGTTAAACCAAGAGCAGTATCGTTTAACTGAAGGTTTATGGTATGGGATAATAGCAGCCTCATCTCACATTACTGGAATGCCTAGAATCACCTAGCAGTAACAATATTACCAAAAAAACTCAAGATTTCCTAGGCTGATTATGTTCTAGGCTAGTTATGATGCCCTATATTCTTACATCTACTTAGAGTACTTCAATCAGCTTTCTAGTCCACTTATGTACAAGGTCACAAAGGCCAACATCATGTTTGGAGTAACTTTTTTAAAGAACATAATAGGGAGCTGATTTGGAGATGTGAGATCTTGGGCTGATTACAACAGACTGATTTCCTTAATCAAGTTAATCACAAGAAGTAAATGTCTCAGCTCCTGAAGCAGTTAAGGGCATAATGATGAGAAACAATGAGCAAGAGGTTGGTAAGAGAGGGTGCAGAAGAAATGGGCAAAGAGCATCTTAGATTAGGACTTGTCAAAGTAATAATAAAGGCTTTTATCATGGGCTTGGATATTAAAACTAACCAAGAGTAAGGTGTGCTGATGGCAAAATGTTTTCGTTTATTGGTGACTTTATCCCTTTGCTTCATAACCAGAGAATAGAAAATTAAAAAGAGGCAACCACATGATGCCTCTCCAAATTATTTAAGAAAAGGCAAATTCAACTTTAGCAATAGTGTTCTGTTTTTTACAGCCTAGACTCAGTGAAGGACCTACAAAAGGGCAAAAGAACACAATAGCAAAAAATATGAGAATGAATTTGTATTACTTTAAACTAATGATACTCTTTTAGTTACTTTGGTCTTTAGTAGTCCCTAACTGAGTCTACCTTGAAGACAACGTGTTTCAAAGATCTATTGTTAAGTGAATCCCCAACATTTAAACTCGATGCTATCTAAAGGTGAGGCTGCTAAACTAAAGGAAAAATTAATCTCTGCGAGCCATCTTACTAAACACAAACTCTAAAAATAACAGGAGACTACTGTCAACAAAACTGATTTAGTAACTGCTTTTCCCTGACGACACAAAAATGAGATTTCTCACTCAGGGACTAAGGAATTAGACTAACTAGTCAATATCAAGTATCAGGAATCATCTACTGGGTGGTAAAGTTCCCAGCCTGAGACTCCCTCAAAATCACTGGCCAGGATTGACAACAGAAGTTTGACTTGACTTAATAAGAGCAAGTGTGGGTTTAAAAAATTAAAAGCAGGCTCATTCATCCATGGATTTTAATTTCGTGTTGACACTTTTCCTGGTGAACATTTTCAGCTCGTGGGCTGCACTCCACACCTGCTGCATCAAGTTCCACTACGGTCACTACCAAGCTCTTGGGCTCCTGGGAGGCTAGGGGGTACGCCAGCGGGTTCTGGGGGTTGCCAAGTGAATAAAACCAACCCCGGTGCACTGAGAGGGGAACCCCGCTTGGCCCGTGTCCTGCGAGGGATGGGAACCCAAGTTCGGGGAGCCGACCGCTGCCTTGTTCCTCCAGCACCGAGCAGCGGGCCGGACCTGGGTGCGGGAGTAGGAGGGACCGCCGCTGGCGGCGCTGGGTGGGTCCAAATCCGCGCAGCGGCTCAGCCAAAAGCCGAAGAAGTGGGGCGCACCTCCCCCCCGGCCTCGATGCCGCTCCGCTGCGGAGGGGACAGGCCGGCGGCCAGAGTCCTAGATACCTGACACAGGGCCAGCTCCTCCTTTAGGCTGCTCAGCTCTTCCTCCAGCAGCTGCGTCCGGGTCACCATCGCTTCCTCTACCGAGATGCCCTCTAGCGGCCTGGACCCCACAGGCGCGCTGAGGAGGGGAGCCTGAGCTGCAGCCGCCCGCCCCGGCCCTCGCCGGCCCCCAGACCCTTCTTCACCCCGCCAGGAAATGTCGCTTTTGTCCACGACGCCCTCCCGCGCCGCGTCCGCAAGACCCGAGGCCTCGCTGCGCGCTGCATGGACCACAGTTCCCCGCCCAAGCCGTGGGGACCAATGCCCCAACTCTCGGGCCGGGGCCGGAGGGACCGGTGAGGACGGCGGGAACGGGGAGGATGACGAGCGCGCCGCCATGGCCGCGGCTGCTAACGGGTCAAGTTCCCTCTTGGAAACTCCACCTCCCCTTCCCCATCCTGGCGAGCGCGAAGCTCCGAGCTGCGCATGCGCGGGTCTTTTCCCGCCTTGGCGCGCCGGGTCTCGCGCTCGCTGGCCCAGGAAAGCTTCCCGCCGCGGGCCGCGCGCCCGGCGCGAGTGTTTGACTGCGCACGCGCCGTGGTCTTCAGGCCGCCTCTCAGGCCCTGAGTGACTTTCCGACTACCTAAAATCCCACCCGCCACTTAGCTCCTGCGTTACATTCCACCTCTTAGGGTCATCCTTGACAAGTCCCTTGCCCCAAATGATCCCTAACTGTGAATTCCTCCGCCTTCGAGATCCCTGCCAACTCGTTTGTCACGTTTCATTGACCGCTCTGGAGTGTTAGGTCCATGACTAATCTCTCCAGCACTGTGGTCAACTCCTTGAGGATCAGGGAATAAGTTTTACACTTAACTGTTTTATTCACACTCCTTAGCAATACTGCTTCATGTACAGTTGACATTCAACTGATTGATAACAAAGAGATGCAGGAAGCCTTGTCTTGTGCTGAGCTGGGACTAGTAGAAGCAGTTTTCCCATTTGAATTATGATTCTTCGTACACTTTTATCAAGGGTGCAAGAGTCATGATCTTCTTTGAGTTTTTGTGTCAGCTTCTTTATGCATTGGTTGAAGAGGAGAGTGTGACCCACACTGCCCACATTTTGAATCCTTGGAAAAATTTGAAGTCAGCTATTTGGAAGGCGATTAAAAAACAAAACCAGCTTTCTTTATCCTTCATCCTCTTTTTTTTTTTTCCTGCCCTCCTCATTTTTTTGCTTTCTTTTTCTTCCTTCTTGCTTTCTTTATAAATTTATGACAGGTAATAACCTCCTTCTTTGTCATAATGCATCCTACTTGTGATGACTTTAGTGAAATGTGTGTTGAGCTTGCATTGCGAGTTCTACCAAAAGCTAGATCTGCTCTCTTTTACAGAAAGGGTTGAGTTAAAAAATACTTGGAGGACTGCAGAAGTAGGGAGGTGATTGCTTTATCTGATGACCTCTTCGTTTAATCAAAATAACCTCTCTATGCCAGAATCTAATTAGCAGGTCAAAGAGTCCCAATTAGAATCCTATGAAAGCAGGATGAGAGGGCTTCCCTCTCTCTGAAGGTGAACACCTCACAAAATTTATAGAAGATTAATGTTAGAAAAGTACATATAAGCTTCTCTTAGAAGTCACTACCTTGAATATTTACTAAATGCTGATTCCAGTGCTAAGCACTTTGCATATATGAACTCTTTCAATTTTTACATCATAGTAAAATAGATCTTATCCCCCATTTAACTAGTGAGGAAACTGAGTCTTGAGAAAATATTGTATCTTGCTTAAGTCCCACATGTGATATCAGAAAAGGTAAACTATGAATCCACTTAACACTAAGACCTGAGCTGTTGATACCTACCATTACTCCATACACGTAACTTGAAGTACAACATTAGGTCTAATAGCATGTGTGATTTCACTAGGCTTGAAAATGGGATTTCTAATCTCATAACTTTGTAAAGGATGAAATTTTATCCATTATGCATAATGGATAAATATACTTGTTTGACTCAAAGGAAGGAAAATATCCTAAATCTTCGAACACGTAGAATTTTATTTTTTTTTCTTTTTATGACATGTAATATAAAATTTACCATGATAGCCATTTTAAGTGCATATCAAGAAAGAGTAATTCAGTGTTATAAAACATATTCACAATTTTAGGTAGCCATCGCCACTATCCAGTATTTTTTACTTTCAAGAGAATATTGCAAACATATTCCAGCCTTTTCATCTATTTTTATTCCTCTGATAACCCAAATATTAATATCTTCAGCCTTTTATTGTCAATGAACTGGTTCAATAGCTCTGTCTTGATGATGCTTACCTATGAGTAAGCATACACTAGTACATCATATGCACTGAGCAAGCATACGTGTGTGAATTTACATACATATACACACAGACTTACTTATTGGTATTTTGCTTTTGATAGCCCAAAATTGCATGTCTTTAGTCATCACTGCTTTGGCCTAATAAAGTGGTAAACAGCACTGTTTCCCAAACCAAGAGATATTCCTGATGTGTCGCATATCTATTTATGATATATACCAGATTTTCAATAGCAGCAGTCAATCCCAGGCTTTTCTAACATCCTTAATCCCTGTCAGTAGTTGGCTGTTTTGTCATGCCTTCCATGTTAACAGTAGGGGAGAATTTTTCAAGTGGCTAGAATTATGGAAGCCATCTTAAATGGCAAAATCAATTACCCATCTGCCCATATTATTTAAGTAACCTACAGAGAGGAACTGGTTCCAGACTCAAGAATGAGAGACACACATGTCACCTCAACTTCAGACATTCAGATTCTAATTCCCTTCCTGTTCGGCAAATTGAGCAGAGTCCCAGCAGGAACTTAACGACAACTGATAGTGAGTACTTTAAGGAATGATTAAAACAGAGACTAATTACAAAAGTAAGGGTAGGTGTGAGGGAAAGCACAAGGATAGTGCTGTACCCCAAAATTAATCAAAGGACAGGAGATGTTATCACCAGAAGCTTGAAGATGTAACGGAAATGAGCAGCTCCATCATACTAGGAAACAGAAAGATATGTATGAGAGAGCTATGTAGAGAGAGCTGCCTGATAAGAGGCAAAGACATGCGATCCAGAGCCAGTGGAACAAAAACAGCAAGTCATTAAGTATGTCATTTCTTTCACTGTATTTTCATTGTTAATGAGAAAACAGTAATCCCAGTTGACATTGAATTAAATGGTGTTACTTAAGGACCTGTTTTCATTATATGTCTTTTTGTTTAAAGTCACAGTTTCCAAGAACTTAACAACCCAATGACCATCTTAAAGTAAGCATTCGCTCTACCCACACTCATATGCAGTTCTTTTTTTTTTTTTAAAGAGGCATGTGTTTTTATTTATTTATTTGTTTGTTTATACATGCACTGGGTACAGTCAGAAGCGCGGGAGGGTGAGAGAATTCACCAGAGCCAGAGCGGGGAGCAGAGCAGGCAGAAGGACCGAAGTACACTGCTGAGGGGAGCAGCGGGCAGCAGGAGAGGTCTGCGCGCAATGTGGGACCCTCCTCCGGTGGCCAGGGAGCAGCCGGGGATCGAACCGGTGCCTCAGAGGCTGCGGACAGCTTCGCAACCCAGCGCTCAACCGCTGCGCCACCGGGGAGGCCCGAACCTAAGCAGTTCTTACAGCTCAGCCCACCAGGACACAAAGCATGGTAGAAAAACATCAAAAGAAAACATGGAGGGGTTAATAGAAGGTATCAAGTTCAAAAAGCCAGTGTAGTCCAATAAGCAACACCAGGGACATAGTTTGTATAGCATCATGTGATAGCCAATAAATGATGTAAAGTAATAATTGTCATGTTTTTTCTCTGAAGAGGAAATGCAAATGGCCAACAGGCATATGAAAAAATGTTCAACATCACTTGTAATCAGGGAAATGCAAATCAAAACTACCATGAGATACCATCTTACACCAGTGAGAATGGCACATATTAAAAAAACTAGCAACAACAAGTGTTGACGAGGGTGTGGAGAAAAAGGAACTCTTCTGCACTGTTCGTGGGAGTGCAAACTGGTCCAACCACTGTGGAGAGCTGTGTGGAGATTTCTGGACCTACTAAACATAGAGCTTCCATAGGATCCAGCAATTCCACTCCTAGGTATTTACCCAAAGGACACAGAAACATCAATTCCAAAGAACACCTGCACCCCTATGTTTATAGCAGCACTATTTACAATAGCTAAGCTTTGGAAACAGCCCAAATGCCCAAAAATAGATGACTGGATTAAGAAGATGTGGTACATATATACCATGGAATATTACTCAGCATTCAAAAAAGATAAACACATGCAATTTGCAGCAACATGGATGGCGCTGGAAGGGATCATGCTCAGCGAAATAAGCCAAAAAGAAAAAGAAAAATACCGGATGGTCTCACTCATAGCAGGAATCTAGAAAACTTAAATAAGGGACCAGAAAAATGAATAACTATAAGAAAGCAAAAATCAAAATCAACAAAAAACTATGAACCAGAGACACTTTTTGGGGGTGAGGGGCGGGAGGGGAGGGATTGGGGTCAGAATGGGGGGGTTGCAATTGTATGGGGAATATAAAAATAAAATTTATTATTTAAAAAAAAAAAAGATGCTGGGGACAAGGTAACTCAAGTAACTTTATATGACTTCTATGACTATAAATGTATTATATCTGATATTCCTACTCCTATTCTATTTGCTACCTTTTGTTTCCATTAAGTGAGAAAGAATAAAAATGACTCTGAATTAATAAAGGCAAAGTTCTTCACATCCAAAAAAAAAAAAAAAAGTAATAATTGTCATGTTTTTCACATGGCAACTAATTGGATATTAACTTACTATAAATTCATAAAGGAAAAAACCAAATCAAATGTTATAAAAAAGAGGGAACAATACTGGAAACACTTAGGTAAAGATTTCAGGGCTTGTGAATAGAAAAACACCAAAGGGAATGCATCTGTTTTCTTTATTGCCTTCCATTCTGCTTTAAAACTTAGTTTCCAGAAATTCTAGATCATTCTAAGTCAACTGCTATCTATATATACACCTACATATCCAAAAGTTAATATTCAATTTGCATTTGTCTTATATCTTACATTTCTCAAAATTTTATAGCCATTCTCACATTTTATACATCATAAGATTTATATCTCAACATAGATTACAAGATTCTAGAAAGCAGAAAATGACTTTTCAATACCTATCACAGTATCCGAACATAAGAAGCACTTGAGAGAAATCCTTCAACTAGTCACTTGTAAACCGAGATAGTCTTGCCTTCAGCAGTCACCAGACATCCCTAATGAGCATTAATTATTTCACTTCAGGACTGTGTTCAGAGTTCCAGTCTGAGATGACTAGATCACAGGAATGCTAACTATTATTGGAGAAGAAATAAGACTGCTGACTGATAGGTAAATGATTCCTGCTACCAAGAACATTTCTTTTACCTAAATACTACTTCCAAATACATAGCAAAATCCCATGGGAATAAAAAAGGTAAAAAAGACAATCAATTTTTAATATTTTATTTTATATATTTTTACATCATTTTTTATTTTTTGCACAATGTATGCATTTTCATCTTGGTTATATTCCCCATACAATTCCCATCCCCTGTATTTTGACCCTAATCCCTCCTCCCCTCCCAATCCCACTGTAGTGTGTCTCTGGTTTATAGTTTCTTGTTGATTTTGATTTTTACTTTATTATAATTAGTCTATTCCCTGGTCCCTTATTTAGGTTTTCTAAATTCCTGCTATGAGTGAAAGCATCCGGTATTTTTCTTTTTCTTTGCCAGAACACTTTTCATTCATTCTTTCAACAAATACTTATTGAACACTGGTAGGGAAAACAACAATGAGTAGTCACAACCCCCACTTTTATGGAGCTTATACTCTTAGGACAAAATGAGATAAATATATTTGCAGATAAATATATAAGCAGATAAATATATTTGCTAATTTGTGAAAAGTTGTGTAAAAAATATAAAATAAGGGAAAGGAATAGTGGGTGATTACAGTGGTTGGATGCCATGCTAGGTAGAGTGTTTAGGGAAAACATTTCTAATAAGATACATTTGAACAAATGACAATTACTTCAATTGAATGGGGAGCACCCAGCACATATCTGAGAGACTATCCGATAACAATGAAAGTGAAAATATGAATAAAAAAGCAAAAACTTCCAAGTAATTTCAAGCACTGCAGTGTTTCATAGATTGTGAGGGATGATATTCACATGAATTATTTCTCAGGAAATGTCTATTACTCTGAAACCCCAAAGAAGCCTACTCCCAGGCCAATATAGTATCAACATAGTCAAGGGAATAGGTTTTGTGATCTAAAGAAAATTTCCATACTTGAAGTGTTTTTATAAAGTATTTGGAAAAGGCCAAAAAGGGACCCTGGAGTCTTCAGAAAGATTACTTGTAAAAATTGTTTGATATGCAATCATGCTAACAGACATAAATATGAAATAACAAATGCACTTAACTGGTATTTAAAGAAAAGGTAAAGACAGTTATTTATTTTCCTATGCTGATTGTAGATTAGAATCAACCTAAAGGAGTTTTCAAAAGATAATGGCTGGGTCCCAGTTCCAGAGATTCTGATTTAATGGATGTGGTGTGGAACCCAAGCATTGTTATTTTTTTAAAGATGTGCAAGTGATCTAACTTGCAGTGACGATTGAGAACTACTGAATTAGGCTGTTTAAAATATGTACATACATGCCAGATATTGTTTCTGGAATGCAAAGGGCATCTCACATTTATTCAGTTAGTTAATGAGTCATAAAATTATGGATGAACTGCCTACTAGGTTCTAGAAGCTTAGCACTGGATATACAAAAAAGGCAAATTAGTCCCTTCCTTCATGTAATTCAACATGAGAAAGCCAAATGACAAAGAAGCAACTCAAAAAACAAGAACATAGAGGGCCTCCCTGGTGGTGCGAGGGGTTAAGACGCAGCCTATGAAGCTATCCTCAGCCACTGCAGCACGAGTTCAATCCCCCACCAGGGAGCTACCTACATGGTGCAGCAGACCTCTCCTGACTTGCCCACTGCTCCCCTCAGCAGTGTATTTCAGTCAATCTGCCTGTTCTGTTCCCCACTCTGTCTCTGGTGAATATTCTCACCCCCCACACCTCTGGCCTATACCCAGTTCTTGTATGCATAAATAAATCTTAAAAAAAAAAATAGAGAGTATGTTAAGTGCCAGAAAGGAAAGTTTCATGAGATAGAGAGTATTTGTTAGAGTAATTCAACAAATACTTTTGTTAGAGTAATTCAGAATGGCCTCACTTAAGAGAGGCCGAAATATCAAAGATGAGAAGGGAGAGACAATTCAGAAAGTTTGGAATGTGTATGGCAAACGCAAAAGTTCTAAGGTACAAAGTTGCTTGTGTTTTAAAAACAGAGAGGAAATAAATATGACTAGCTTTAGAGAGAGTAAAAAGAAAATGTGGTATGGATAAAAGAAGGAGTTTGGCCTCTAAGACTAATAGGAAACTATTGATGGATTTTAAATAGAGGCGAGATAATGATTTCATCACATTAACAAAAGACCAGAAGGAACTGTGTGGTCAGGGAAAGGGGAATAAAAGACCAGTCCCAAGCAAAAGGTGATAATGGAAGGAAAAAGAAAAATATCAGAAGGTCTCACTTATAGGGGCAGTATAGGGAAACATAACAAAGGATCAGGAAAAAGACAAAACTTGTAGACAAACCATAGATCTGAGGAGTACAACAGGGGAAAGGATGATAGAAGGGTCAAAACAGAGGAAGAAAGAGCACAAGGGATCATGGTGATGGTTTACAAAAATGGACAACGATGTAAGAAAATAAGAAAAAAGAAAAAAAAAAAGATGATGCTCACTTGAGCCAGGGTGTTTGCAAGGGAATAAGGGGTGTGGTGGTATTACAGTGTGCATTGTGAAGGTGGAGTTGACAGGATTTACTGATGGATTAAATGTGCAGAAAAAAGAAACAGGATGAATCCAGTGTGATTCTCAAATTTTTTGTTTGAGCATCTGAATATTTCAAGGTACATAATATAGCACAGACTGTTAAAGAAACAGTTTAGAAACATGGAATCAAAATTCCATGAGATCTACTATGTTTGATATGCCTAGGAGTTATCCAGGGAAAGATATTAGGTAAGCAAACTTGAAGTGATTGGGAGAGGTTTGAATTCACAATACCTATTTGAGAGTCATTAGCACATGACTATTGCTATAGATAGACTCTTGGGTATTACAGGAGTTAAATAAACATGCTTGAGACTACTTGGTCTTGAAGGAAAGGCAGTTACATTAGCAACCCCAGGCTCAACATTAAAGTAAAACTGCTTATAAAGAAAGGGTCACTTCTGACATAGCATATGACTGACACTGAAAGTTCAACCTGACTTGTTGCTGAAGGCTGTGAGACAATGGTTGAACTATTGAATATAAACCTAAGAGCTGTCAACTTGGAAGTTCAAGTATAATTACTTTTGGCCCAGAATACAGCTAGAGTTTGGGGATCATCCTCTTTTAAAGAAAATAGCTATAGGTAGTGCAGGGTCCTACACCAATAAGGTGCCATTTCACTTCAGATAAAAAAGCTTCATCAAGGGCCTCCCTGGTGGCGCAGGCAGTTGAACGCAGAGCTGTGAAGCTGTCTGCAGCCTCTGCAGTGCCAGTTCGATCCCCGCTGCCCTTGGAGCAACCCACATGGCGAGCAGACCTCTCCTGTCTCGCCTGTTGCTCCCCTCAGCAGTGTATTTCGTCAGTCTGCCTGTTCTGCTCCCCGCTCTGTCTCTGGTGAATCCTCTCACCCTCTGGCACCTCTGGCCTGTATCCTGGTTCTTGTACAAATAAAAATAAATCTTTAAAACAAAAAAAAAGCTGCATCAAACTGTGCAGGGTCAGTTCTCAACTACTGCAGACTGCAACAAAAACGACAGCTAGAAACTGAAGCCTTTACAATTCAAAGGATATTCTCCAGTACCTCCCCTTTCTGGCAGTTGGAATCAGAATGAGTTTCTTCGCTCAGTTAGACTGAACTTTTGGAAAGTCCCAAAATAGAGACAGGATATCTTTTTAATTGAGCTGATGGGGTCTGGAATATTTAATTTCCTTATTATAGGGATAAATGGTTTTATTTGTACCCAAAACTGGTGAAGTATTTCATATGAAATATATAAATACAGAAATTTATGTTTATTCTTTTTTAAAATTATTGAGGCAATACAGTTTAGTAACAGGAAAGGATTTAGATTTGAATTTGGAGCATGTTGCTGATGTTTTGTCTAACCTCGCTAACATTACCTAATGATGAAGGTACCTAGAAATGAAGATGAAAATAAACTTCAGGGGTAAATAAGATCAAGTGAAATAATGAAACTAAAGCACTAAATAGTCCCTGCTTCAGAGAAATACTCGATAAATATTAGTTATAATTAACTTATTAAGCATTAAGCTAGTATTTAAATTCACCTTATTAGATTCTTCGCATTGTTTTGAATTCATTTTGAATTCTACTCTGCTCAGCTTCATGCCAGTTGATAATTTGATAAATGGCATCATTTGTATTCTCATATAAATATTTTTAATTTCTTTACAAAACAGAGCCTCTAGCTCACATTAATTTCTTTCTTCCCTGAACACATATATGCAATCCCACCCAATTAGAGTTCTTTTTCTTTTCCAATTACAGTTCTTGATTCAGCTCTAGATATTTTGCATGCCTTAATTTTACCTCCCTAACCAAACTGGAATTACTTTGAGGATAAGGATCAGGTCTTAGTCTTCTTTTTAAATTTTTTTAATTAGATAAATTTGACATGTAACATTGCATAAAACTAAGGTGCACACATCAAAGACATCTTTACAGACACATCACCCAAAGCAGTGATAGTGAAGACAAAGATAAACAGCTGGGACTACATCAAATCAAAGAGCTTCTGCACAGCAAAAGAGACAATAACAAAAACAAAGAGAAACCCCACCAACTGGGAGAACATTTTTGCACCCAACACTAATGATAAAGGACTGATCACAAAAATCTGCAAAGAGCTGATGAGACTCAGCAACAACAAAGAAAATAATTCAGTCAAAAAATGGGCAGAAGAGCTAAAAAGAAACTTCTCTGAAGAGGAAAGGCAAATGGCCAACAGACATATGAAAAAATGTTCAACATCACTTGTCATCAGGGAAATGCAAATCAAAACTACCATGAGATACCATCTCACACCAGTGAGAATGGCACATATTAGAAAAACTAGCAACAACAAATGTTGGCGAGGGTGTGGAGAAAAAGGAACTCTTCTGCACTGTTGGTGGGAGTGCAAACTGGTCCAACCACTATGGAGAGCTGTGTGGAGATTTCTGGACCTACTAAACATAGAGCTTCCATATGATCCAGCAATTCCACTCCTAGGTATTTACCCAAAGGACACAGAAACATCAATTCCAAAGAGCACCTGCACCCCTATGTTTATAGCAGCACTGTTTACAATAGCTAAGCTTTGGAAACAACCCAAATGCCCAAAAGTAGATGACTGGATCAAGAAGATATGGTACATATATACCATGGAATATTACTCAGCATTCAAAAAAGATAAACACATGCAATTTGCAGCAACATGGATGGCGCTGGAAGGGATCATGCTCAGCGAAATAAGCCAAAAAGAAAAAGAAAAATACCGGATGGTCTCACTCATAGCAGGAATCTAGAAAACTTAAATAAGGGACCAGGAAAATGAATATAAGAAAGTGAAAATCAAAATCAACAAAAAACTATGAACCAGAGACACTTTTGGGGGGTGGGGGGCGGGAGGGGAAGGATTGGGGTCAGAATGGGGCGTTTGCAATTGTATGGGGGAATATAAAAATAAAATTTAAGATTAAAAATAAATAAATAAATAAAATAAATTTACCAAAAAAAAAAAAAAAAAAACTAAGGTGCACAGCATGTTAGTTTGATACATTTATATTATGTAATATGGTTGCCATTGTAACAAAATAAGTATGTAGTAATTACATACTTATAATACAATATTAATATCTATATTCTGTATAGTATATATTAATATTATCTCTCTATGGCTAATTTAGTACTCATCACAAGTCTGTACCTATAAACACCATCATTCTTATCTTCCCAATCCCCAACCTCTAATTACTACCATTTTTTTACCTTATTCTATTTTTTACAGGTTTTCATGATTTTAGATCCCATAAGTAATATTGTGCAGTACTTGACATTCTCTAACATACCACTTAGCATAAGGTCACAATGTTGTCACAATTGGCAGGATATCTTCCTTTCTTGTGCCTGAATAATATTCTTCTGTCTCTGTGTGTGTATTCATACCACACTTAAAATCAGGGATATGTTCTAAGAAAAACAATGTTCTCATGCAAACAACATAGAATGTAATTATACAATCCCACATGGTACAGTCAACTACATACCTAGGCTAGATATAAGAACCATCATGGTATAGACACTCCAACATTGACAGAAATGTCATTCAGTGCATAATTGTATGCCATATCTTTTTTTTTTTTTTTTTTTTTTTGAGGGGAGCAGCGGGCGGCAGGAGAGGTCTGCGCGCCATGTGGGACCCTCCTCCGGTGGCCGGGAGCAGCCGGGGAATGAACCGGCGCTGCAGAGGCTGCGGGCAGCTTCGCAACCCAGGGCTCAACCGCTGCGCCACCTGGGAGGCCCTGTTAATATATTTTTTAAGAAGGAAACTTTAAAGGCTTGTGTGTAATTTAAATAATATGTGTCCATGAACCATGAACAACATGTGCTTATCTCACACTAAATCTAATTCATTCTTTTTTTTTTTTTTTTTTTACTTTTATTTTTTTTTTTTTTTTTTTATTTTTTTATAAATTTTATTGTTATATTCCCCATACAATTGCAGTGCCCCCATTCTGACCCCAATCCCTCCCCTCCCGCCCCTGCCCCCCTAAAAGTGTCTCTGGTTCATAGTTTTTTGTTGATTTTGATTTTCACTTTCTTATAGTTATTCATTTTCCTGGTCCCTTATTTAAGTTTTCTAGATTCCTGCTATGAGTGAGACCATCCGGTATTTTTCTTTTTCTTTTTGGCTTATTTCACTGAGCATGATCCCTTCCAGCGCCATCCATGTTGCTGCAAATTGCATGTGTTTATCTTTTTTGAATGCTGAGTAATATTCCATGGTATATATGTACCACATCTTCTTGATCCAGTCATCTATTTTTGGGCATTTGGGTTGTTTCCAAAGCTTAGCTATTGTAAACAGTGCTGCTATAAACATAGGGGTGCAGGTGTTCTTTGGAATTGATGTTTCTGTGTCCTTTGGGTAAATACCTAGGAGTGGAATTGCTGGATCATATGGAAGCTCTATGTTTAGTAGGTCCAGAAATCTCCACACAGCTCTCCACAGTGGTTGGACCAGTTTGCACTCCCACCAACAGTGCAGAAGAGTTCCTTTTTCTCCACACCCTCGCCAGCATTTGTTGTTGCTAGTTTTTTTAATATGTGCCATTCTCACTGGTGTAAGATGGTATCTCATGGTAGTTTTGATTTGCATTTCCCTGATGGCAAGTGATGTTGAACATTTTTTCATATGCCTGTTGGCCATTTGCATTTCCTCTTCAGAGAAGTTTCTTTTAGCTCTTCTGCCCATTTTTTGACTGGATTATTTTCTTTGTTGTTGCTGAGTCTCATCAGTTCTTTGCAGATTTTTGTGATCAGTCCTTTATCATTAGTGTTGGGTGCAAAAATGTTCTCCCAGTTGGTGGGGTTTCTCTTTGTTTTTGTTATTGTCTCTTTTGCTGTGCAGAAGCTCTTTAATTTGATGTAGTCCCAGCTGTTTATCTTTGCCTTCACTATCACTGCTTTGGGTGATGTGTCTGTAAAGATGTCTTTGATGTGCAGATCACGTAGTGTTTCGCCTATATTTCCTTCTATATATTTTATGGTTTCAGGTCTTATGTCTAGTTCTTTAATCCATTTTGAGTTGATTTTTGTGTATGGTGTGAGGTAGTGGTCAAGCTTCATTCTTTTGCATGTAGCGACCCAGTTTTCCCAGCACCATTTATTGAACAAACTTTCTTTGCTCCAATGCATAGTCTTTGCTCCTTTGTCAAAGATTAGTTGACCATAAATCTGTGGATTTATTTCTGGATTTTCTATTCGATTCCATTGGTCTGTATGTCTGTTCTTGTTCCAATACCATGCAGTTTTGATGATTATGGCTTTGTAGTATAGTTTGAAGTCTGGGAGTGTGATGCCTCCATTCCTTTCTTTTTTTTTCAGGAGAGCTTTGGCTATTCGGGTTTTTGTGATTCCATATGAATTTCATCAATAATTGTTCTATTTCTTTGAAGAATGACATTGAAATTTTGATTGGAATAGCATTGAATCTGTATATTGCTTTTGGAAGGATGGCCATTTTAATAATGTTTATTCTTCCAATCCACGAGCAGGGGATGTCTCTCCATTTCTTTGTGTCTTCTTCTATTTCTTTTAACAGTGTTTTATAGTTTCTTTGTATAGGTCCTTTATCTCTTTTGTTAGATTTATTCCCAAATATTTGATTTTTTTGTTTTCAATAACAAAAGGGATGGTTTTTTTTATTTCTTCTTCTTCAGATTTATTGTTTGTGTATAGAAGGCTACTGACTTTTGCATGTTGATTTTGTATCCTGCCACTTTACTGAACTGATTGATGAGTTGAATTAGCTTTTCTGTGGAGTTTTTGGTTCTCTATGTATAATATCATATCGTCTGCAAATAGTGATAGTTTGACTTCTTCTTTTCTATTTGGATTCCTTGGATGTCTTTCTCTGTCTTATTGCTCTGGCTAGGACTTCCAGTATTATATTGAAAAGCAGTGGTGAGAGTGGACATCCTTGTCTTGTTCCAGATCTTAATGGAATTGCTTTCAGCTTTTCACCATTGAGAATGATACTGGCTGTTGGCTTGTCATAGATGGCCTTTATGATGTTGAGGTATGTTCCTTGTATCCCAAGAATTTCAAGGGCTTTTATCATGAATGGGTGTTGCACTTTGTCGAAAGCTTTCTCAGCATCTATTGATATTATCATATGGTTTTTATATTTCTTTTTGTTGATGTGTTGGATAACGTTGATTGATTTTCGGATGTTAAACCATCCTTGTGCCCTGGAATGAATCCAACTTGGTCGTGGTGAATTATCTTATGGATACATTGTTGGATTCTGATAGCTAAAATTTTATTGAGGATTTTTGCATCAGTGTTCATTAGGGAGATTGGCCTATAGTTTTCCTTTTTTGTGTTGTCCTTATTCGGTTTTGGTATTAGTGTAATATTGGCTTCATAGAACGTGTTTGGTATTGTCCCTTCCTTCTCAATTTTGGAAGAGTTTGTGAAGGATAGGCACTAATTCGTCTCTGAATGTTTGGTAGAATTCATTTGTAAATCCATCAGGTCCTGGGCTTTTGTTTTTGGGGAGGTTTTTAATTACCATTTCAATTTCGCTGCTTGTAATTGGTCTGTTTAGGTGTTCTATTTCTTCTTTATCTAGCTTTGGGTGATTGTAGAGTTGTAGGAATTTGTCCATCTCCTCTAGATTGTTGAACTTGTTTCCATATAACTGTTCATAGTAGTTACTGATTATTCTTTTGATTTCTGCTGTGTCCGTTGTGATTTCTCCTTTCATTTATGATTCTGTGTATTTGTGCTTGTGCTTTCTCTTTTTTTCCTTTGTGAGCCTGGCTAGGGGTTTGTCTATTTTATTTATTTTTTCAAAGAACCAGCTCTTGGTTTCATTGATCTTTTGGATTGTTTTTTTAGTTTCAATTTCATTTATTTCTGCTTTGGTTTTATTATTTCTTTTCTTCTACTGGTTCTGGGGTTTTTTTGTTGTTCTTTTTCTAGATCTTTGAGCTTCGAGATTAGGTTGTTTCTTTGAGTTTCTTTCTTGTTTTTGATGTGAGCTTCTATTGCTATATATTTTCCTCTTATTACTGCTTTTGCTGCATCCCATACATTTAGGATATTGGTGTCCTCCTTGTCATTCAATTCAAAGAATTTTTTTAATTTCTTCTTTGATCTCCTCGTTAGTCCAGTGGTCTTCCAGTAGTGTGGCTTTTAATCTCCATGAGGTAGGATAGTTCCTTGCCTTCTTTTTATGATTTATTTCTAGTTTGATGCCTTCGTGGTCAGAAAAGATGGTTGGTATGAATTCAATCTTGGTGTATCTGTTGATGTTTGTCTTGTGCCCAGTATGTGATCGATCCGGAGAATGATCCGTGTGCGCTTGAGAAAAATGTGTACTCCGTTTTTTTTGGGTTTAGTGTTCTATAGATGTCTGTTAAGCCCAAATGCTCTAGGTCCTTATTTAGAGCTTTAGTTTCTTTACTTATTTTTTGTCTTGTTGATCTATCCATTGTTTGATGTGGTGTGTGTTGAAGTCTCCCACTACATATGTGTTTTCTCTGATGTCTGTTTTCAGAGAGGACAACAGTTGTCTGATATATTTTGGTGCTCTTTCGTTTGGTGAGTATATGTTAATGAGTGTTATTTCTTCTTGAAGTATTGTCCCCTTAATCATAATGTAGTGACCATTGGGGTCTCTTTTTATTTTTTTGAGTTTGAAGTCTGTTTTATCTGATATAAGTATAGCTGTTCCTGCTTTCTTTTTTGGCCCATTTGCTTGTAGGATTGTTTTCCATCCTTTGACTTTGAGCCTATTTTTATCTTTTGTAGCTAAATGTGTTTCCTGGAGACAGCAAAAGGTTGGGTTTGTTTCTTAATCCAGGCTGCAACTCTGTGTCTTTTTATTGAAGAGTTTAGTCCATTTACATTTAGAGTTAATATTGATATGTTAGCATCTGTATTTGCCATTATGTTTGTCTTTCCTTTGATTTTATTTATTTATTCTTTTAATAACTTTTTTTTTTTTTTGGTCTTCTTTCGTTGTTATTCGTCCCTCTGAGGTTCTGGCTTTAGGATTCCTTGTAGTATTTTTTGAGTGGGGGTTTAGTCGCAATGAAATTCCGGAGTTTCTCTTTGTCTGGAAGGTCCATATTCTTTCTTCATGGAGGAAAGAGAGCTTTGCGGGATAGAGTATTCTTGGTTGGCATCTGTTTTCTTGGAGTCTGTTGACTATGTCCCTCCACTCTCTCCTTGCCCGTAGTGTTTCTTCAGAGAAGTCTGATGTCAGCCTGATTGGTTTTCCTTTGAATGTTATCTGTTTCTTCCTCTTGTCAGCTTCATTATTTTTTCTTGTCCTGGATTCTTGGGAGCTTTACTATTATGTGTCTTGCTGTGTTTTTCCTTTCGTCGTGGAAGTTTGGTGTTCTTCTTGCTTCTTGTATATCAATTTTCAGCTCCTTCTTCGCATTTGGGAAGTTCTCTTCAATTATCTCCTGGAATATTTTCTCTGTTCCTACATCTCTCTCCTCTCCTTCTGGAATTCCTATAACTCTTATATTTCCTTTCCTCATGGAGTCAGATAGTTCTCGAAGTCTTTCTTCATTCTTTTTCCTTCGTACTTCTCTTTCCTTTTCTGTTTTGGTTCTTTTTATTTCTGTGTCTTCAAGATTACTTATTCGTTCTTCCATTTCATCTATTCTGCTTTCATTGCTTTTCCCAGAGTTCTTTAGTTCCTCCATTAATTCTTTGATCTCCTGCATTTCTCTTACTTCCCTTTAGGGACTCAATTTCTTCTTCTGATCTATCACTTTTTTAATCATGGCATTTTAAATTCTCTTTCTGGAAGGCTCAGAAGTTCTTCCAAGTTGCTGTCGTTGCAATCTGGGGAGTGGTTTTCTTTTTGTGGTGTGCTTCTTCTTTCTGAGGAGTTTTTAGGTTGCGTGTGGTTCTTCTACTCACTCCTACTGTCTGTTTTCTAATTTGTCGTATGCGTTGGGACACTGTGTTGCTCGGACTGACTGACATCTTGGGTGAACTTCTCCGCTCCCCTCTGGCTCTTCCAGGAGCCATCTCTGTCTTCTGGGGGAGATTTTCTGCTGGTTTTAGGCAGTTTTTACTGAAGAAAATCCCTGTTCTCAAATGGCGAAGCGGGATGCAGTCCCTGCGCCTCCGGTTTTCAGGCACACTCTTCTGCGCACCCAGTCTGCCCCGGACGTGGGTGCCTGCTCCCTCTGTGGGCTCAGACTGCTGGTCGGAAGCGGCCTGGCGTGGAATAACTTCCCAGCTGGCCACTGGGTCCTCCAGAAACCTTCTGCCCTTTTCAAGCAGTCTTAAGAAATGTCCTGTTTTATAGGGTGTTAGTGACTTTTTTTTTTCCTGGTCGCTAGGTGGCGCCAGAAATCTCTCCTATTGTCCTTGGGGGGCTGTTTTTCGCCTCCCCCCACCCCGTGGGACAGAGAACAGAGCGGGAATGGTAGGGTACACCTCAACAGCTTTGGGGTGCTGTGTCTGCCTTGTGCCCCACCGTCGTGGAGAAACCACGCCCCGAATTTTCGTGCCCCGGGTCTCAGTTCAAAGCCCTCAGTTCCAGGACGCGGGCTGTAGCCCAGTTCAGTGGCGCGGGAATGGCGCCTTTTGCACCCCGCTCCCGTGCCTGGGCGCCTGGTTCCTGCTCACTCAGGGAGGGACCTTCACCTCAGTGAGGACCTCCGTGAGTCTCCCCGCAAGCCTAGGTCGTCTCCCCGCAAGCCTAGGTCGCAGGCGCGGGGACCTGGGCAGCCGCGATCCAGGTCTGCACTTGCTTTTCAAGTGTGCCGAGCGCGCCGCATTTCCGCGCCAGCTTACCGCAGCCCGGGCTGTGTGCGAGTCTCCCGGGTCTTTGTTCTTCTCTAATGGCGCCGGAGCCGTTCGCTCACCGCGCAGCTGCGGATCCTGCAGGGTTCGCCTCAGCTCCCGTTCACGGGGTGTGTGTGGCTGCAATAGTTCCTTTCCACGCACAGTCCCGCTTGCTGCGTCGTTTGTTCTTGTGGGCCGTTTTGGTTTGTTGTTTCCTCCTCTCTGCCGGTCGGAGAGTGCCGCCTCTGCGGGCGGGGGAGGGGAGCAGGGTTCTGCGCTTCCCTCCCTTCTAGTCCTCTTTTATGGCCACTTTCTTCTTCGGGTAGTTTGCTGGAGTCGTCCGTTTATCTTCCGTGTCCCAGTTCTCACTGGGACCTGCCGCTTTTCCTCCCTATTAACTTTTTTTAATGGGAGATCTTACTCGCAGCGTCTCCTCGCCGCCATGTTGCTCCGCCCCTCCTTGCCATATCTTTTTTTAAATTTTTTTTTTAATAGAGGCATGTTTTATTTATTTATTTGTTCGTTTGTTTGTTTTATTTATACATGCACTGGGTACAATCAGAAGCGTGGGAGGGTGAGAGAATTCACCAGAGCCAAAGCCGGGAGCAGAGCAGGCAGAAGGACCGAAGTACACTGCTGAGGGGAGCAGCGGGCGGCAGGAGAGGTCTGTGCGCCATGTGGGACCCTCCTCCGGTGGCCGGGGAGCAGCTGGGGATCTAACCGGCGCCACAGAGGCCGCAGGCAGCTTCGCAACCCAGCGCTCAACCGCTGCGCCACCGGGGAGGCCCTGTATGCCATATCTTTTTCTTAGTTTTCTTTTTAAACATCATACACATCCTGAACAGTATTAGGCATATAATAGCCAATAAACATTTATTTAACGTTGGCCCTCGGGGCCTCCCTGGTGGCACAGCAGGTTGAGGGCATCACTGTGAAGCTGTCTGCAGCCTCTGCAGTGTGGGTTCGATTCCTGGCCAGCCAGGGAGATTACCACATGGGTGGCAGACCTCTCCTGTCTCGCCCACTGCTCCTCTCAGCTGTGTATTTCGGTCCTTGCCTGTTCTGCTCCCTGCTCTGTCTTGGGTGAATTCTCTCACCCTCCCACAGCTCTGGACTGTACCCAAGTGCTTGTGTAAATAAATAAATCTTAAAAAAAAAAAAAAAGTTGTCCCTAAGCAGAATTTGCCGATATGTGCTTTTTTTCTATTTTTGTTTATTGATCTTTAGTAATGTAACACACATACACATACAAAATTATTCGCAGTGCACCGGTTTCTCTGTGAATCAGATCCCTTTTCTTTCTTTCTTTCTTTTTTTTAAATTAATTTATTTATTTACACAAGAACTGGGATACAGGCCAGATGCGCGGGAAGGTGAGAGGGAAGATTCACCAGAGACAGAGCGGGAAACAGAACAGGCAGACTGACGAAATACACTGCTGAGGGGAGCAGTGAGCGCGACAGGAGAGGTCTGCCTTGCCATGTGGGAATCTCTCTGGCCGGCCAGGATCAAACTAGCGCTGCAGAGGCTGCAGATAGCTTTACAGCGCAGTGCTCAACCGCCTGCGCCACCAGAGGAGGCCCCAGATCCCTTTTCTTTAAAATGAGTCAAGTAAACCAGACAACTTTCTAAAATTTTTTCTAGTCTAAAAATCTCTCATCTTTTAAATGCAAAACAACCACAATTCTAATAATTTCCAAAGATAATGAATGATCCATTCTTTCATTTATCCAACAAATACTGTTTGAAGGTCTGCTATGTGCCAGACATTCTTCTAGATGCTAGGAAAATTGCAGTGAAGAGAACCACATGGCATAATCTGTATCTATGAGATTATTGTGGACTAATCTCAAAAAATTGGCAATCATCCGCAACATGTTTCTTGGCAAAAATGAATTCGAATTTTTAGATAACTAATGTAGAAGAAATCTCTGTTAAGTACCACTTTTAAGCTGACAACAATATGGCATCTATCCCCTATCTGAGATTTTTAAATGATTCTACTAAACTAAATATAGTTCATTTACCACTTGACTTTCCAAAAACAGAAGAATCAGGTAACAGGCCTGATTCCTGGGCTAAGAACTGTGAGGGGGGAATTGAGTTGCTGCTAACTATTCCCAGTAACAGAAATGGAAGGGAGTTAGGGACCTGCTTGAGGTGCGTATTTCTCATGATCCTATCTACCTGCTTTCTGCCTGGAAATGAATCATAGATTCTCGTCATCAGAGCAGAACACAAATATAAAATAAAGTGGGCACAATACACAGGAGAAGAGATATTTGCAGAGCTTGAGGACACGGAACATTTTTGTTTTTAGAGATGTTACTCAAAAGCACATCAAACATATAAATACAAATTATGGTGACTTGGTAGTGGGTGTGATATGGTAACATACATCTGAAGAGGTGTGAATCTCTATACATATAGTGTTGTACTCAATACCTCAATAAAATTACTTTTAAAAATACATTCACATTAAATATGATTTATATAGCTAGAAAAGAGTCAAAATGAAGTTGATTAATTAGTATTACTACTGTTAGACCCTTAACTTAGATATATATTAATTTTTATTTTGCCATTTTCTTTTTGCATTTTGAAACCAATAAATTTTTTTTTGGTCTCAAATATTTTAATAGGCCCTTAAAAATATAGAGATCATAATTATATATATATAGAGAGAGAGATCATAATCATATATGAGTCCTGATCTCAAAATAATTCTCATTTGCATCCTCTGAGAACACTTACCTCTAACAACATAATTCTGAATAATGCAGAGGCCAGCCAGAACAATAAACAAACAAAAAAAATATCTAGTCTCTACACCTTCTAAAAATGAAACAAAATGTTTCCCAAAGTACATGTTACCACAATACCAAATAAGGGCTGATCATCAGAAGCTTCTAGAAGTAATAACCTTTCAGAAATAAGCTACCAAATTCTTGAGTCCTTTAAGCTCTTTGAGAGTGGAAAATGCCACAGTAAAAAGCAAGCACTGAAACAAATAACCTCTCCCTACTCCCACATTCCCACAATTAAAGACTCTCTGCGATTAACAAGCTGTTCTGCTGAAATTCAAAGCTAACTCCACTCCTAAATTTCTTAAGCATCCACTGTGAATTACATTCATAGCATAATAAAATTACTTTCTACCTAACACAGAATTGTGGCTTCCAGTGAGCTATTCCCTTAAATGCTGGAGATGTATTTATTTTGTAATTAGCCTTTCATGCCTCCAAGCCTTGGCATGAACAGCTTTGTCTTCCTGGAAGACTATCCTACCACTTCCTTAACTAATAAATGCCTACCCATCCTTCAAAACCCAATTTAAATGTCATTGTCTTTGCAGCCCTTTCCTGGATCCCAGAGGCTCCCAGAGTCATACCCTATTCTATGTTCACACAGGATTTACCACATTTTATTTAATTATATGTTAACATGTCTGCTGCCTGCCATTATACTTTCAACTTCTAGAGAGCAGAGCCCATACATACATTGCAGTTAAATTCATAACGCAAGTGATTGTTTTCTCTACTATACAAACTTAAACCCTTGCTAAGGATAGCAATTATGTTATTAATTTTACCTAGAAAATGAAGACCACAAAACTGTTTGACCATCTGTTCTCCCACTTTGTGATGAAACATCATAATTGAATATGGTTTTGGTTAAACTTTCTCATTTTTTCATAACAGCTCATTGTTGGTCTTTCTACTTGTCTCAAAGTTTCCATCACCTTGTGGAGATTATGATCAGACAATGCTTCAAGCGTATCATAAAAACCTGCTAACATAGCCAAAAGTTTTTCCACTTTTAGATTTCTGGGACAGCGTTTTGGGAGAAGATGTAGTTAGGTGAGTGTAGCTATGAGAGAGCAAGAAAAAGGGGAGTAAGGTTGATAGAGTGTTATTGGTCTTCTGAGGAAGCTGGTTTATGATGTTCAAAGATCACTCATTGTGTTGTTGATTTCTCAGGGAATAATCAACATTAACTTTCTATTATTATAGCCCTTTAGCTATAAAAATTAAGTAAATTTCATGCAAAGAATTTCCCTATTTAGATAGGAGGAAACTATTTATTGATGGAGATGAAAAAGACTTTCTAGTTTACTACTTCCAAAAATCACAGATAATTACTCCCATCAGGTCCAACTACTTTAATTATATTAGTGCCCTCTGCTGTACATGTGCAAAATTACAGAAAACTATGTGATATTTCAAGATTTGTCTAGACATTCTTGGTCTTGGCTTTTTCCAGAACTAGGACTTGAATAATATCCTTATTTCATTTCAACTGGATAAACTTTAAACACATAAGGTAAAATTTTGCCTTCCATAATTATAAGCTAATTCAGAGTAACAATAAGTATGTTATTTATTATAGTCTTACTGTTATACTAAGGAAAATATTAATTAAATGTTCTTAAAATCATTGAAATTACTTCATGATCCAACAATTATTTAAGAGCCTCCCTTTCTTTTATAATTATTTGTGTTGATCATTTTCCCCTTGACAGTTTTCTTGTATATCCTCCTGTGTTTAAGTCAGACTTAATTCTCTGTGTCATAAACATTTTGCTTGCTTATGGCATTCAATAATTGCTTTGTATGACATTTGTTTGTAGCATTTGATTTGTTTATATGCATTAAGTTAAAAATTTCTGCTTCTGTCTGAAATTTATTAAAAGATAGTATTAGTAGGCTGAGGCCATAGCTGTAAATGGCCCTCTGTCAACCATTTATCTTTTTGTTTATCTCTCATTCCAGGTTATGTAAGTTTAGGTAAGACTCTCACCTTTAAATAATAATTTCACATCTGTAGAGAGGCATACTCCATTTAGATTTACATGCTATATCTTAATTTTGTAAATTTTCTATGAATAAAGAAATATTCAAAACAGCATAGCTTAAAATGGAAACAAGGATTGGTTTATAGATGTTGATATGGAAAATAATCTGTTAATCTGGGAAATATATTTCTTTCTTGCCATCTTATAGTGAATTTTCTTCTATCTAAATCTATGTACTTAATTCACATTAATAAGTTTATTTAGAGCAGGTTTTGATAATGTATGAATCTATATTATTAGTCAAATATTTTTCTTTAGTTTTAAGAATGATATTTATATAGTTTTATAAATATATGAATGTAATTTAGGAACAATTTTTTTATATGTGTCAATTTTCAAAAAAAAATGTGACATGTATATATTTCAAAATGCATCCAAAAACCATGTTATTTTCTTAAAGTGTATCTCACTTCTGGGTATTTATCCAATAAAATACAAAAATGCCCTAATTCAAGGAGATATCCACCCCTAAGTTTACTGCAGCATTATTTATATATTTTTTTTTTAAGAGGAATGTTTTTTATTTATTTATTTGTTTGTTTGTTTGTTTGTTTGTTTGTTTGTTTGTTTATACTTGCACTGGGTACAGTCAGAAGCACGGGAGGGTGAGAGAATTCACCAGAGCCAGAGCGGGGAGCAGAGCAGGCAGAAAGACCAAAGTACACTGCTGAGGGGAGCAGCGGGCGGCAGGAGGGGTCTGCGCGCCATGTGGGACCCTCCTCTGGTGGCCGGGGAACAGCCGGGGATTGAACTGGCGCCGCGGAGGCTGCGGGCAACTTCGCAACCCAGCGCTCAACCGCTGCGCCACTGAGGAGGCCCAGCATTATTTATAATAGCCAGGAATTGGAAACCATCTAAGTGCCCACTGACTGATGAATGGATAAAAATGTAGTATATACAGCAGGGAATAGTATTTATCTATTTTTCAAAAATGAAATCTTGCCATTTGCAGCAAACATGGATGAACCTAGAGGGAATTATGCACAGTGACAAAAGCCAGATGGAGAAAGATAAACACTGTATGATTTCACTCAGATGTAGTGACCACAGTTTGGTGGACATCTTGGTTGCTTCCAACTTTGGAAAATTATGAATAAAGCTGCTATATACATCCCTGTGCAGGATTTTAGTTTGATATTGTGAACAAGTTAAATCTGTCAGAGAACAGACAGAAAACCTCAAAGAATCCACAAAATAGTCCCAAGTTGCATGATCATAAGATTCATGATAATAGAAATACAGAAATATTATATAAATCGGCTTATAAAAAAAGGAATTATGTGTATATATGCTGGCAGTGGACAATTGTAAGACAAATTACAGTTCAAAAATTAAGTATATAAAAAAGACTCTTAGGAAAGCTGTACAGAATGTTTACTAAAAACTAAAAAATGCTGATTGAGAATTCAAAGGCTTAAATGAACTGATAAGAATAACATGCTCATGATTTAAAAGACTCAATATAGCCAATGTGCCAATAATTCCTAAACTTATCTATACATTCAATACAATACCAATAAAGATCCCAGTAGGATTTTTTTGTAGATTAGACAAAGTGACTATGAAATTAGATGAAACATACAGAACCCAGAATAACCAAAACTATTATGAAAAATAATATCAAAGTTGGGGGAGAGCCTCCCTGGTGGTGCAGGGTGTTGAGTGCAGCACTGTGAAGGTGTCCACAGCCTCTGCAGTGCAGGTTCAATTCCCAGCCAGCCAGAGAGATACCCACATGGCACCACAGACCTCTCCTGCTCCCCGCAGCAGTGTTTTTGGTCCGTCTGCCTGTTCTGCTCCCTGCTTAGTCTCTGGTGAATCCTCTCACCTCTCACCCTCCTGCACCTCTGGCCTGTACCCCAGTTCTTGTATAAATAAATAAATCTTTAAAAAAAATAACAACAACAGGGGCCTCCCCGGTGGCGCAGCGGTTGAGCGCTGGGTTGCGCAGCTGCCCGCGGCCTCTGCGGCGCCGGTTCGATCCCCGGCTGCTCCCCGGCCACCGGAGGAGGGTCCCACATGGCGCGCAGACCTCTCCTGCCGCCCGCTGCTCCCCTCAGCAGTGTACTTCGGTCCTTCTGCCTGCTCTGCTCCCCGCTCTGGCTCTGGTGAATTCTCTCACCCTCCCGCGCTTCTGACTGTACCGGAGGGAGGGAGGGAGGGAGGGAGGGAGGGAGGGAGGGAGGGAGGGAGGGAGGGAAGGAAGGAAGGAAGGAAGGAAGGAAGGAAGGAAGGAAGGAAGGAAGGAAGGAAGGAAGGAAGGAAGGAAGGAAGGAAGGAAGGAAGGAAGGAAGCCTGCCTCTATATAAAAAAAAAAAAAAAAAAATAACAACAACAAAGTTGGGGGAAATCAAACTGTCTGCAAGTCTCAGCTACTGTAACCAAGAAGATATTGTCGGGCCTCCCCGGTGGCGCAGTGGTTGAGCGCTGGGTTGCGAAGCTGCCCGCGGCCGCTGCTGCGCCGGTTCGATCCCCGGCTGCTCCCCGGCCACCAGAGGAGGGTCCCCCGTGGCACACAGACCTCTCCTGCTGCCCGCTGCTCCCCTCAGCAGTGTACTTCGGTCCTTCTGCCTGCTCTGCTCCCCGCTCTGGCTCTGGTGAATTCTCTCACCCTCCCGCACTTCTGACTGTACCCAGTGCTTGTATAAATAAATAAAAATAAATCTTTGGGAAAAAAAAAGAAGATAATGTCTTCGTGAAAGGCTGAACAGTGATCAGAGGAACAGAAAATATATTCAGAAATAGAAACAGGGGCCTCCCTGGTGGCACAGGGGTTAAGACACAACCTATGAAGCTCACCGCAGCCACTGCAGCACAAGTTTGATCCCTGGCCAGGGAGGTGACTAACATGGTACAGCATACCTCTCCTGACTGGCCCGCTGCTCCCCTCAGCAGTGTGTTTCAGTCGATCTGCCTGTTCTGTTCCCCACTCTGTATCTGGTGAATCCTCTCATCCCCCAAAACTCTGGCCTGTATGCCAGTTATTGTGTGTATAAATAAATAAATAAATAAATAATAATAAAATAAAATAATAAATAATAAATAAAGAAATAAAGAGAAAGAAATAGATCCATATAAATATTATCAATCAAAAAATGTTTAGTACTGTTAGTCATGAATGCAATTTAACTACACAATGAATCCAAACAAGTTATTTTGTGGATATCAACAAGTTGATTCTACCATTTACATGAAGAGGCAAAAGACCCAGACCCAATAAACTCAGCCAACCTAATATTGAAGGTGAGGAACAAACTCAGAAGACTGACACTACTCAGCTTTAAAACATACTCTAAATCTACAATAACAGTGAAATAAAAGATTGGTATATTGTATAGAATAGAGAGTGCAGAAATAGACCCACAAATATAATCAACTGATCATTGAAAAAAGAGCAATGGTAGTTCATGGAGAATAGTCTTTTAACATGGTACCAGAACAATAGGACATCCATATGCAAAAAAATGGAATCTAGACACAGACCTTGCGACTTCACAAAAAGGCACTTAGAAGGATCACAAACCTAAATGTAAAACACAAAACTATAAAACTTCTAGAATATAACATAAAAAAATCTACATAACTTTACGTATGGATGGCAATGGGGCTTTTTAGATACATCACCAAAGGTCAGAAATGAATGAAATAATTGACAGGCAAGACTTCATTAAAATCAAAACTTCTAATCTGTAAATAACACTGTCTAGAGAATGAGAAGAAAAACATAGACTAGGGGAAAATATTTGCAAAAGACTGATAAAAGATTGTTATCCAGAGTATACAAACAAATCTTAAAACTCAAAAGAAAAATAACAACCTGATTTTTTTTCCCCCGTCTGTGTCCATCCCGAGTCATGGTTTGACAATGACTATGAACAACCTGATTTTTTAAAAATAGGGTAAAGACCTGAACAGATACTGATCAAAGAAAATATACAGATGGCAAATAAGCATATGACATGATTAACATAGAATGTCTTTAGAGAATTGCAAATTAAAACAAAAATACACCACTATGCACATATTAAAATAGTCCATATCCAACATATTAACAAATATTGCCATTTAGTGGAGCAATATGAACTCTCATTCATTGTTGATAGAAATGCAAAATGGTATGGCCACTTCTGAAGAAGTTCTTCCAAAACCAGATACACTTACCTTATGATCCACCAATTAGGGACATTCGTATTTACCCAAATGAGATGAATACATGTCCACCCAAAGACCTACATAGGAGTGTTTATAGCACCTTTAATCAGAATTTCCCAAATTTGGAAGCTACCAAAATGTCCTAATTTAGTAGTTAAATGGATTTAAAAGAAATAAACTGCTGCATCCAAAGACTGCAACAATACTCAATGCTAAACATAATTGCACCATCTGCTATGAAAAGAAACTTAAATGGGATTATTATGTGAAAAAGTCAATCTGGACAAGATACATACTATATGATTACAACTATATGACCTAGAAAAGGCAAAACTAAATAAAGAGACAGTGAAAAGATTAATGGTTGCCAGGGATTGGGAGGCAGGGATGGACAGGTAGAACACAGAGGATTTTTTAGAGCAGGGAAAGCATTCTGTATGAATCTAAAATGATGGTTATTTATCATTATACATTTTTCCAAATCCAGAGTATAAACCACTGACTGAACTCTTGGACTTTAGTTAATAATAATGTATCAGTATTGATTAAATTATAACAAATATACCATACTAATGCAAGATGTTAATAACAGAGGAAACAGGGCAAAGAAGTTATATATAGGACTCGTTTTACTTTCTGTTCACTCTTCTATCAACCTAACACTTCTCTTTAAAACAAAGTTAATTAATTTTTTAAAACAGTAACAATTATTTCAAATTCCACAAGGTTTTATCTGTAATAGCCTAAAACTGGAAATATTTAGATGCTCTTCTAGCAAGTAAAATGGTACATCTATTCCATGGAATAGTACTCAGCACTAAAAAGGAATAGATTATTGATATATGGAACTTGGATGAATCTAAAAGCAATTATGCTAAGTGAAAAAAATCAATCTCAAGAAATTATATACTATATGATTCCATTTACATAACATTCTTAAAGTGACAAAATTACAGAAATGAAGACTGGATCAGTGCTTTACTAGGGCTTATAGATGGTGGGGGGAAGGGGATGAATGGAGTATATAGGAGAAATATGAGGGAGCCCTGTAGTGATGTAACATTTCCATATCTTGTAAGTGCTGGTAGTCATATCAAGATGTAAGAAGTGATGAAATTTGCATGGAATAAAATACATACCCAATAGCACACAAATAAGGAAGTATAAAGCTTGGTGACATCTGAATAAGGTCAATGGATTATATCCATATCAACTTCCTGGTTGTAATATTGTACAATATAGCAAGATGTTACCATTGTGAGAAATTTGGAAAAACATGTATGAGATCACTATGTATTATCTCTTAAAACTCTTTGAGTTTACAATTATTTCAAAATAAAAATTTTTAAATATTCATCATGCCTGTTCATCAAGAAACACAATAAAGGTAGCAAGGAGACAGTCACAAACTTTGAATAGATATTACTTCATCAATAATTCAATTAAGAATGACAAGGAGGACACCGATATCCTAAATGTATGGGATGCAGCAAAAGCAGTAATAAGAGGAAAATATATAGCAATAGAAGCTCACATCAAAAAACAAGAAAGAACTCAAAGAAACAACCTAATCTCGAAGCTCAAAGATCTAGAAAAAGAACAACAAAAAAACCCCAGAACCAGTAGAAGAAAAGAAATAATAAAAACCAAAGCAGAAATAAATGAAATTGAAACTAAAAAAACAATCCAAAAGATCAATGAAACCAAGAGCTGGTTCTTTGAAAAAATAAATAAAATAGACAAACCCCTAGCCAGGCTCACAAAGGAAAAAAGGGAGAAAGCACAAATACACAGAATCATAAATGAAAGAGGAGAAATCACAACGGACACAGCAGAAATCAAAAGAATAATCAGTAACTACTATGAACAGTTATATGGAAACAAGTTCAACAATCTAGAGGAGATGGACAAATTCCTACAACTCTACAATCACCCAAAGCTAGATAAAGAAGAAATAGAACACCTAAACAGACCAATTACAAGCAGCGAAATTGAAATGGTAATTAAAAACCTCCCCAAAAACAAAAGCCCAGGACCTGATGGATTTACAAATGAATTCTACCAAACATTCAGAGACGAATTAGTGCCTATCCTTCACAAACTCTTCCAAAAAATTGAGAAGGAAGGGACAATACCAAACACGTTCTATGAAGCCAATATTACACTAATACCAAAACCGAATAAGGACAACACAAAAAAGGAAAACTATAGGCCAATCTCCCTAATGAACACTGATGCAAAAATCCTCAATAAAATTTTAGCTATCAGAATCCAACAATGTATCCATAAGATAATTCACCACAACCAAGTTGGATTCATTCCAGGGGCACAAGGATGGTTTAACATCCGAAAATCAATCAACGTTATCCAACACATCAACAAAAAGAAATATAAAAACCATATGATAATATCAATAGATGCTGAGAAAGCTTTCGACAAAGTGCAACACCCATTCATGATAAAAGCCCTTGAAATTCTGGGGATACAAGGAACATACCTCAACATCATAAAGGCCATCTATGACAAGCCAACAGCCAGTATCATTCTCAATGGTGAAAAGCTGAAAGCAATTCCATTAAGATCTGGAACAAGACAAGGATGTCCACTCTCACCACTGCTTTTCAATATAATACTGGAAGTCCTAGCCAGAGCAATAAGACAAGAGAAAGACATCCAAGGAATCCAAATAGGAAAAGAAGAAGTCAAACTATCACTATTTGCAGATGATATGATAATATACATAGAGAACCCCAAAATCTCCACAAAAAAACTAATTCAACTCATCAATCAATTCAGTAAAGTGGCAGGATACAAAATCAACACGCAAAAGTCAGTAGCCTTCCTATACACAAACAATAAATCTGAAGAAGAAGAAATCAAAAAAACCACCCCTTTTATTATCGAAACAAAAAAATCAAATATTTGGGAATAAATCTAACAAAAGAGGTAAAGGACCTATACAAAGAAAACTATAAAACACTGTTAAAAGAATAGAAGAAGACACAAAGAAATGGAAAGACATCCCCTGCTCATGGATTGGAAGAATAAACATTATTAAAATGGCCATCCTACCAAAAGCAATATACAGATTCAATGCTATTCCAATCAAAATCTCAATGGCATTCTTCAAAGAAATAGAACAATTATTGATGAAATTCATATGGAATCACCAAAAACCCCGAATAGCCAAAGCTCTACTGAAAAAAAAAGAAGGAAATGGAGGCATCACACTCCCAGACTTCAAACTATACTACAAAGCCATAATCATCAAAACTGCATGGTATTGGAACAAGAACAGACATACAGACCAATGGAATCGAATAGAAAATCCAGAAATAAACCCACAGATTTATGGTCAACTAATCTTTGACAAAGGAGCAAAGACTATGCATTGGAGCAAAGAAAGTTTGTTCAATAAATGGTGCTGGGAAAACTGGGTCGCTACATGCAAAAGAATGAAGCTTGACCACTACCTCACACCATACACAAAAATCAACTCAAAATGGATTAAAGAACTAGACATAAGACCTGAAACCATAAAATACATAGAAGGAAATATAGGCGAAACACTACGGGATTTGCACATCAAAGACATCTTTACAGACACATCACCCAAAGCAGTGATAGTGAAGAGAAAGATAAACAGCTGGGACTACATCAAATTAAAGAGCTTCTGCACAGCAAAAGAGACAATAACAAAAACAAAGAGAAACCCCACCAACTGGGAGAACATTTTTGCACCCAACACTAATGATAAAGGACTGATCACAAAAATCTGCAAAGAGCTGATGAGACTCAGCAACAACAAAGAAAATAATCCAGTCAAAAAATGGGCAGAAGAGCTAAAAAGAAACTTCTCTGAAGAGGAAATGCAAATGGCCAACAGACATATGAAAAAATGTTCAACATCACTTGTAATCAGGGAAATGCAAATCAAAACTACCATGAGATACCATCTCACACCAGTGATAATGGCACATATTAAAAAACTAGCAACAACAAATGTTGGCGAGGATGTGGAGAAAAAGGAACTCTTGTGCACTGTTGGTGGGAGTGCAAACTGGTCCAACCACTATGGAGAGCTGTGTGGAGATTTCTGGACCTACTAAACATAGAGCTTCCATATGATCCAGCAATTCCACTCCTAGGTATTTACCCAAAGGACACAGAAACATCAATTCCAAAGAGCACCTGCACTCCTATGTTTATAGCAGCACTGTTTACAATAGCTAAGCTTTGGAAACAACCCAAATGCCCAAAAATAGATGACTGGATCAAGAAGATGTGGTACATATATACCATGGAATATTACTCAGCATTCAAAAAAGATAAACACATGCAATTTGCAGCAACATGGATGGCACTGGAAGGGATCATGCTCAGCGAAATAAGCCAAAAAGAAAAAGAAAAATACCGGATGGTCTCACTCATAGCAGGAATCTAGAAAACTTAAATAAGGGACCAGGAAAATGAATATAAGAAAGTGAAAATCAAAATCAACAAAAAACTATGAACCAGAGACACTTTTTGGGGGTGGGGGGCGGGAGGGGAAGGATTGGGGTCAGAATGGGGCGTTTGCAATTGTATGGGGGAATATAAAAATAAAATTTAATATTTAAAAAAAAAAAAAAAAAAAAACTGAAAAAAAAAAAAAAAAGAAAAAAAAAAAAAGAATAAAAGAATTCCATTAAGTATTTCACTTATTTGTTCATCCAATAAATATTTCACTTATTTGTTCATCCAGCAAAAAAAAAAAAAAAAATAATTCAATTAAAATGGCAAAGACATCTCACAGTTGTTAACAAATGACTAATAAAAATTTTTAAATGTTCTTTATTTCATGAGTAGCTAGTGAAATGTTAATTAAAACTATAGTGATATGAGATATCACAACCTAATTACAAATATATAATAAAACCATATCAATTAAAACTATAGTGATGAGATATAACAACCTAATTACAAATACATAATAAAACCATATCATATATTGTTGGCAGAGAGTTGGGGCCTTAGGAACTCTCTTAAATTGCTGGTGGATGTCCAAATTGGTAAGAATTACTTTATAAAACCATTAGACTAGAAATTTTGATTCTGGTACATACATTACAGATGATACAGTAATTCCACTCCCAGAGTTCTAGATTTAGAAATTCTTGCCATTTTTGCCTAAAGATACGTTGATAATCTCTTTTCCAAATAACAAAAATGGAAGCCATACAAAATCCTTCATCTGCAGAATGGATTGAAAATTATCTATTTTCATCGGATTACTGAATGGATAATTGAACTGAATAACTGAATGTTCATTGACTGGAATACTCTACAGCAGTGTAAAGGAATGAACCACAACTATACACATTCACATGGATGAATCTTTGGAGCATATTAGTGAGCAACATAGATAAGCCGCAGAAAATATATACAATATGATTCCAACATATGTGTAATCCAAAAGCATATGTAGGCAAAAAGCTTTTAAATAAACAGAAGGGAGGGCCTCCCCTGGTGGTGCAGTGGTTGAGTGCTGGGCTGTGAAGCTGCCTGCAGCCTCTGCAGTGCCAGCTCGATCCCTGGCCACTGATGAGTGGTCCCACATGGTACGACAGACCTCTCCTGCCGCACCCACTGCTCCCCTCAGCAGTGTATTTCGTCGGTCTGCCTGTTCTGTTCCCCGCTCTGGCTCTGGTGAATTCTCTCACCCACCCGCGCTTCTGACTGTAACCAGTGCTTGTATAAATAAATAAATAAATCTTAAAAAAAAGAAAAAACAGAGGGGAAAGTGTCATATAAATGCGTATTGTGATTACCTCTGTGAGGTATTAGAGGAGATTATAAGTTCGCAGAACAGTAGGAAAAATTGATGATGTACTAATACATAAGGTGAAGGAGAAATATTATTTTAGAAATCTACTTATACATCATATGCCCTCATGTACTTGTGACATATTCCATAATGATAAAGTTTAAAATAAAATTAGATTAAGAAGTGATTCAGTCTAGGGGCCTATATGAAGACTCTAATGTCTAATGATTTCTATGAAAATCAGAGTAAAGGGAACAAGACACTTGAGAAAGAAATACTGCTCAAGACCCAAGCTTTTCTTTCCCTCAGTTGGCATCTAAACTTGCATCTGACTTAAAATTTTTGTGTAGTACAATTTTACAACTTTAAATTCTTAGACAAGGCCCACAAACAGTTTTATAAGTGATTAAGCCATAATATCAAATTATAAATTCCCCAAGGGATTATGAAGCCTAAAGAAGTTCAATGTTATTGATGTAGCTTATATTGTTCCAATTTTATTATAATTCCCTCTTCAGTTGTACCTCTGTATCCATTTACATAGCTATAATGAAAAGAAAGTCAAAGCCAAGAAAAACTGACTGTAGACTTAATATTCTAAAGGTAAAAATTCAAAGAAAATATTGACACATTCTATAACTCACATCTTGAAGGTGCCATAATAGCTTAATGGATATTCACTGGTAATGGCATTCAAAACAGATTGTTGTTCAGGCTTTATCAAAGTTTTGCACCCTTTCTATTATCAACATCCCTATAAGAAATGAAAAATAATGATGACAACTTAGATTATTGAAATAAAGTAACTAGGAAAAATTACTACCCTAAAACCACAGTGAAGTGCCTTGGTGCTGGACAAGAGATACTCCATTAATGCTGACTAGAATAACACAGCTTTGAGACTTGGATCACAAAAGCCCTCCCTCATTAAAAGAAGCCCATATGGCTTCCAAACCCATCTAAGACCCCCAACTATGTGCCTCCTTCAGTCTCAGATCTTTAATCAACACAGATGCTGAGATTTTAGCCAAGGTGCTTGCCCTGCATCTGAATAAACTGTTCCTGCAATTAATTAACCCAGACCAAGCAGTTTTTGTGCTGGTCACAGACCCTCTGGCAACCAAAAGAGACCCTCATCCATCATCTCACACCACCGGCACCCCATTTATAGCCCATCCTCTGACTCTGAGGAGGCATCTGAGGAGAGAATGAGATTCTTTATGTTTCAAACATTAGCAAGATTTGGTATAAAATGACTTTTTCTCCTTTAATTCCACAAGATTTCATCTCCTCATACTTTTTGAGGTTTGTCCATTATTTTAAGAAACAACCAAAAGTTTCTTCCCCTTTTTATTGTTCGATATAACCAAAGATATTTTCTAGACATAAGTGTGTCTTGTTATAGATATCAACTAATTTTCCCTACATTTAGCTTCATGTAACCCACACTAGCAATTGATTTGATTTATTGCTAATCCACTTTCCACGATGTTGAGGTCTCCTTGAAAACAGTTTTAAATCTAATCCCTGTCAACAGTGTTGTCTTTAAAAAGAAAACAGATTTCTGTGATTCTTCCTCAGGGATTTGATATTATCTCCCCAGATACAGAGTAGAAAGAAGGCAGAATTAGACAAAATATTTATAATTCCCTAATATTTTAAGAGCAACAAACCTTTTTTCATTAATAAGATTAAAGAAGTATTAATAACTGCATGAAATTTAACAACAGTGCAACAAAAGGACAGAGGAAAGTAAATTGGAACATTTCAACATACTGCCCTGATTTTCTATTGTTATTGAGAAAAAAGTTATATATTAGCCTGAAACTGATACTCCATCCCAATTTATAGTTCCTAAAATTTCCATTTCCAGTTTCCTTGTGATATTTTCAAATATTGTCATTTATCAGAAACTTCTTTTTTTACATTTTCTTTTAAGATTATTCATCTTTAATTGTTTATTACATTTTTTCATAGGAGGATATCCTTAAATTGGTGACAGAAAATATGTTGAGAAAATAAGCTGTGGTAAGCAGACGTTTGATGAAAATAAAAGACTTACCAAACTTACCAATTCCCAATGTCCAGAGTTACACTGTGATGGGTAACTGTTCTAGGAAGCTGCCGGTCATCTATTTGAAATATTTTTGCTGCAGGCAATACTACATTTACTGTTCTGTTAGGTCCCAAGGTAAGTGTTCTTTGCATGACATCATATCCTTCCACAGGCAATTTTTTATATTAAGAAAATCTAGATATTACTGAAAAAAAAAAAAAAACAACCCTCACTTTCATTTCTCAATCATGGCCTTTTAATTAGATTCCTTCAAATAAATCAACTAATATCTTGTTCAAGAGCCATCAGGAAGTAAACTAAAACTAAACCTCACTTTAATAAAAAATTAAATGTAACTATTACCCCAGAGTAATAAATACTAGAACTTTATTCACTAAAATAAAATTTATAATCTATTTAGCATACTTGGTGAAAATCTGTTTGTGAAGAAAACTCATTTTCTCTTCTTGATTCTTCTCAGATTTTCTTTACTACCTTAGTAAATTTGAAAAATTATTGAATCCCAAAGTGTGTTCACAATTTATAAATTTGGAAAATATATCATATGGGTCTTATATTCCCCTCACTTTTAACATATTAGAATGTATAGCTTATTGAATCCTTTATAAAAAGTCATAATTTATATTTTAAATGGTCCAATCTATTTAGAATTGTAGCATAAATAATAGTGCTTAAAATTTATTGTATTGCACCTAATTTCAATATAAAAATAACCAATCCTCCAAAAAGGTAAGTGATATTGTACAAAGGAGTAGATATGTTTGATAAGACATATTTTTTAGTTGTTTATGAAAAAATATCAGAAATGTTTAAAGCCACATAGAACAAGCACACAAAAACAAGGCTATTGGAACAAAGGCTTAGAGGTACAGTTTAATCAAGTAGGTGGATGAAATTTTTCTTTTATACTCCTCAACAAACTTTTTTCCACTACTATATTAACCATTGGCCTAAAGAAAAATACCTACATAGATAAATATGACATCTGTCCTAAGCATCACTCTAGAAAGGGATAGAAATAAAATACGAAGTTGGCAGATATTGGCCCCCTATTTGTCCCCTGGTATTATGCTGTGAATATGTTACCCTATGTGGCAAAAGGAAATCAAAGTTGCAGATAGAATTAAAGTGGCTAATCAGGTGACCATAAAATAGGGAGATTACCCTGGATCAACCAGGCAGGTTCAATCTAATCATATAATTCCTGAAAGTGCAAGAGGAAGGCAGAAGAATGATTCAGGGACCTCCATGGTGGCCTATGGGTTGAGTTTCAGCGCTATCACAGCTATGACCTGAGTTTGATCCCCGTCCAGGGAGCTAACCCACACATGGCCTAGCAGACCTCTCCTGTCTCGCCTGCTGTTCCCCTGAGCAGTGTATTTCAATACTCTGTCTGTTCTGCTCCATATTCTGTCTCTGGTGAATCCTCTCAACCCATAAACCTCTGGCCTACACCCCAGATCTTCTTTGCAAAAATAAATAAATCTAAAAAAAAAAAAAATGAATGAATGAATGAAAAAGATGTAACAGCAGAATTTGTAGCATGAGAGGAACTCCCAGTGCTAACTTGAAAGGTGGGTAAGAAGGGACCTCAAATCAAGGAATATAGGTAGCCTCTAGAGTCAGGAATAGCACTCACCAGAAAGAAAGAAAGAAAAAAAAAAAACTGGTGTGGGGGACTTCAGTCCTACAACCAGAAGAAAATGAATGCTACCAACAACCTGAAGGAACAAAGAAACAGATTCTCGTCCAGAGTCCACAAAGAGTACATATCCCTGCTGACACTATGATTTTTGCCTGATGAGCCTGTTCCAAACTTGAGACCTACTGAGGTTTATTATAGTCTGGGCTAGAACTCGGTCAGACAGCCATATGGGCGTCAGTGGGGGGCTGGAAAATGTTGTCTAGCTGTGTGCTTAGGAGGAAAATGAATTGAGTTTGCTGAAGAACAAACCAGTCTCTGAAGCAAGAATCAATAGAAAAAGAAACCAATTGTAGGAGTGGATAATTTGCTAAAATAAAATAAAATAAATGTAGTAACTCTTTTTAAGTCATTTAATATCACCATCAAACAAAAATGCAACCCTTAAAAAGTTATAATTTTTCATTCACCAATTGGCAAAGATTTTTTTGATGCTATCTGATGCTGGACTACCACAGGAGAAAACAGGATGCTCATGTTAGGCTGGAAGAAGCATATACCTTCCCTGAGGACAGTTTAACAGTGAATGCCAAGAGATTTTCCTAAATGCATACTGAAGTACAATAACAGGACATCTAAGAATTATTCTAAGGAAAATATTAAATGTCTTTGCAAATTTTACTCTAACAACATGTAAAATGAGAGTGCAACTAAGCAGATACACTTTTTATATTTGTATATCACTTTATTGCTTCTTAAGTGATTTCATGAACATTATTAGAATAATCAAAGAAAATCAGCCAAACAAACACCTTAAGTTACCTAAAGGGCAGACAACTGTGTAAAATTTAATTCCTGGACTATCTTGTGTTGCACTTTCAAAAATCTATCTGTTACCACCTTGCACTCAATTTTATATTCTGTCATGGCTCATTTTCCAGGCAGTAGACCTACTGGGTTTGCAGAAAGCACAGTAAGCTGTCACTTAACATGGATGGAGGGTCTTGGAAATTAGGATGTTAAGCAAAATGACATAGAAGGAAACCAGTTTCTCCTATAATGTCATTTCCTTCACATCTGCCCAGATTCTTTTTCTCACCAATGTTACAAGAAAATGACATTAGACAAATACACATTTGAATCTGTATATTACTAACTTGGATTTTTTTATAAGCATGTATTCTTTGTGTATATATAAAATAAAACAATTATTTATAAAATAAAACAATTATTCAGTTTTACCCAGGAATTAACTTTTAGGAATGTAACCCAATGAAATAGTTAAAGAATTAAGCAGAATTTCACTACAGCTTTGTTGAACTAACCTAATGTTCAACAATAGAATTTGGTTAAATAAAGTATACATTACATTTATTCAGTGAAAAACAACATGGTCATTAAAAATAATGTTGTAGCAGTATACTTACAACAAGAAATATATATGTATTAAATATACATAAATACATATATGTAACTCAATAGAGAAAGGATTACAAAGTATTATGTACAATATTGATTCATTTTTATAAAAGATGAAGTGTACTCTGCATGTATTATAAGTGTAATATTTGCCTAGTAAAAGAACTAAAAGGCTAAAAGGCACTTATTTTGTTATGATAGAATGTGGAATTAAAGGTTATATTAATTTCCTCTTTATGGCTCTTCTGTTTTATCAAATAATTTATAATAATTCTGTATTATTCTTAAATACAAAAATATGTAATAAGAAACAAAAAACACAGATAGTAGAAGGTTCCAGTACAAGGTTTCAGTTTTGGGAAACAAAATGACATTGGTATAATAACTTTACAATATATAGATTTCTAATCTTTAATCTAGAAAATTCTGGTACAAATAACATTCAACTGCATCATCTCTTTTGTTCCCATTCACTCCATCACATTGCTTCTAGAATTGTGAAATTACCTGAATTGGAAACTCTTTAGCTATAGGAAATAAAAAAAATCACATATTTCCATGAAAATATATATCAGGTATTCATAAGCACTGTCTACACTTGTGTACATCTGGAATAATCATCTCTGTTGCTAAATATTCTGTGTATAATACAAACCTTGATTTCCAATTATACAAAGAGAGAAAGAAAATAGTTACCATTTTACTTCAGTACGATTTACTTCATGGTAACAATAAATAAAAGAATATCTTAAACTATTGGGTTGTCAGAAAAGTCATGATGTATTTTTTCCCTCTGCTTTTCAAGCAAAATTGTATCATGACTTTTTTTTTCTTTTAAGATTTATTTTATTTATATAAGAGCCGGGGTACAGGCCAGATGCGTGGGAGTGTGAGAGGATTCACCAGAGACAGAGTGGGGAACAGCACAGGCAGACTGACGAAATACACGGCTGAGAGTAGCAGCGGACAAGACAGGAGAGGTCCGCTGGCCATGTGGGCTGCTCCGAGGCCGGCCAGCATCGAACAGGTGCTGCAGAGGCCCCGGACAGCTTCACAGCACTGCACTCAACCACCTGAGCCACCAGGGCAGCCCAAAAATGTATCATGACTTTTCCAACAACCCAATATTATGTGATTTGTGGGGAAAGCAAATGAATAAACAAAAGAGGCATGCCTACTTCCAAGAATTTAATTTACAGTATAGATAGAGTTACTCTTTTGGTATCTCTCATTGAACATCATTATGACCAAAGACAATGATATTCAAGTGTATGGTTTTTGAGTTAGAGCAGATCTGGGTGATGGTAAAATCTAGGGAGGGGCTGAAGCACTGAGATGGAGGTGGTGATGGTTATCAGAAAAAGGAGATCAATTACTGAAAAGATGAGGCATTGGATCAGGTTTCTCCAAGGACACTCAAACGTCAGGTATTGTGAGACTTGGGGAGGAGGAAAACCATGACCCAGCTGTCTAAGGTCTCAATAAATGTGGAAGGAAGCCTGAGTGCAAGGGAGAGAGATAGAAGCTTCAAATGAGGAGGAGGTTTTGCTTATAGTGCAAGAGTACTAGATTAGATTGAAGAGACTGGGATGTGGATCCCTCCTCTTAGGACTGGCGTACACTAGATGTGGAAAAGAGAGTCAACTTCCATTGAGTTTAAGATCTAGGTTTCAGGAGGCCAGGAGAAAAGAATATAACAAGGTTACAGAAGCAGGAGATTTCATTTATTACAGATCAGTGTCCCCAAATTATAATACAATAGAACCAATTTTAGCGAACAATTAAAAAGTGAATACTGTGTGCTTAACTCATTCACTCTTCACAATAACACAAGTCCAGTACTAACATTATCCCTATTTTCCAGTTGATGAAGCAGGCATGAGATAAAAGTGATTTGTCCAGTATTACAAGGCTTGTAAGTAGCACAGCTGGAATGCAGAGCAAACAGTCAAAAGACCACACATTGAAGCACTACACTGTTCTCCAACCAAAAGGCTTCCTCTCTTGGAAAAGAGAGGAAGACTCAGAGGCAAGGTTTGGTAAAACTAGTAAAGTGAGGGAGACAAAGTCTGAGAAGGGTGGTAATCACAGGAGATGCATATTCTTATTTATGACATTGCTCAGTAAAATTTTTAAATAGCAATATGTATATTTACCTCTAAATAGAAAATTTAAAATAATAACCTAACAAGTCACTACTGAGTAATTTGTATAGTACATATGACACACATGTATGCACGTGCACACACACACACACAGGTCAAAGATTGTTGTTATGCATAGACATTTTGGATGCCATTTTATAATATAATTTTAACAAATGTGTCCTGAGAAACTACATCTCTGGAAAATATAATGATATTTGGTTCTTATTAGATCCATACAAAAGAAAAAATAAAGTAAAACATAGAAGTTAGCTCAAAGAAAATCAGCCTCTAAAATAAAGAGCCATGATTAAATTTCACTTATAAGTGTAAATATATTTATATTTTTATAAATTAATGTAGATTTTATATATAATATAAAACATTAAATTATATATAATTATATAAGTTAATATAATTGATATCTGTTTTATGTTCATATTAGATATTACATGTATGTAAGCTATTTATCATTAAATTAATATAAGGTAATACAATATGCATAACTTCATCATATTATAAGTACAGAATGCCAAAATTAGAAAATTTTTGACAAATTTAATTAGTATTTTAAAAGGTTATTGTATTTAGATTTTTTTTCCTACACATCTCCTATATTCTCCATATTATTTATGAATATGAAAATTGGTTCTTATACAATGGAATGCTAAAAATAATGAATCAGTATTTTCACAAAAATATAAACTGAAAGAAAGGTTTTTATTGGAAAGATACAAAAACAAGCAAAATTGGTTGGGTTGAACTGCACAGATATGTCTCCTTTCTCCATTTCACATTCCTTACATAGACCTGACCTCTGACAAAGGTTTTAACTCACAAGCAAATTTAACACTTCAGCTGTTTACCCGGCCTTAAATCTGACCATTTTGGAGCGTCTTCAAATGAGCCAGATGAGAAACTACTTAATTAGGATTTTAATTATTTTCTTGCATTCTGATAGTATCTGGGAGTCACTGAGAAGCAGCTTGTTTCTGCAGTTTCTCAGCTGCTAACACTGTTCCCCAAGGCAGTGTTTGTGGTAAATTCCCAGCTCCGAGGAGCGTCAGAGAGAAGCTGTGCACTGTGGAGCAGGGAGGTGCTGCAGGCCGCCTGCCTGAACTTTGCTGTAGCCTGAACTCCATCATCTCAGTGGGACACAACTGTCTCCTTTCAGTAGGATGAAGTTAGTGTATTTTGGCTCCAGAATCATGTTGTATCTTTGAACTTCTCGGCGTTCCTACAGTGATTGAGTTCTGAGTAATAAAGTGAGAGTCAGCTGTTGATGATTCCAGCTTTTAAGCAGAATCAGCTAAAAGTGCATGTTGTGTATGTAGTTCACATGTTTAACCATCAATGTTTGCCCACAAATTCATTTTTTAAAGTATGAAAGAATTAATTTGATTATGAAAATTGTCCCTCATTTAAGACTTGACAGCACAGAAAAAAATCTCTATTAGTCTTTAGAACTATCGCAGAAAACAGAATGGTAGAGGTTTAAACATTCTATACTTCTGTCAAATTGTTATTTCTAAGTGAAATTTACTATGGATTACAGTGAGTAGCTTGTGTTCACATAATAATAATTATGGGAGGTAACACCTCTGTGTTTGTTTTTGTTGGTGATTTATTCTGGAGTTTTGCTATAATATCACAGGCCAGAAGACAGATTTAGTTTAAGGTTTACCTTTAATTCTGTCCAGAACTACTACTAACCCTAAGAACACCATTGCTCAGGATTATGGAATTTTAAAGGCTGAGGTAGGCATCTCTTTCATGGGCCTCTTTATCATTGATGATAAGGGTATCCTTCTGCAGATCACTGTAAATGACCCTCACTCCATGGGTGAGACTTTCAGACTAGCTCAGGCCTCCAATTCACTGACCAGCATGGTGAAGTGTGCCCAGCCAGGTGGAAACCTAAGAGTGATACCACCAAGGATGATGTCCAGAAGAGCAAAGAATACTTCTCTAAGCAGAAATGAGTCCTGGACCATTTGAGGGCCAGGCTGAGGGAGTAGTCCTAAGAAGCAAACCTCTTGAAATTATTGTCATGCTTAAAACACAAGACCTTATACTCAGCAGATGTGATAAGGGACAGAGCTGTCTGTTCCTACAGGTTGGGATGATCAGCCTTTCGTCCCTTGGAGAGACTAAACTGAGCGTACTGCTGAGCAGGCCAACTGAGGCATATAGTAATGAGAAATCACTTTTGATCTTCTGTAGTTTCTATTAAACTTGAACTGAGGGAAAAAAAACTTTAAAAAATAAAGATGAAATAGTGGGCCTCCCCGGTGGCGCAGCGGTTGAGCGCTGGGTTGCGAGGCTGCCGGCGGCCTCTGCGGCGCCGGTTCGATCCCCGGCTGCTCCCCGGCCACCGGAGGAGGATCCCGCGTGGTGCGCAGGCCTCTCCTGCCGCCCGCTGCTCCCCTCGGCGGTGTGCTTCGGCCCTTCTGCCTGCTCTGCTCCCCGCTCTGGCTCTGGTGAGTTCTCTCGCCCTCCCGCGCTTCTGACTGTGCCCAGTGCATGTATAGACAAAAACAAACAAATATAATAAATAAATAAATAAAAACATGCCTCTATAAAAAAAAAAAAAAAAAAAATAAAAAAAAAAATAAAAATAAAAAAATAAAAAAAAAAAAAAGATGAAATAGTACCTTTTGGAAAAAGTGGATGGATCTTGGGGTGATTATACTAAGTGAAATAAAGTCAGGGTGTGAAAGGCAGATAAAGGATGGTTTCATTTATTTATAGAATATAAATAACTAAAGAAGTCAAACTGGCAAAGCACAGCAAAAATAATTCTAGGCTCTGTGAAAAATATACTGTTTACCAAAGGGAATGGGGGGGAAGGTAGAAGATCAGGACGGAAGGGTCCCCTAAGACATCAGCATGGGAGTTTGGTGGACTTTGAGTGAAGCACGTGTACATATGGAAGTGTGCAGAGGTACCTCCCAAATTACATAGTTATATAAATGACTAAAAAATTAATAAAATTTGAGGAAAAAAATATAAGCAGAGCATTTTCTCAGACTAGTAGCAGAATAAAAAATTGGGAAAAGTCAAAGCAAAATATTTGAAATACTATTGCTGATTTCAAAGGTGGAGAACCATAGGGTGAAGAACAGAGTCAAGAGAGTGCTCATGGAACTTAGGGTGACCCACCCAGGCAAGAGTCTATAAGAAAAAAGGAAAGTTCAGTCCTGTAATCACAAGACTTAGCAGATGGATAAGGGACAGGGCAGTCCTTTCCTACAGGGGTTGGGATGGCCAGACTTTTTGAGTTCTTCCAATAGCCTTAATGAACTTTCAAGCAAATTCTTCCCCCAAATATACCAGATAAGAGCTCAGCATGGTTGACACCTTGTGAGACCCTAAACAGAAGATTCTGATGACCATTATGGGACTTCTGGCCTATGGAGAGAGCTAATAGAGGGGTGGTACTTCTTTAATTGAAAGACTTTTTTTTATTCAAGTAAGTTTGGTTTGCAACACTGTATATGATTTAGGAATATATGCTTACATCTCTTCAGATCTATCTTACCACACCAATGGGCTTTGTTTTAAATTGTAGCTTATGATAATTTGTTATAAAGCAATAAATAAAACTAATACATCTGTGATTCCAAATATTCCTATCAGCAGAATATTCTGCCCATATTAACTTTATTCAAGGACCCATTTTTTCCCACTCTGATTTATCCCCATTATTTTCTCTTCCTTGTTTGTACCTGACATATATCCCTTGTTTGATCTTTTCATGTCCACTTAGTAGGGTTCTTACTGGCAGTAAAGAACAGAATATAATAACTGTATTTACACCATATTTTCCTAAGTGTGCCAGCTAAAAATCACTGTTTGTATCTACTAACATGGTTTCAAGTGGTTTCCATGCCCAGCATTAATTAACACCAGTCACCAAGTGAAAAGTTTATTCACTTTTCAACTATTCCAATTTTTCTGATTCAAAAAATGAGAAAGTCTCCATTTGGTACTGACTTAACACCTATCAAATGCTGAAAAAGTTCCCCTTTCAGAGTATGCCTGGGATAGAGAGTCTTCCACATTCAAGGTATCTAATTAGATACCAATAATATTATATATTTTTGTATTGCTTTCTGTTTGTATTTTTGACAAGCTATATTGGTTTTCTGGTGTGGGTGGTAATATAAATTTCATTTTTAAGAAGTTTAAGTTGCAATTAAAAAAAATTAGATGCCTCTGAAATCAGGATGTCTCACAATCTAGTTCAGTATATCATTCTCCTTGTCTTGTTCTTCTCTCCCCTGAATCCACATCTAGGAATATCTGGACTGAAAACTCAGATTTTACACTGGACAAGGCAAGGCAATGCAAGGTGGATTTATTTGGGCCATGACTAGTGTTTGTATTCATCAGCTATGAACATAGAATCATAAAGACTTTTTTTAAAAGGTAGGTAGAAAATAGGAAACTCATACAGAGCTTAGAAGTCTACAAAAGCACTATCAATTGGTGAAAAATAAAACTTCTAAGATATGCACTGTATAATTTAATTGGTAGTATTTTTCTCTATAATATAACAAATGAGGGTATATCTCAATAAAGGATACATTAGAGTCGATGAATTATGGTAAATATATCTAACCTAAAGTAAAAATCATTAAATAAAAAATAGGCAGGTGTACAAAATTAAGAAGGTGGGTTCTTAAATGAATGATGTTTATGACGTACTCATCTGGCACAAGCCGGGTGGAGTTTCAACTCTGACTGCTAAAGGTATCAGAGTAACACATAACACTAACCCTAAAGTTAAAAGAATATTAACTCCAAGCTCTTGAAAATAAAAATACTTCTGATATTTTGGTCTCCTGTTCCTGGGTAGAAAATCACAGCCTATATTATTTTCAGAGGAGTGATGAGGATTTGAGAAAGTCTCCTGTTTTATGTGAGTTTGCTTCGCAAAGCAATAATGACACCAATAAGCCTTGCAGCTATACTTCAGCAACTTCCTTACAGCACTCGTAAGAAGTAAACATTTACAATAGAGCAAATTGTCCCAATAGCCACTGACTCATCTAGAAAATACACTGATCTTCTAAGATCTAAGACACTACATAAATCACAAACCAAACCGAAGCAATAATTTGAAAACAAGTAGATATGAGCCATAAATTTGAAGCCAGGGGCAGAGATTACCTTTTTAGAAGACATATTTTCTTTTCATCTTCCTATCTGTTGCATCAAATCCATATCTCCTTCAAATAGTGGTTCTCTGTGCCAGTATCAGTCAGCAGTGCTCTTCAGAGAAGCAGGATCAAGTGCATACCCCTGCTGGCCTGCCCTGGGGAGAGGAAAGCATGTACGGGTTCTTTCCTCCATTCTGCACTTGATGGCAAACAAAGTTAAAAAGGCAACAGTGCCACTGGCAAGTATATCACATAGAATCCCATCAGGGAAGCAAAATTACTATCAGACCTTATTACAGGGATTAGACTTCACACAATTATGGGAACTGTTGATTCTATGGAAGGATGGTGACCAGGAGGATATGCTGGATGTAACACAAAAGAGAGAAGACACTCAAACTTAAAAGGACAAGTTAGAGCTGATGGATCACTATTCACATGCACTAACTGCAGTAGCTCCTGGGGTTCTTCAGAATGCTCCTACTTCACTTAGCCTTCCAAATCATATTCAAATTTCTCTTGTTGCTACCCTTAACCTGGTACCTCATAGGAATGAGATTCTGGAAAACAATTCCAACCTCACTCAATTAACAAACCACCATACTAACTAAGGTAAAATCCAACTGCTATCAAAGATCACGCAACAGAAATAAGCCAGAGGGGCATCCAGGACATCTAGTCTTTATCTAGCCTTATCTCCTATTTATACCCCCCCCACACACACACACAATCTTAATAGAGAAAGACTTCCAATTTATGCCGACAATCTAGACTGATATATTGTTCAGGATTCTCAATCACATTGCAAGGACTTATCCCAGAGCTAAATGGCAGAACAGAATAGCAGTGCTAAGGTACTGGGAAATAGCCAGCCCTACCATTGGTGTAACATGCAAAAGAAAACAACCCTCTTGGGTTAGATGTGTAGAGAACAGATAATGACAGGATAAAGGAGCAGACACTTGTTGCAAAAATGGCAAAGGGTGACAGGCAGGAAGAACAACTTAAGGAGACACTTCTAAAAATGAAGATTTCAAAAAGAGCTGGGAGAAACCTTACAGAATATCACGTCATCCTTAAACCTATCCAGATGGAAAGCATCTGAAAATCCATGGTATTCCTTGCAATACATTATGAAATGCTGACATTTAATTTCATAAGAATTGACAGCAATATTGCTGGAAGAAAAATAAAGTTATATTGCAGGTATGCAGAATGAAGCCCCAACCACAAACACATAGGAATGGTGGTTCCCAAACTTGCTCATATGGAAAGCACCTGGAAGTCATGGTATTCTTCTTAGAACAGCATAAATATTGATAGATTTTTAATACCATGTGAGCTGAGAACAGCTTTGCTCAAAGACAATGTGACTGTATATGTACAATATGAAATCACTAACATGAGCAAATAATCAGTTTCCAAATGAGACTCATTTACTGCTTGTTCATATGTGTTTTACATCTGCTAGTCAAACTAGCCATAAAATGAAAAAAAGACTTAAATTATAGGTAAAAAGTCACGAATTGAGAAAAAATGTCTACTTGGTAGTTTTTTTGGTTTTGGGTATTTTTTTTTAAGAATTGGGAAAAGTCAGATCATTGTCCCATCTCAGTGTCCAAAAACCCCAGTCACACAGGATCCCTGCTCCACAGGATCGTGGTTTGAAAGGATTAGTCTACACCAAACCCTTTAATATACAGATGAGGAAACTGGTCTAGAGAAACTAACTTACTGGAGGTCATACAACAGTATGACGACAGATTTCGGATTAGAAATCATGTGGCACCTCCAAATTTTTTGCTCTTGCCAAGTTAGTCTGCATCTAATTTAACCACTCACTGGAATCAAGTGGCTTAAGAAATATAGCTAGGGGCCTCCCTGGTGATGCAGGGGTTAAAGACACAGCCCTATTAAGCTATCTGCAGCCATTGCAGCACAACTTAGATCCCAGGCCAAGGAGCTAGCCCACTTGGCCTAGCAGACCTCTCCTGTCTCAGCAGCTGCTCCCCTCAGCAATGTATTTCAGTAGATCTGTCTGTTCTACTCCCCACTCTGGTGAATCCTCTCACCTCCTGCATCTCTAGCCTACACTCAGTTCTTGTATGCATAAATAAATAAATCTTTAGGAAAAAAAGGAATACAGCTAATAGATATATAGTACTCCTGTAATCAGAAAATAATAAACTTTACAGATGTCATATAAAGAACTAAAATGCAGAAATGATCACGTGAGTGAACTCCTTGTTCAGAAGGTCTTTAGATCCTACGACTCTTCTACTCTTCTAACTTTTGCCGTCACAGATCGTTTACCTTCTCCACACGTCACTGCAGTTCCCTACAGTACAATAATAACAAAATGTTCTTTCTTCATTTCTTTTTTCACAGCATCCAATATCTTTTTAATAACCAGGCAGGATCGAGGTTAAATTTTGCAGATCAGGCTGCCTGGCCCTTCCTCCTCTGGCCCGCTTAAATTTCCCGCCCTTGTAGGGCTTTGCGTGGCTGTGCAGGCTACCCTGAGCCTCGCGGAAAGGTCTGTATATCCCTGGCCCTTTCGAGGATCTGAGGGCAGGACGCAGCCACAGCCTTGGGGCAGCCCATTGTCAGCCTGTCGAAGGTGAGGATCTTACTCCCCAAACCCCTCCCCGCGCCTTGAGGATGCAACTGCGCACCTGGCTGCCTGGCAGCGCACACCTGCCTCTGGGCACCCCCTGGATAAGCACGTCCATTGCAACCCACGGGCTGTTTTGCCTTCTAGGCCATCAAGTCCTTCTGTACAGAAACCTGTACAGCTACACCAACAACCTCAAGTAGGTATCCTGCCTCTGGGTCTCCTTGCGTCGAACCTGTCAGTCCTTGTGGGTTTGGCGTCTGCGGTCTCCATGATGTCTCCTCCCCACCCCGAGCAGAAAAGAGAACCCGGTGCAAGAGGGAGGGGTAATCTTCCCATAACTAAATTTTCTAGAATAAGTTAAAGTGCACCAAGTACTGTCAAAATAGTTTCTCAGTTAGTCCTCAAACAGTACTTGTGGCTTATATGCAATTATGATTCCCATTTTATAGATGAGACAAATCAGGCTCAGAAATCCAGCGTCACTTAAGGAGTCAAACAAGAACTCAAACCTAAATGTTCCGGTTCCAGAATTCTTGTTTTCTTGTTTCCTTAGGATCAGCTAACTCCTGCGATTTTGCTTTATGTTTTCTGTGTTTTCCCCCAAGTGTTTTCTGATGTCTGCTTAGTTGCTGGTTTGTGTATCCCTGCCTCACCAGACTTTTGAGGGTCTGGCTGACCAATTTCTTCCTAAATCAGGTCCTTGGGCCTCCCCGGTGGAGCAGCGGTTGAGCGCTGGACTGCGAAGCTGCCCGCAGCCTCTGCAGTGCTGGTTCGATCCCCGGTCGCTGGCGAGGGTCCCACATGGCGCGCAGACCTCTCCTGACGCCCGCTGCTCCCCTCAGCAGTGTGTTTCGTCAATCTGCCTGTTCTGTTCCCCACTCTGGCTCTGGTGAATACTCTCACCCTCTCGTACTTCTGACTGTGCCCAGTGCTTGTATAAATAAATAAATAAATAAATAAATAAATAAATAAATCTTTTAGAAAATATAAATAAATAAATAAATCAGGTCCTTGACTTCTCTGCCTAGCCATATTCCCAGGACTCAGATCTCAGATTTGCAACCCTGTGATTAAATGGTCCTGGCTCAGATGCATAGATTGCTTTTAGAAATGTCAAACACACAATTTTCTTATTTAAACGTTTTTTCGGCCCCTGTGAAACTTAGTTAACCTTTAGGGATTAATTATGAGAAACAATATACTTTGTGTGGATTTTTGCTAGAACAGAATTGGAAAATACTTTGGAAGAAGGTAAATGATAAACACAAAGATAACAATCTTGTTATGGTATTTGTGTAACTCTCCTTTATCCTCACTGTGGCCATCCAGGCAAAGGAAGAGGTTAAATAAGCACTTTATGCCCTGGTACTTTTATGGAAGGAATATTGTAAACAAAAATTTAGTGCTATAAAAGACATTAATACTCTTTGATCCTGCAGTTCTACTACTAGGAATTATAATATATCCTTTAGATTAGAATAAATCATGTGAACAAAGGTTTCTGTGCAAGGAGGCTCGTTACTGTTACTTGTAACAAGCTCAAAATTGTAAGCAACTTATATGCAAAAAAATGCTATTAAATAAAATATGGCACATGAATGTGATGGAATACTATGTAGTCATTAAAATCATGTTACAGGAGACAATTTAATAGCATGGGGATTTTTCATCATTTATTATTAAATGAAAAAGCTTACAAAACAATATTTGAATTGTGATCCTACTTTTATTTTGTTTCTATGGGCATAGAAAATAGATTGGAAAAATAAAGACTAACAGGTTAAGTCTGGGTGGCCCTAAATGATTATATTATGACTAATTTAAGTTACTTATGTGTGCCTTTTTATTTTACCATTTTTTATAATAAACGTTATTTTGTAATCAGAAAAAGACACACATAAAAAGAAAAATAGAGCAAAGATGAAAATAAGGCAATCCATTTAGTCTGTACCGTAACACTAATTTTAAATGAAATAGATTACTTTAAAGTGCCTCCAGGCATAATTCTTCTTTGTATATTCAATGAAAAAATTTTAACTTTCCCAATAGCCAACAATTTTAGCAAAATTTCATTGGATACATGCAACTATCTAAAATGAGAGAAGAATGTAGGAACCATAATTTCCAAAATTTACATCTATTTTCTTTTTCATTTCAGAGCTTCATGGCTATAATATAAAATAGTGTACTTGACATGAGTTTTTAAATTCATGGAAAGTACTCATCAGCCTGTTGACCTGTTTTTTGTCACCTGTCACTATATCTCGTACCAATTATTACTAATGTCATGCATTACATAGACTATAAGATTCCCATGGACTATGTGGAAAAAAACTATTACTGTACTGTTTTGGGAAAAGAACTTTAATGTATTAATCTCAGTTTTGTTGTGTCTTACTGTAAAATAACTTGAATGCAATGGCTTTTTACATCTAATACTTCTTTTTCCTTGTAGCTTTCAAGATGCTTTCCCCTAATGGTTGAATATTTGTGTTTTTTAATTATCCATGTAATAGTTATCTTCCAAATATAATTTTATATTTATCTTTATCTTTATCAATCTAGTATTACAGTCTTTCTTTACTATCATCTGCTAAATCCCTCTTCTAGCTCATTAACTATGTTGTTAGGGCTATTGCCCCAATGCAAAACTCCCTATATCTACACCTACAACCTCTGAATCATTTCTCAAGTATCCTTAATTATTTACTCTGTGAAACCTTTCCAAACCACCACCATTCTTGTTATTCTTTCTCTGCACTCATCCATAAACCTTGCAGAATCATTTTTTTCTGTGTTTTCTCCAAGCTCCAGATATTGTTATATAAACTCATTGAATAAAGTGGAATGAAATATGCAGAATTCAGGATGATAAATAATGCTGAAATCATCTACATTTGATTTTGTTCTCTATCAAAACACTTAAAGCAATACCAGAGAAATGATGCTGTGAATATTTAACTAAGGATAAACCCATCTCAAGTCTCCATTCTGTTCTTTGTTCTCACTTCATAGTAGGGATAAGATTAAATCTTCAACTGATAAAAATGTCAATCCTGGAAAGAATGACTATAGCCCCTATTTCTTTTCTATCTTCCTTATACACCAGGCAATGTGAATTGTGAGTTCAAATGCCTTCCCTCCTATGTAGCTGAAAGTAACATTCTGATTAAACAGATCAATTAGGAAGTGGGCTTTTTTTAATCAACCCCTAAATCTGTGCCCAGTATTGTAATATAAATGCAAGAGGGGTAGTTTTCAAATTAGGCCCATAAAATTCATCTGGTGGGTCACAACAAACATTTTTTATAAGAAATCTAAATAGGACAGAAATAGAAAATGGAAAAAGAAAAATCTGAGCGCATTATCTATGTACATACTAGATCCCAAAGTAAAATGTATTTTTCTGAGTAACAGTAAAAAGTAGTGAATAATGTTATGCCAATATCATTTCCTGCTTCTAATGTGCTTGAAATCTACTTGAGAATTCTAAAACTTATGCAGATGAAACAGAGTATAATTCCTTTCCCATACCTAATTCAATTCTGTTTTACACATTTTACAGATGGATGTGGGTTTGAATTATTAGGAAGCTTTGATGGCTGAGTTGGTACTGGTTGGTGCTTCTGAAGGTGAGTAGAATTTGGATTCTGTGTAGATAGAGTTTTGTAAAACAACCATCAAGTCAGCCAATGACTTAATGGAGCAGATAAGACTTACAGAAGACTCCAAAATAAGATTTGCTGAACTTGATTATACGACTAAGTGACTTTTATAGATGCAATGTAATAAAACATGATGACTCCGCCCCTCACCAATTGGCGAACTCAGTCCTGCTCTAAATCTTAGCATAGATCTACATTCTTACTCAGATGGTTCCCTGTAATTCCCCATAGTATCCTTTGATGCCATGCATACCATACAGAGTTGATATGTCCTGTTTGCTTCTCTATACCCCCTACTTGATGATAAATTCCATGACAGCATTTGAACCCTTCTTGTTTGCATTTTAAATCCCTGAGTCTAGCTGAGGACCAGATACAGAGTCAGCAGTGCAGCGTTTACTGAACAAATAATAACTGGAGTGATTCTAGGTTATTGTTTTAGAATGTTACGAGTCGTCTTGCATTTCATAGCCATTACCTATGTGGAGTTAGGCGCTGGGTGATGAAAGATTTTTCACTTTTTGTAAGTCTGTATTATCTGAAAATTTTCTATTAGCAGCTTGTATTTTATCACTTTTGGTTTCCTTCTGAAAGTAATAGTTTTTTGCTTCAGATGAACCAAACTAACCTGGAAAATCTGATAGAAATTCAGTTACTGGGGACTTTCCTCCCTCTCTCCTGGTGAGAGTCTTTCCTTGGGGAGAAGCTACACCAGAGTCATAGGCTCTTCTTCCTATTCCCACATGTTACTTTCTCCTCCCGTGGATATTTGGCATTACAGGCATTTTAAGTTACATTAAAAAAGTCCTCAACCTGAGGAGTATGATAATCTTCTATCAATAGCATTGATTTACCTTTTTGCATAAGAGAGTGATACATATGTGTAAGCGGGTAAAATTAAAATCACCACGCAACTCTGAAATAAGAGTAGGTTAAAAGTAATCAAAATGAATTTTGTAATGGAATAATAATAATAACATATACTTTATATTTTACAGCAGTGACTTTCAACTAAATCTCTTTTAGGGAGATTAAGAAGTAGATGTAATTGCTGCAGAATAATGTATGTAGGGACATTTCACACTCAATTCTGAAACTAATTTCATAGCAGGCCCCCCAAACCAGACATGGATGCCAGAATAAGGATCTCTAGTTTCCAGTGTATATGGTGCTGTTCACATACGTAATCCCACTTGATCCAAGTAAATTTCCTGTGGTTAGATCAGGCCAGTTATCACCATTACAAATGGGGGAAACCAAGCATTTTAAGGGTTTTAAGATGATTTCTCCCCATCACACATCTGGTAGCAGAACCCAAACAAGATTACAGGTTTATGTTATAATTTCATACTTTTCCCCTTAAAGATATTCGATTCACCTAAATTCACCTAAACAAAACATTTACGAAATGCTGTTTATAACCACATTCTGCAGGAATGTTATACGTATATTTTCCTGATGTGAAGGTATTGAAGCAGTCAGAGTTCAGCATCATTGTACATTTCTGTCTCGAGGCTGACCATGTGCACAGTGCCTGCTCTCCAAGCCCCCGCCAGCTTGGCAAACCAGAGCAGGAGAGAAAACTGCAGGTCCACCACATGGCAGACCAGCATCCTCTCTCCAGGCCAACAGGCCATTCTGCTAATGGGCTTTTGTATTTCGTAATTAAATAAAGGGGCCATGTAATGCATGCTTATCTCCTCACTTGATGGAATTTTGGGCTCTTGAGCTGCTTAAGGTATGTATGTCATAAATTAGTTGCCAATATATTTAAAATGCCTGCAGATTTTTGTGGGAGGGAAAGAGTTTATTTCTCTTTGGGGAAATTTGTGTAAAGATCTTTAAGTAATATTTGTGATTTTTAAGAAGGGAATAGCATGTGCTAATGCTTTGGTCTCTCTTGATTTCTGCTTTGACAGTCCCTGATGTAAGTACCAATATCACTGCATCATTATGACTGATGATCATTTGTGGAGTAAACAAAAAAGGGCGTCCCAGGATGCACTGCTTCCAGAAGATCTTTGGTCTCTGGAGCCAGTTGCCACATTGCAAACATGACAACAAATGAATTGATGATAGCATCTGCTTAATCTGGCTTTTGTCCACATGTCACAACTGTAATGTCGCTAATTGAGACTTTTTTTATTTGCTCTACTCTAGTTTCTTCATTTCCTACTCTCCAAACTGAGTTTAATTTAATCAACATTGACTGAAAAGCTGTCAGTTTTAATGGTGCTACATTTTTTTAATCTGTGATGTTTAAGGAACATGTAAACCAAATGTTCTCTTAATCTAAAATAGCTGGATTTCCTGACATCTCATTAATATCCAAAGAATATGTCTGATATTTGTTAAAAAATCAGAACTTGAACTTTATGGGATTGTCCAAAGTATCAAGAAGGTGTTGAATAAATACTGATATTCCTGAGATAACTCTTTATGCTAATGGGTGAAATCAATAAAATAATAAAATTATGGTTTATGCTGATTCATTTAATTTAGGAGATAACTTGTTAAAATAATATTTCATTTTAATGAAAAAAGAATTTTAATTATATCAATCCATGATAACTAATAAATGATAAAGATGAGAGTAAGATATTAAAACTACTCTCATCTTTTCACCAGAAATTTAGTGAAAATTATGAGTCCTACTAAGGGAACATTGACCGATCAAAAAATTGGCAAGCTGTCTTTATTTAAGTTAGGTTATTCTATAGTCAAGGTGAAATAAAGATAGCTTAGGCTGCCACCCAATCATTTATGGAGGGAAAAAAACCTTCCTTATTAATTCATTTATGCTTTGGATAGTTTAGAGGTGGCAATATTTAATGCTATTAACATCAAATTGGTATATCATCTATCCACTGGTATAGGCCATCTATCAGTGGTATCTAAATACAATTTTAAATATATTTAGCTCATACTTTTATAATAATCAGTATGTGATTATAATCTCTTATTTTTATCTGTATGCTCCTGAAGATTAAGACTGAATTCTTATTCATGTCTGTGGACATTGCAGGACCCAGCATTCCAGCACACATTGAGTGTTCAACAAAAAATTGACCATATGTATTCATCCTGTATCTATACTGCTCTCTACAGTCCAGTCAGAGCACCTAAGAATATAGCCAATGTTGCCCTCTAGTGGTTAGCATGTCTAGGTGTGTGATGGTTCCACCTGAGGTTCCTGCTAGACCATTCTTTCCTATAAGTTACATATGATAGACTGCTAAGAAAAATATTTGACAAGAAAATTTCCTTCTAATTTTGTAAGGGAAAACTAAAGAAAGTATGTAGGACATGATTTAAGGACTACAGATTAGTTACATCTTTGTAAGAGGATCATGTTTTAATATGCCTTTGACAACTATCCCATATTTTTTTGCAAAGACTCTAATCGGATTGAGTTGATGTGCTCTAAAGGAATTTTTGAGGCCCATAAAAAGGGGGGGGGCAAAAAATATATCAGAGCTATCAAAATTTGTTATCTATTCCAACACTGGCTTTATTTATATAGGTTGCCAATTTACCCTCATCACAGTGTGTGAGGAGCTCAGTCTAGAGTCATCTTTACTTCTTTGCTCTTAGTGTAGAAGGCAGAACCTTCTTCATCACTCCACTATATTCTCTGTTGTAATCATGATTAGCAATGCTCTTGTGGGATCACTTCTCTACACAACTCCCACAAAGCAGTAATGGTATTTCTGGAAAAAAGCTGAGAGTTGGGCTAAATGGATACCCAACCATAAACCTAAACAATATAGACATTTAGTTCCTGCCCAATAGGCTGCTTTCCTCTCTTACTAGGAGACCTAGGCATTTCCTTCCCTTTACATTGTCTCTTTCTCATAACATCAAATCTACAAGGGACAGCACAACTGAATTTTATCTGAGCTGATCCCAGTGACCACTTGCCTGGTAGGATAATGGTCTAAATGTATGCCTTTCAGATAAGCATTTACTTTCTGAAAAGTCAGGATGAAATCAAAGTTATTCCTTATTCAAAAATTAAAAGGTTAAAGAAAGGGCAAAAGCAGAGTATTGTCATTAATAAAACTAAGAGTGCTTGCACATGTACAAGGTACAATACTATTAAACAACATTGGCAAGAATTTGGCATGGAGATATGTCCCTGGCAACTATTTTGTGCCCTCCAGCTGTACTAGGCATAACTCAGGAGAATCTAATTTGCATTACTCAGCATTAGACCTGGAAAGACCCAGCTCATCCATCAATGGTCCAGACACCAGCAGCATTTGAAGTGTAATTTGAAGTTGATGAACATTTGCTGTCTAGGACGATAAGGCTATTTTCTCTTCATACAAAAGAATCTGCACCTGTCTATTGCAGTCAGGGCCAATCATGGGTAAAATTCTAAAACTAATTTGTTTATAGTCTAGGCTCCCAGAGCAATAATGGCATCTTGGGTTATACTCTTTGTTCCCCACAATAAGCAGCGCCCTGAACATCCCAGGCTCCTGATGGGCCCCACATATTTATACAGTGTGTTGTTTTTGATGACTTCACTTCCCCACCTCATTGCCCTCGTTGCCCCAGTTCCAACTGCTATCGCATACCCATCAAATCATGTATTCCAATTTTCAAGGATCATCTCACCGTCAAGTGATATAGTAGTGATGAGTTAATCAAATTAAACATATCTAGTTATTACTCCTGCAGACCACATAATCCTCTAGCTCAGACAAGAGGTCCACTGCTGCAAAAGACCCTTCACAGGTAAATTCCAAATATGGAAATTTCAAGTAAAACCTCATGGAATAGATATTTTTCTGCAAATAAAATTTGGACCTCTCTAATCATGTCTAGTTTTACCCCCACTTCACCATGGCACAGAGTGCTGTGATTTCTTAGATATTCAACAAAAAATTCTCCTTGAACCTTAGTTAAAATGTAAACCGTATCAAAAAACAAACCAAAATCTAAATACGGCATCACTGTGGATGGAGATTGGTTAAATGTGTATACATCCAATGACAATAATTTCTGGAGAAGATGTGGAAAATTTGATCTCATATATTGTAGTATAAATTGATATGACCATTTAGTTGGTAGATTCCAGAAACCAAAACATTGTGTATACAGCAACTTCACTTTCAGAAAGACACCTAATCTAATATAAATCCTTCTGTATTTTCACCCAAAGATACTTATTAGACTGTTCAGAATAGCACTAATTGTAATATCCAAAAATTGAAAATGCCTACATGATATCAAAAGTAGAAGAAATAAAGTATTGTATATTCACTTGAATTGCTTCACATAAAATCCTATACAGTAATTGAAATGAGTGAGCTACAGACAGTAATTCCTGTGTATCTCAAAAACAATGTTGAAGAAAAAAAGAGTATACATTTTATGATTCTATTCATATGAAAGTACAAAAACAGGTAAAATTAAATTATGCTATTAAAAGGTAGTACAGTAGTTATCCAGGTAGAGAGAGAAAAACAGAAAGAAAGCATAAGAGGAACATCTAGAGTGCTAATTCTATTCTGTTCTTGATGAGTGTGTTCCTTCTGTGTAAATGTATCAAATATCATGCCTAGGACATGTACCTTTCTGTATGCACATTACTCTTTCATTAAAAGTCTTAAAATCATTAGCTCTAATGTATATATCATGTCTTTCAGACGATTAGGAACCTGATCCCAAAACAATGATTTTCATTTAATTCTATTATTAGTCTGACATGTGTAAATTTTTCAAAGTATCATTTTTTAAATTTATGAACAATAATTAACCTACTGTTCAGATTTTCCATAATAATCATAATTTTAGATATTTTGGTTTTGGTCTTCTATGTTGTAATTTGGGTTCTAGAAAATATAATCCTTGTAATTATTATTCTTATAGCTCAGTGGACAGTATTATCAATATTAATCATAAATCTAGCAACTTAAACTATTTTTCTGGGATATTTTCAAGTCAATGCTCACATGTAGTAAATGCTTGTTTTTATAAAAAAGAATTATTCATATATTTCCCTTACCTTATTCCATTTTGTGATGATCTAGATTTCCCCAAAAAGCCTTTGAAATGACAAAGAAATACTTTAAGAAGAAATGAAAAATGTTTCTGGGTCAATGCTGCTAACAGTTAAAGTGGCAATATCAAGCATCTTGCCAAAACAATTAACAGCTAATCATGTCTGGTGATCCGTGAGTTGTCAATGGGAGTTAACAAAATGATGAATAAAAGTGACAGGTAAAGACCAAAGCCAGTGAGTAAGTCTGCTAAAGATAAGACCGGATGTTATCCTCACACCTGGTCAGGTTGAATTTCTCCAGTCAAATTAACCTACTATCTTATCATTTTGTCCTCCTTAACACCTTTATTCAGAAATAGACACAATTGCAGCTCAAGAATACGATTTTTTGCTAACCACTGACTTCTATAAGCATTACCAAAGAAAAATGCTATTTTATTTAGATGTTCAAGTTCAAGAAAGGCTGCTATTCTCTGTCCAGTGATGTCATCTCTGCATTACAGATATCACCTTCTGCAGCCATTCACAAAAGCAGAGCTTCTCAAAGTTGAATATATATACCAGTTGCTAGAGATTGCTAAGAGATAGGTTCCAACTCAGATAGTCTTTCTTGGAAAGGACATACTGGTAGGGACTAGGAAGTGGGCGCAGAAGATTCTGCATTTCTAAAGTAAAACCTTGAATAATTTGAAGGAATCACTCTAATCCAGCTTGTTATTTCTAATGCTTAGTCACGATTTCAGAAATGTAGGCTAGTATTCCAAAGAAGAAATCACAAACAAAAGCTTTGTGATCTAGAATGAGTTTTAGGTCAGTAGGCCGTGTCGGATGAATGGTGAGGTGTTTTAATTATTAAACAGGACTCCCTGCCAAACCAAACAGAATCATAATGCTGGGGGAGAACTTTCTGAACAAACATGTTCCTCGTGACACATTACTAAAATGTTTTGTGTGTGTTGTGCTTAATTTTGGACCCAGAGATTAAAGCATAGATGGAGGATCTAAAAAGATATACCGGACTTGTATAATGAGGAAGATTTAATGCTACTGTATCCCAGACTAAATCAATAACTGGCAACCTAACTGAGCTAGATATTGAGAGAACATGATTTGCTTTTCCCTTTCTTTGCTTTAATGGATTCCCTGCCATTGGATAATTCCAGCTTTATAGGTTTAATTTTAAAGTTTTCCCAAGACAAAAGTCCGTTTAAGAAGATAATGAGTATGTTGAATAACTATGATACCTGAAACCTAAAACCACTTATTTTGCAGGTAACTAAAACAGTTTTTAAAATCACTTTTTTATTGGTTACTTGAACAAAAATCTTGCTCTATAATATATAGTGTTTGAATCAGCTGGGCCTGATCAATATCAGTGTTAATGTGTTCAGGGTGGTTATCTGGGACAGAAATTAGAAGGCAATGGTTAAATGATCAGGCAAGGCATAGGGGACTCCCTTTCAAGCCAAGGAAACTAATAAAGTGGCAGTCATCGGCCTCCTCCTCTAATCCACTCAATGTGTTTTAATCTTTTCTTGTGATCTTCCCTTTTTTGTTGATAAATTAAAAAAAAAGTAAATGATGTGAAAAGGTTTATATATGCTATACCTACTCCATGCTTTTCAGCTTGATCACTTTCTCCTGCAGCTTTCACTCTTCGTGATATTTATCTTCAGCTCTATGCTCCTTTCTCTCTTCCTCTCTCTCCAATTACTTGGGTGAGTAAATGTCTTCAAGTTATGCCAGGAAATTGCTGGAGCCAAGATGTCATCTTAGAAAACTGAGAACTACAGAGTAATCAAAACAAGCCAATCACATATTGACCTATTTAGATTCTTTTTTCCCTTTTACTCTCTAGGCACCAACAGAAAGATTCAGACCAAATATGCATATGTATATGTATATATATGTATGTGTATGTGTGTGTGCATAAGTGTGTGTGCCTGTGTGTATGTGTTAAAGTTAGTAAAACCACTGGAACCATAACACAGGGCAGAAAATTAATTTTTGGCCAATATAAAATGAACTTCTTTTCCTTAACACTATGTATTTGTAAATATCAGCTGAATATTCTCTACCTGCAGGATAGCACTGAGATGAAGAGCATGTGTTATATTGCCAGACTCAAATCTCAGCTCTGCTGCTACCAACAGCAGGACTTTGCACATATGTTCTGCTTTGATTTTCCCATTAGTACAACTGGGTTGATGACTATCTCACAGGGGTGCCATCAGGATGGAATGAGTGGGCAGACTTATAGCACTTAGAAGGGTGACAGGCATGGAGGGGGTCACTGTTACTGGCTTCCAACTCAGAGATGATTTAGAAGAATTTTGCATCTGTTTGGCTAAATCAATTATAGGCATATCCATACTCAGTAAAAATATGCAGCCAAAAGAAACTATGTTGATGACAGTTTTTATCATTGGGAGAATTGCAATAGGGACTATAATAGAGAGGGCAGGGAGGACTAGAAAAGCGATCTAGAACAGAGAAGGAACTCAAAGGAGTAAAATAGGAAGGATTATGTAAAGTTCCCTGGTGTGGGCCAAGGAGGGGGGATAAAAAGAAATTCATGACTGGAGACATGGCTCATTTCACTCCACCTCCTTCTCCCCCACCCCTATCATTTAGGAAGACACAGTCCCTCCCTATGTCATTGCCTGTCGATCGTACAGCTCCCAAAAGAACATAGAACTTCTCCTGATTAGAATCCATTTCCTCAGACTTGCATGTGGGGATAACTTGGAATAGGAGTCAAAACATCAGTTGTTTACATATAGAAATGCAAGAGCCATATCCTGTGGTCCAGGTCTCAAAGCAGCAGCACCGTGTTGCTAAGGTTTTGCTGGGGCTTTGCCAGGCAAGAGGGCTTTTCTAATCATGAGCCCTTTCTCTGCCATTTATATTGATAATGGCAGCAATAATCACTCCCACTATTTTGTATATTCTAGGTGCTTTATTTTGTTTAATCTTGCCATCAATTCTGTGAGGAACATAAAATTTTTTGTCTCCATCATAAGGAAATTAAGCCTTGATATATTGGGCCTCCCTGGTGGCACAAGGGTTTAAGACGCAACCTGTGAAGTTGTCTGCAGTCACTGCAGCACGAGAGTTTGATCCCCAGCCAGAGAGCTACCCACATGGCACAGCAGACCTCTCCTGACTCGCCTGCTGCTCCTCTCAGCAGTGTATTTCAGTCATTCTGCCTGGTCTGTTGCCCACTCTGTCTCTGGTGAATCCTTTCACCCCCCATATCTCTGGCCTGTTCCCCAGTTCTTGCATACATAAATAAATTTTTAAAAAGAGACTCAGTATATTAAGTTAATTGACAAAAACTACATAAGATATAGAATTGAGATTTTTTTAAAATTAGGATTTCCTCATGATTTCTCCATCCACACAATTTCATTAATTAAACTAAAATGTCTTCACTTCTGTGAAGATTTCACACCTCTCCAAAGTCATCATCTATCCCCCTGACTCTCATCTCCTTTGCACACTCCCCTTTTAGGACACCTGTAAATCTGAGCAGGATTATTTGACTACAGGACTGTATACAGCTCAGTGGTAGAGACCATGTTTTATTTTTCATTCAATGCTAAGGGAAAAATATGTTCGATAATTGTTGTTGAATGAATAGTTGAACCATAATAGGAAAAATAATAATCTTCTCGGCAACCCCTTCCCTTGGGTTAATACCCTCATCAGTTTGCTCTAGGTATCTCTGGGGATACATGGAGGCAAATGCCATCTTGCTAATAAATTTAAATGGACATTCATAGGGAGAGTGTGTTATAAAATAGGTAAGAATGCCTACTCCAGTTCTAGGTAGATTTGTGATTTGTGGAAAATTATGTACCTTTTTGCAGTCTTCAGTTTCCTCACCTATAAAGCACAGATAATGTAATAGCGACATTTTAGAGTTATTGTGAGAAATAAAGAAACTGATATATGTGGGATCCATATGCCAACTGGTGTCACCTTTCCTTCATAAGATTGGCTCAAAACCCTGTTCATGCACTTCGGAAAATCTAACATACTCTTCAGTGTTCTTAACAATCCCCTGAATTTACACGTTCCCTTCCTGCCCCTGTCCTTTCTCTCTGTCTGAGGGTGAAGAGTCAAGGAACAGCAAAGAAGGGGATTGGGAAGGGGCAGGCAGCTAGGTAATGACCCTCACCAAGGGAGAAGTGTGTGGAGTTGGGGATCAGAGCACTCTAATTCCACTAGTCTCCATGGCAACAGGGGGATGACGGATGAGCTGTGCCTGCTTCCTTCCCACTAAGCCTCTAAAGGAACTCTTGCCACTACCAGGCTGGCAGGGTTGAGGGAGTCAGAATGTGTAATAATAATTATTTCAAATTTTATAAGGTTTGGCTGACTGGGAAGGGAATGCCCCTTTATAACATGTAAGAAGTTTTAAACTTTTAAAAATGGCTATTTTGAAACACTTTGTAAAAAAAACATTGCTTATGAAGTTAGTTGGCTACTCTTTTACATTTTACATAGTAAAAATTGGTTCTCATGCTTTCTTAAGTGTCGGGGTACTTGGTAGTACAGGTTCTTATTATGAAATACCAGAAAATTGTGATTAATTTAATTTAAAATAGATGTATAATTTTGAACTAAAGCTCATTCCATTTAACATTCGATTTTAATATAAGCAAGTGGTACCAGGTGGTAAAGGTTTAGCAAAATTAAAATTGAGAATATTATATCCATTAGCTTAATTTGTTGTAACCTCAAATGGTAAAAGACTGCCATTATTCAACCGGGAGGAACAACTATGTCTAGCAGATAGAACACAAGGTGTCAGAATGCTTAGTTTGGGCCCTGATTTTAAGCCACGTTAGCAAATCATCAACAGGTTACTCCATAGCACAGAAACTTTAATTTATCTATTTATCAAAAAGCACCAACCATATGACATGCACAGTGCTTGCATAGGGGCACGCTATTAGAGATTAGGTCCCTGATCATAACAAGTATATAGTAAAAGAGAAAGGGGCACATTTTTCAACAACACGTGATGGGGTCTTGAATATGAGTCACCAAGGGAGAAAGGGGAAGGGTGTTTAACACAAACTAATTGTGTGAGCATGGGAGAGACAGACAAATCTTCCTGCAAGAGATGATAACATAGAATTTGTCATTATTTTCACTTATTCATCAGTAGGGGAATGGATAAATAAAAGGTGGCATATTTGTGTAAAGAAGGACTCTTCCATTAAAAAATGAACTAGATGAAAAGAATAAACTAGATCAACATGTGTAATTAAATCTGAAAAACATAATAATGACAAAGCAAAGTTACAGAACGATGTGTACCTTATGGTGCTATTTAAGTAAATTTCCAAACATACAACACTAGCTTAGAGGTACATTGCTACACAGCAGAAGTATAGCATGTGTACTATAAGTGAGATAGATATAAAAATCATGGTCATGCTTGCCTCTGGGGAATCGACTAGGATGCAATGATGTATCTAATATTTTAGTTCAAAAAATGAATGAAGGGACTATTATAAAATGCTGTCATTTATTCATTGCGGGTGGTAGGTACAATGACATTTGTTAACACTGTTTTCTGAATTTCTAAATATTAAAAGTAATTTTTTCCTAACTTTAAGACATTACCTCCATATAAATTCAGCATAAATGCTAGCAAACAGCTTAGTTACAAGGTAGAGAAAAGATCTTATATAAACTGCCATCAAAAGTAATTTAGTTTTGGGCCTCCCCGGTGGCGCAGCGGTTGAGCGCTGGGTTGCGAAGCTGCCCGCGGCCTCTGCAGCGCCGGTTCGATCCCCGGCTGCTCTCCGGCCACCGGAGGAGAATCCCACATGGCGTGCAGACCTCTCCTGCCGCCCGCTGCTCCCCTCAGCAGTGTACTTCGGTCCTTCTGCCTGCTCTGCTCCCCGCTCTGGCTCTGGTGAATTCTCTCACCCTCCCGCGCTTCTGACTGTACCCAGTGCATGTATAAACAAAAACAAACAAATAAATAAATTAATTAAAAAAAAAAAGTAATTTAGTTTTTAGTATTCTCACTGCTGACCATCAAAAACACTTCATAGTACCTACCTCTTTGAATCTTTATATTACATATGCAAAATATAGTTCCAATAATGAAACATAACCTGGAATATCACCTTTTATTCCTGGAACTTCTGGGGTTAAAAAATTATAGAAAGAGTAAGGGAAGACATGAGCCTCTGAGACTGCAGGGAAGTTACTTTAGAGTAGCAGTTCCCAGATTTCCTGATCCAGACTCCTTAAGTAAGCAGAGGACCCTAAGTCCACTAAGTCCAGATTTTAGCAGAAAAAAATTGGTGGTCACAATCAAATAATGCTATTCGAGTGATTGGGAAGAGGAGAGAAGATAACTATACTGATATATGCTTTAGCAACAGGGAATGAATGCTTGATATTAGAGCCATAAACAAATGTCTAACTATACAAAAATATATATATATATATACACACATATATATGTGTGTGTGTGTCTCTATATATATAAAATACAAATGTATATATATGCACAATACATATTTGTACATACATATATATGAATTCTATTGATGGAACTATATTCCATCACATTACACCACAGAGTTAACTAAATAAACCACAACAAGCTAAAATGATAAAGATGAGTTAAACTAACAGTAGAACAAAAAATTAATGAAATAATGAGAAAGTTAGAATATTGGCAATTGAAAATTCTGAAAGCCCAAAGAGCATTGATAATATATAGACAACTATGCATCCTTTCTGAAACTGTTAGGAATTTCTACTATCTCATAGACTGCGAGCCATATTATTGTATGTTCACCAAACTTAATGATAAAATGCTAAACTAGTCTTTGACATTGACTAATAATTTGCTAATTTTTAGCTTGTAACTACCAAATATGAAGATACAAATCAAATCTATGACACTTAGATGTAAAAAATGTTCTATTACAGTGAGCCCTCATTTAACACTATCCCCAGGTTCTTGGAATCTGCAAGTTTAAGAGAAACAGAAGGAAAGCAGACCCTTGAATAATATTATTTGTTCAATGCTGGGATTCTTAATTTCTCATTAGCATTATATTGAAATGACCTTGAATGAATGAAATGCCACATTCAAGAATCTGCTGTGCTTTTAAATTCCAACTTGTAAGTCCCTACTTGACCAGATGAGGAGAGGCCCAATATTATTAAAGGAGGGAGGGCTCACTCATTCCAGGTCCAGTGAAAGCTCAGACTTAATCAGTCCTGAACATTTCAGGAATGGTGCTCAGGTGTTTGGTCCATCAATGAGCCTGCTAAGATTTACACTAAGACACCCTAGCTCATTTTAAACAAAAACAGGAATCTCTAGCCCTTCTTACCAAACCTGGTACCCCAAAATCTTAGGCAGTTTCCACCAACCAAACCTGTTTTCAACCCCTCCAAGTACACCATGTAGTTATCTCACCAGAGATCAAATCCTGAGTTTCAGCTAAACTTACAAACTTCCAAGGCTGTGCCTTTCTCAGCCTCTGTCTTCTCCATTGAATCCAGTCCATTCTGCCTTTTTCCAATTCCCAGGAACCCATATCAATCTTTTAGATGTCCTGAAGCACAAAATCTGCTTACTTGTAGAAAAATGTGGTAGTGTAGAGTACTAGAGACTTAAGAATCATATTGAAGGTCATTTACTGGGGCCAAAGGTTGGTGAAGCAAATGATTTATTTTTCTCTAGTTAGTCTTCAGAGAAAAAAGAAGCCATACAACAAAAAATCCCCAAAACAAGACAAAAAAAGTGTCATACATTCTTTTCCTTAATAGATCATTACCTTACCATATTTTAATAATTCTTTATTAGAATTTGCCAACAACCAGGTCTTATTCACAAATATAAATAAAAGTTAATGAAAATGTGTGCATATAAGGATTTTAAGAAAATTCTTAGCTTCTTAGTATTAGTTTGAAGTCCATAATAAGATTACCCTTGGTCTGAGGGTTAATAATTCGAAAAAGAATAAGTGAGGGAGAAGACCATATAGGTTGCCTGTAATTACCTTACATTATTTCCCCTCCACCAACTGGAGGTACCTTACTTCCTACCTATAAGAGGAAGCGTCAGGACTCAGCCCATTTTGGAATATAGATTTCTGTTTTTTGGGGACTTTTTTGTTTTTTTTTTTTTTAAAGATTTATTTTATTTATACAAGAACTGGGGTACAGGCCAGATGCTTGGGAGGGTGAGAGGATTCACCAGACACAGAGCAGGAAACAGAACAGGCAGACTGATGAAATACACTGCTGAGGGGAGCAGCGGGCGCAACAGGAGAGGTCTGCTCACCATGTGGGTTGCTCTGAGACGGATGGGGATCAAACCGGCACTGCAGAGGCTGTGGACAGTTTCACAGCGCTGCGCTCAACAGCCTGCACCACCAGGGAGGCCCCTATACCTCTGTTTTAAGGACAAAAGAAAGTAGATTGGATTCATCAGGATGGTAATCATATCATATGGGTGAATGTCAAGCAACCAAAATCCAGTATCAGTATATTAAATTCCAGGAAGAGATGAATATACATTTTTTAAAACTCATATGGACAAAAGAAATGGCCAAGAATGAAGAAATAGATATAGGAGTGATGTAAGACAGAACTCTAATAAGCCCCCGTGAGCTCAATGAAGCTAAGGAATCAACTGCCTTTGAGGCTGAAAATGTGTAAATACAAGTAGAGAGAAAATGTGTACAAGTAATACAAGTATGTATTAAAGCTGGTCTGGGGTAGCTATAAAAAGTTTTCATCTGTAAAGCATTGATTCTCTTTTCTGGCAACAGAATTTCTTTTGGAGAACCATCCTTCCCCAACTTTGTCCATTAAGTTATAGTAGAACTGTTGCCTGGCTACAGGAGTTAACAGATAATTCAAATGGATTATTCAGGGCATTCCAAACATTGGGCCACAGAAATGGTTCTAGGTTGAGTACATGAACTGAATTGGCTCCATCAGATTAAATCCTGGAACTTTGTTTAAAATTATTAGGGAAAGATATTTTTCCTCTTAATTTCTAAGCTACTAGGTGCCATCACATGTAAAGAGTTTACCTGAAAATAAAGCCAATACAGAAGAAGACAAAACCAGAAGCTCAAAGGGAAAGGATGACATTTTTTTAGACTTTAGATCTAGCTATGAAAACACAACAATGCCACTGACTTTTCCAGTAAAAACAATGCTATTTGTCAGTTTTAGTTGTATGCCTATCCATTTCATATATATGTATGTATGTATTTGTATGTCTATACTTAAACATATGTATATTGCATACTAGTTCACAACTGTTTTCTAGGCATTAGTGTCTGTTCCAGGAAATCTATCATTTTACTTATTATTTTGGCAAATTTTACTAATTACTAATTGTCCTCCACATCAGAATGAACAATCATAACTGTAAGTTGTGCTTAGGTTTACAATTTCCACAGTATTTTCATATGTGTTATCTCATTTGCAGTTGTGTTCATTCACTTATATCACAAATATTTATTGAGTTTTACACAATGGCCAAGTTCTAAATATAGAGTGATAAACAAGTTACTGCAAATCTACAGTAATTGAGGCAGGGTGTACTGGCATGAGGCAATGGAATAGAATTAAGAGTCCAGAAATGACATTTTATATTTATGGTCAGTTGGTTTTTGACAAACATGCCAAGACAATTCAGTAGGGAAAGAACAGTCATTTCAACAAATGATGGATGGGACTACTAAGTGCTAAGTGTGTGTGTGTGTGAGCAAAAGAAAGCAAAAAACTTATAGCAAAAATTAACTCAAAACGCATCAGCAGTTTTAATATAACATCATAAAATTATAAAACTCTTAGAAGAAAACATATGGGAAAATCTCATAACCTTGGGCTCCATATATCACCAAAAATACAAATGGAAAAAATAGATAATTTTTTCTAAATGTAAAACTTTTTTGTGCTTCAAAAATACTGTCCCAGAAGGAAGAAAATATTTATAAATTATCAGATGTGTTCAGAATACATAAAGAACTCTTAAAACTCAGCAATAAAAGCACAGATAATCAAATTAAGAAATGGGCAAAGGATGTGACAGACATTTCTCCAAAGAAAATATACATATGGCCAATAGCACATGAAAAGATTCTTTTTTTTTTTTTTTTTTTTGGTGGGACCCTCGCCAGTGGCCAGGGATTGAACTGACACTGCAGAGGCTGCGGGCAACCTCGCAACCCAGTGCTCAACCACTGCGCCACCAGGGGAGGCCCGAAAAGATTCTTAACATCATTAGCTTTTAGGGAAAGGCAAATTTGAAACACAATGAAATAGTACTTCATATATGCTAAGATGGCTATAAACTAAAACAGATCATTAGTGTTGGGGAGGATTTAAAGAAATTGGACCCCTCATCATTGTAGTTGAGAATGTAAAACAATGCAGGTAGTTTAGAAAACAGTCTAATAATTTCTCAAAAGGTTAAGGACTAACCATATGGCCCAACGATTCCACTCCCAGGAATACCCAAGAGAAATGAAAACATGTTTCCCCCCAAAATTTCGCAAAACTTGTACTTAAATGTTTATATCAGTAGTATTCTTAATAGCTAAATAGTGAAAACAAATGTCCATCAATTAATGAATGAATAAAATAGCATGTGTATTTATATAATGGAAGTCATAGAAAGGAATGGAGTACTGGTGCATGCTACAATATTGGTCAACCGTGAAAGAAGTTAGGTGCAAAAGGTCATATATTATATGATTTCTTTGCTATGAAATGTCCAGAACAGGCAAATCCATAAAGAATGAAAGTAGAAATTGCCACAGTTGAGAGTTTGGGGGAAAATAGGAATGATTTTTAATACATACACAAGTTTCTTTATGAGGTGATAAAAAGTTCTCAGATGAATTGTAGTGATGATTGAACAAACTTGTAAATATATTAAAAATCATTAATCATATATTTTAATTAGTAAATTGTATGCATGATATGTGAATTATATTCCAATAAATCTGTTGAAAGTAAAACTAAGGATATAAACCACTTGAGTAATATATGTGTTGCAAATACACTTTTTCCATTTGTCTTAGGCCTTGATTTTTGTTTACAGTGGTTTTTGCTGAATACAGAAAAATTAAGTATTCTTGTGGTGAAATCTGTTCATCTTTTTCTTTATTTTTTTTCTTTCCATGCTAGGAAAAGAAGGATCATACTGAGTCATAGGGCAAGTGGATATCTTCTAGGGTCAGAATAGAATAGGAAAAGCCTCAGAGGAATAAGAAAGGCTCCAGAGATAAGGGCAACAAATTCCACAGGGGACTAATCAAACAACCCAGAACTAGGGGCAACAGGATGTTCCAGAACAAGGACATAAAGAAAAAGGACTTTAAGATAAGGGCTGAGATGCAAGCTGTAATTCTGGGCACAGAGACATTAAGACAGTGAGACCACTGAGAACTAACCAATCACTAAGAGACTGATGGGGCTTTAAAATAATTAGGGAAAGAAGGTGTATATTTCCTCAGGCACAATCCACTTGGCTTCCTTGCCCCTCCCTGGCCTGGTTCCACCAGCCTGGGAGTCCCACTTTATTTTCTGTTCCTTTTCTCCTTAATAAACTTTTTCTAATATCTATTTCTCTAAACAAATCTGCCTCTTTGCTTGCTTGTCTGAGTGTCAATGAAGTTCCTGCTGTGACTTCGTGAGACACCAGCCCATGGTGGTATAGTGGCTGGGACTCAGCATTGCCTTTGCAGACTGGGGATCTATTCCTGGCTGGGGAACTAGACCTGAAAACCTGAAATTGAGGTGTCAATATTACCATCATAATCAGGTAAATATTTATATATGTCTTCTTCTAGTTCTCTTTGGACTTGATGTCTTTTTTACTTCCTTTAAAGGTATTTTGGATATTTTACAAATATTTTAAAGGTTTTTACCAGATGGTTTCTTGACTGCAGTTTTTCTTTCCTGTTTTTTCTTTCTTTTTTCATATTGGAAAAAAACATGATGGTCAGTAGGTGCAATGCCCCCACCCCCTGCAGACTAGTTTTCTTTCTCAGTCTTTGTTTTGTAATCAGACTGGAATATAGCTTTAGCTGCTATGATAAATCAGGAACTGTCTCCCCTTCACCCTCCCTCAACCTCTGAATTAAACTTGGCAAATTATATTGCTGGATATGTTACTTGTTGAGTTGACTTCAGAGCTATAATCTGGAAGTTTGTCTAATTGGACTGATTAGTTTTGGTCTTGTGGTCATGAAAGAACCAAGAAAGAAATCTGAAATATCAGATACATTCATCAGCCAAGATAGGGAGGTGTTGATGGCTTCCCTTTCATGTAAATCCAAATGGCTGGGGCATGTTTGGCTCATATTCTTTTGATTTGTGATTTAATTTTTACAAACTGTAGGAAGAAAATTGCTGCCAATGTTATGGTTTAAAAAGCTGGCTTTTCTATCCAAAGGCACAGAAAATGTAGTATAATGACTGGGCTCAGAAAATGAGGTGGGAGGAGGAAAAGAGAGGGTTGGCAAGAAAATGTGTCCCTTTCTGCCATTTTGTGGGAAATCAGAAATGGTAAAGAATGAGTATGAAAATCTGCTCATTATTCTTTCCCCAAAGGCTTCCTCGAACTCTGATGGGTCCTGTGTTGCTTCTTAATCTTTCTTGAGTGGCATTTAGCCTGAGGAATACCACCTGAGGGACATTTTCTGTACCAGAGAGAATGGTACCACTCAAGCTTAGTAATGTTAGAGTAATTGTAATATTTAGAGTCCCGCTGATTGCCTTTCCCTTCCCTGGATACTGAATACCTCTCTTCTATTAGGAAATTAGGATAGAACGATATCACACTAACATCATATGCTAACACCTCCACACTAGCATTCACAGTCTCTACACTTATCCAGAACAATTCTGAACACTACAAGTAATGGCTTTGGTCGCATCAGAGAACCACAGTCTTGATTCAGAAACGGCTGTTTCCTGAAGATCACTGCCAGCTGAAGAAGCACCATTTCTATGGGTGTCACTTCATACTGCAAACCTTGATCTATGTGAAATGGAACCTGTGAATAAGTTCATCCCACTTCCTTTCCCTGGGTTCTCCTGAGAACTAGTCAGTTTTTATAGATTCTTGGAAAACTGAGCAATAAATCCCCCTTGATATCAAGGGGTGAAAATCTCACTAACATACTCTTGTATCAGCTCCTCTCTTTAGCTGCATAAATCCCTATTTCTCTCACTCTATTAGGGGCTGTAGTCCCAACAAAGTAGCACACAGTTTTTGCCTCAGGCTCTGTTTTCTGGAGAACAAAGGATAAAATAGGGTGGAGCTGTGGTTGGGATGAATGAATCCAAGGAGCTAATTTTAATTGGGTAGACTATCTCTTTCTATACTTCTCAGTTTACTTAGGCAATTGTATCTTGCAGTGATACAAGTTGTACATCTTCTTCCTTATATCAAATACAGAGCCCAAAACGCTTCCAATACAAGTGTTATGTTTTTTCTCTTGGGTACCAGTTTGGGCCAACATGACATAGTACTCTATTTTAGTATATTTTAGGTTGAGCAGTTGTCTTTTTTTGCCTTATCTCACCATTTTCAGTCTGCTAGTATTCCAGCATGTACTTTGCACTTTTCATAATGAGTTCAAGTCTAGAGTTGATCTATTCTAGAGGCTTTTTTGTCTTCTTTGTGCTCACCACCTTCCTTCTTTAGGTGTGGGAGAGGTCCCAAACAAGAGCAGATGCCAAGATGGCTGGATAGAAAGGAAGCACAAGTCTCTTATTTTCTACACACTGATCATCCCTACCTAGAAGTGTCTCAGGCACTTTGAACTCAATTTATCTAAAACTGACCTCTTCATCCGGGTAGTCCAACCATCCCTGAAATAGAAAATGACTTTGTTGTATGTTCTTCATTTCAGTTGTCATTTTAATCCTAATTGTTGCCTTAATCTACCAAACTAGAAAACTCAAAAAAATTTAACTCCTTTTGTAGCATATTCCATGGCTAGGCACTCCCTATGTCTCGAGAGTGACAGATAAGCTTCAGTCAGAAGTTGGCTCTCAAAGAGAATTTTATTCCTATGTTGGTCACACACACACTTAAATTTATACAGGCAAGCCAACCCCAAGTTCCCAAAGTACCTTTGAATGAAGACAGTAGCCGCCACGTGTCTTAGCTGGGCCTTCCACCTAAGTGGAAGTCCTCGGGCTGTGGAAGTCTCTAGGTTCGTGGGCCCGCAGTGCAGATGGTCATGCAGGGTGTTGAGCTGACAGGCAGCTGTGCCGCTGTCAGAGAGCAGGCTGTCTGTTCTCCAGTTCGCAGGAAGCAGAGCCTGGGAGTGCAGGTTGGTTTTCAGTGGGCTGAACCAGGGAGCAAGGAGCAGGAGCGAGGAGAGGTTTCGGCTGGAGAGTGAGTCTAATCCTAAGGGAGGCAGCAAGCTGAACTCCGGAAGAGTAGCCTCCGGCAAGTCCTTTCCTCCGAGCCAGTTTTTTAGGACTGCTGAGTCTGCTTCAGGTAGCTGCTCCTTTTATACCTTTTTTTTTTTTTTTTTTTTTGTAATTCAAATTTTTTAGTAGTCATATATAAAGAGTAAAAATAAAGAAGGAAATATATTTTAATAATATATTTTACTTAGTGCAATATCTAAAATGTTATTTCCACATATATTTAAAATAATAACATCAAAATAACTTTATATTTTCTCTTTTTTTGTATTGTGTTGTTTTGTTTTCATTTTTTTTTCATTTTATATATTTTTACATCATTTTTCATTTTTACACAATTTTGCACAATTTTGCCATTTTCATCTTGGTTACAGTCCCCATACAATTCCCACCCCTCCTTGTTTTGATCCTATTTCCTCTTTCCTCCCGCCCCCCTAGTGTGTCTCTGGTTCATAGTTGTTTGTTGATTTTGATTTTTACTTTGTTATAATTAGTCTTTTTCCTGGTCCCTTATTTAGGTTTTCTAAATTCCTGCTATGAGTGAGACGACCCGGTATTTTTCTTTTTCTTTCTGGCTTATTTTGCTGAACATGATCCCTTCCAGCTCCATCCATGTTGCTGCAAATTGCATGAGTTTATCTTTTTTGATTGCTGAGTAATATTCCATCGTGTATCCGTAGCACATCTTTTTGACCCAGTCATCTATTTGGGTTGTTTCCATAGCTTAGCTATTGTAAATAGTGCTGCTATAAACATAGGGGTACAGGTGTCCTTTGGAATCAATGTTTCTGTGTCCTTTGGTTAAATACCTAGGAGTGGACTTGCTGGATCATATGGAAGCTCCATCTTTAGCAGGCTGAGGAATCTCCACACAGCTTTCCATCAGGCTTAGGCTCAGGCACCATCTGCTTTATCAGTCTTTAACACTCAGTATGTGGCCTCACCTACTTTCACTAACAGTAGCTCGCAGGCACCTTAATATTTTTAGTTTTACTTGTAAGCTTTATATGTTCGTTACACCCCACTTATAATTTCTGCCTCATCCATATCTCTTGCCACTAGTATTTCTTTTTTCTCTATTCATGCTGGTATTGTATTGGTTGAGCTTTCTCTTATCATTTGCTTGAATTATTGTGTAAGCATCCTAATTGGTTTCCTATTTCTTCTCTGGTCCAACTTATGAATCTGCCACCTAAAAACCCAGTGCTGTATTCTTTTTTATGCGCCACAAATCTCCAAAATTTTAAGATTAGAGTCAGAGTTATCCTTGAAAATAGCTTAAATATTTTGGCCTTTGAAACACTGAATGAAGTATTTTTGCAAATATTCTAGCAAGTAAACTTAAGTTCATTTACTTTATATCTTCTTGTAAGTCCCCCACAGCTGGTCATTCTTGCATTAGAACAGATTGTTGTCCTCATGTTAAATTCACTGGAGTGGTTGACTTGTGCTTAAGGGCATACAACTACTTGTGCTAAGTAGTTGTATGAAAAAAGCACATCTTTAAAAACATTGATCACCCTCAGTGAGGTGAGATGCTCGCATCATGAGAAGCACTTGAGAACCAGGAGACTACCCAGGGAAATATTCGCCACTCCTACCTCACATGCACTCTGGAAATGTGCTTACTGGAAATGAAGGCAGAACCAGCTACCCTCTTTAAGTTGTTGTCTCCTGCATTTCCCAAAGCCTTAGTTAATTGAAATAAGGTAAATGCAATGTGGTGTGACCTGCATGTAATAGGCACTCAACAAGTGAATAGATTGAATCAAGAAAATTTAATTCTATCCTGGTTCTAGCATACACACTGTGTGGTTTAGGAAAGTCTTTTCACCCTCCTGTGGGTAAGTTTCATGATTCGTTAAAGTATATAATTGATTTATTTACCCCAAATCACTTTGCCCTGCTGGTACACATAGAAAATTTATCTTTTATTATTTACAACTTTCATTATGTAAACTATTTTATACCAAACCATACTGAGGTCTTTTTATAAGTTGTTTGTGATTAAAAACACATTAATTAACCCTAGAAGGGTTAGCTATCAGGGTTCACTTCAACCCTAGAAGCTACAAAATTTTCTAATTATAAACAGCTTCCACAAGTGTATTTTTCCGTCTTTTTTTATTATTATAAATCCAGAAGAGTCATTCTACAAGTGTCCACTAACACAATCTCTTGGTCTTGAGAAATGTTAACAGATAGATTTATATTAATATATCACAACTTGGGCCTCCCTTGGGTGGCGCAGGCGGTTCAGCGCCGCGCTGTGAAGCTGCCCGCAGCCTCTGCAGTGCTGGTTTGATCCCGGCCGGCCAGAGAGGGTCCCACATGATGCGGCAGACCTCTCCTGTCCTGCCTGCTGCTCCCCTCAGCAGTGTATTTCATCAGTCTGCCTGTTCTGTTCACCGTTCTGTCTCTGGTGAATCCTCTCACCCTCCCGCACATCTGGCCTGTACCCCATTCTTGTATAAATAAATCTTATAGTATATCACAACTTGTTGAATCCTAGAAAATTTGTCATTAAGACATATAATAAGGCACATATTTCAAGAATAAAGAGGTAAAATGTACTTATAATTAAAGAATAACACTAAGCTTTCTTGTTTTTGATAACATTTATTTTATACTCACTATAAAGCTTTCCATTCTTAGACCACTTTTTAAAATATCACACATCAACCTTCTGCACACATAGAAAGGAAATGCAGGTGAAATAGTTTTTACCACTTTTTAAAATATCACACATCAACCTTCTGCACACATAGAAAGGAAATGCAGGTGAAATAGTTTCTAAAACCTGCTGCACATTTAGAGACTGAGTCTTCTGCACCACTTTCCTACTCAGAATTGGTTTTGTGCATGTTTTTCCATACACAACTATCATCTGTACATGAATACCATTGCGGCATTTCTTTTTTTAAAAAAAGATTTATTTATTTATGCATACAAGAGCTGGGGTACAGGCCAGAGGTTGGGGGTGAGAGAATTCATCAGAGACACAGTGGGGAACAGAACAGGCAGAGTGACTGAAATACACTGCTGAGGGGAGCAGCGGACGAGTCAGGAGAGGTCTGCTGCACCATGTGGGTAGTTCCCGGGCCGGAGATCGAACTCGTGCTGCAGTGGCTGCAGATAGCTTCAAAAGTTGCGTCTTAACCCCTTGCACCACCAGGGAGGCCCCATTGTAGCATTTCTTAAAGAATATATCAAAGAATTAAATCACTGGTCTTGGGCTCTTGAGTTGGCTTTGCAATTTTATGGCATTAGCTGATTTTTGACTTCAGGTTTGAAGATTTTGCTACATACATCCAATTCATCTCTGCCTCATCCTCTCCTAATCCACTAGTATTTAGGTGTTTTTAAAAAGGTGCTCCTGGGCCTCCCTGGTGGCGCAGCGGTTGAGCGCTGAGCTGCAAAGCTGCCCGCAGCCTCTGCAGCGCCGGTTCGATCCCTGGCTGGATCCCTGGCCACCGGCGAGGGTCCCACATGGTGCGCAGACCTCTCCTGCTGCCTGCTGCTCCCCTCAGCAGTGTACTTCGGTCCTTCTGCCTGCTCTGTTCCCCACTCTGGCTCTGGTGAATTCTCTCACCCTCCCGCGCTTCTGACTGTACCCAGTGCTTGTATAAATAAATAAAGAAATCTTTAAAAAAAAAAAAAAAGGATGCTCCATATGTTTTATACTTGCATTTTTTTCACACTTCCTACACCAATTTTATAGTTTTGATGCTGATTTTTTTATACTTACATATGCAGAGGCAATGGAAAGTACACTGAGACAACAGTTGTTGTAAGTCATTATTGATTATAAGGCACATCCCATTTCAGAAATGTTAAAATGTTGGAAGGAAAAGGGCATCTTTGAACTGATACAATGCAACATCCAGGCAGAGATTTTCATTAGAATTCCATGTTTAAAGAAAAAAACTGACTCAGAAAGAACAGGTAATTAGCCTACAGCTCCCTTCTCCCCAGTGATTCCAGAGTTGTACTGTATCACACAGTCTCTCCTCAGAATCCTAGCCAGCCTGCTGATTAGTTTTTACCCTTCAAGAGCTCCCCTTCTTCGTGCCCTTTATCGGGGCCTCCAGTCATTGGTCATCACCGTGACCTCAGTGAGTGTTATTGCTCTATTGTTTCTCCCAGTGTCTTTGTTGCCTTTTCTATTTATTAGCATAGTTAACAAGAAACCTTCAGTCTCCAAGAAACCAGATGAGACAAACAGCATCACATGGCCAAAATTAAGACATTATTACCAGAGAAGAATGAAACACAGCAGTTTCAACTGACCAGGGTTTTGGCAACTTATTTTATAGATTTCATTGCGTACCATTCGGATTGTTGGCAGTCAATGAAACCAAGTGCAAAATTCCAATTATTGCCTCATTTTTACCTAAACTCTACATTTTTCTCTGGCTTCCACCTAATTGTAATATATTCACTATACATGTGAAAATCTGGTATAGATTTAAGTATTTCCAAATAACATCAGGGTTTTCTGTTAACTTACTATACTTTTGTATAACTTTGGATTATGTTCGGCAAACTTTTAGGTATTAGTTTACTAGTGCTGGTTGATTCCTGATCCTCTGGGCTATCTGTCCTATGTAGATCATTGTCCAGATGGCAACTACTGTGGATTCCGTATAAATGCCCAGAAACACGTGGGACAAGGACAAAACTTGAAATTAGAAGCATTTGCTCACCCCTCCCTACACCCCCTCCCCCCATGCCAAGAACAAAATACTCTTTGCTGCTTGACATGCTCTAGGGTTTAGGCCTCTGCTTTAACATTTGCAGCAGTGGATAGAGATGCAGAATTAAAGCCACCAGAAACAGGGAGAGCATTAATATACATAGGAAAGTATCTCAAGTCACACCTGGAAGGAACAATCTATAAAGAGAGAGAAAAACAGACTATGCACTAACTACAGTTTTGAGGAAGATACAGAAAAGTACTAGCAAGCTATTTCTGACACAAGATACTTTAAGGAGAGAACTATATAATATGAATTTTTAGAAAGTTTTACTCTACTCAATATTGTGAGATATAATTCCTCCCCTTTGCATAATCTTTAAAATATACTTTAGTAGAGATACATTATTTTTGAAGGCTTTGGAGACGTCTGATTTTTATTTTCTTTGGAAGGCACGCTATACTAAAAAAAAAAAATACTTAGGACAAGAAATAGAAGACCCTTATTTATTATAGTGGCAACATAAAACCTCATGATGCTTCTGCCTTCTGCTTTTCTGGAGTCACTTGGGATATGACACTCAATGAAGGATTTCCAATGCCCAGGGCATGACTCCCTATTCTGGGATTAATAAACACATAGAAGAATGACTGTCTCTACTTAAGACTATCTTCTTTTCTAATGCCAGATACAAAGTCTTCCATGCTAGGAACAGAGGTGGTGAGTGTGAGCAGATATAGAGCATGAAAGAAAGCATATTAAATCATCTGTATGCACCGCCCTCTGAAGAGCACGATGCCCCTTCTCTGACTTTCAGTGACCCGTCTCAATAAAATTCCAGCAGAGGTGAGAATGCCTACAGTTCTTTGTGCTTTCCTTAAATTTTAGGAAAAATAGGAGCTCAAATGGAACCTCTATTACAAATATTGGACAAGCCAAACATATTAACAATAAAATTTTCAAATATTTTGCCAACCCCATTTTTTCAGAGGTTAGTCTAACACTCCTCTCTCCTACCCTCTGATATTATTGTAAATGCTAAGTAACACTTTATTATATAAATATGGCCTGCCAGGTCTAATTGCTCTCCACAAAACTTGCTAAATCACAAAGTACGTGTACATATGAAGCTGCTTATAGAAAATTGCAAAGTATTTAAGTGATGGGAAGAGAATGTTATGATTGGCAGGAATATACATTCACTCTACCTAAAATTGAGGAGGCTATGTAAACAAAGTCAAGTTTCCATACACAAATGATCTTTTCCCCAGAATTCTGTAAGTAACACCAAAAATGAAAATAGTCATGAAAAGTGATCCCTGTGAGATAATGTATGACACTGGCATAATATAACATGTAAATACAATTTTTTGTTCAGCCACACCACAGCAAACACAGCTCTCCAAAAGTCTGATTTTGAATTTCATTCTCTGTCTACCACTGCACTATTTGTTGTTGTTTTTTTTCCACTGCACTGTTTGTACCAAAACTTATTAATAGTAAGTAAAACATGAAAATCATTAAGTTTGAAATGATGGTCATTATCACTTTCAAAGGGTTAGGATCGCCTTCTTAGTACTTGGAAATCTTTTCTTTCCTTAGATATACAAAGATACTTAAGCCTCCTAAACAGTGGAATTCATTCCATAACATGCCAGGAGCAAAGGAGAATGTTGCATTCATGTGACTTTCCTGCAAGTTTTTGTATTATTTTTAGATAGAGTGCTGAAATATACTTCGGGAACCATATTAACCTGTAGGGTTGTGCCATTTCATGGTTTAGCCTGACTCTTCTATTCCCCCTTAGCTCCTATTTGTTACTAACTTTTTTTTTTGTATTTTCAGTCACAAAACAATTATACTTGTAGTCACGCTACCTTCAGAACGTAGGCTAGGACCTATTATGCTGAGATTTGCACACACCCTTGCAAACCACAACTTCCAAGTTTGTGTTCTGCCAAATACCTCCCAGTCATTGAGAAATTGCCACTGCTTGGTCTCTACTTGTTGGGGAAATAATCCGTCTTTAGGGATTTCCTTGAAAGGGTTTCTCCTTCATACAGGGTCAATTATTAAGTGTGTGTTGCTTGCAAGAGTGATCACTCCATGGGAGAGACAATTGCTTTCTCTAGTAATTGCTGACCAATTTGGGAAAACATTTGGAGACTAATTTCCTCTCTTTGGATTGGTACAACTGTCAGCACTTACAAACCTCAGCACAGCGATGCAAGAGGCGGCACAGTTAACTCATTGTTAAATGAAAAGGCCTGATGGTGAGACTTTAAACATATTGTACAACTGAGTATTATCACCTAACATCGATTTTGGGGCAGAGAGTTTCATTGATAACATTACAATTGGTATTCATCGCAATTAACTATTTTAATTTGAATTTCAGAAAAGGCTAACAATTTACATAAAGTTACATAATAGTAAATAAAGGACCCAGGATTTGAACCAGATCATTTTCTCAGTGGTTGTGGTGGGGAGCATATTTTACGTATATATATATAAAACATACATAAAATATGCAATATATATGATGTTTTATAAAACAAATGACTGGATTATTTCCAATGTAAAGTAGCAAACAGGTTAAAATTTCTACTTAACTGAAAGCTATCATTCCATATGTTTTTGCTATAACTCTTTCCTTCTTTTCTGAATTTAACATGAAAATCATCATTGTTTGTGACACTGCTGAAAGGTATATTTTCTTTTTCCTTTCCAAAAAAATAAACAGTACATATTAAGCCTCTGGTAATCTAATACTAGACTTTGGAGCATTGGCACTTGCTCATATACAAGTATGAATGGTATCATTTATTTTCTTGGAATGATCTGATTGCTTTTCATCTCTTCCAGGTATTGAAGTGAATATTTGTACTGTGGAATATACCAAAATTACATGTTTCTAGGAATCTCAGCTTAGACACAATAAAGATGGCATTTCAAGGCCATGGGGAAAGAATGATACTTCAACAAATACTACTTGTATAATTAGCTATCTAACTAAAAGAAAACAAATTTAAATTTGTACTTCATTGTGTGTGTATATGCCCCCCAAAATCCAAATGAATTGCAGATGTAAAATGCAAACAAAACTGTAAGACACCAGAAGAAAATAAAGGAAAATATTTTATATAATGCAAGAGTTGGAAAACCTTTTGATTAGACAACTCAAAAGTCTAGTTATAAAAATAGATTTGTTTATAATGAAAATAAGGGTTTTTTGCATGAAAAGGTATACCATGTACAAAATCTAGAGATAAATAGTAAATTGAGTGGAAATATTTATAAGTAACAAAACATAAAGTTAATTCTTTTTCTCAAACAAAGCCCTATGAATTAATAAAGAATAGACAAGCTAATAGAAAATTGAGTGAGGAAAATCATTAAGAAATTTATAAAATAGGAAGTGCAGATAGATTACATTATAAAATAAGATCTTCAATCCAACCAAGGATAAATAAAATCGTTGGAGGTGAAGAAATGGTCAGATCCCCATTTGTAGGAAACACAACTAAGTGATGACTTCAGTTACTGAACTTCTGGATCCACCAAAGACAAGCTTCCCATGTGGCTGCACTGTGCTGCTGCTAAAGCAAATTCACTCCTGACACACTGAACTTTCTAGTTATTTATTCATTGATGTAATTTTTACTTTTATTGAGGTTACTTTGGTTTACAACACAGTATGTGATTCAGACGCATAGGGTCACACCTCCTCAGATGCATGTCCCTACCCTACCCACCCCCAAAGCACCCACAGTCCTCCACCATAGTCCATTGTGTCTCCTTCTTATGTTATTCTGCCCTCCTTCTCCTCTCTTTCTGGTAGCCTCAATTCTACAGTCAAATTTCTAGGGTTTTATTTGTTCAGTTTTGCCTGACCCTTTGTTTTGTTTCTTTATATGCCACATATAAGTGAAACCATGTGGTATTTGTCCTTTTCCTTCTGACTTATTTCACTTAGCGTATTCCCCACCTGCTACATCAATGGTCTGATAGACAGTTCCTTCAAATTGTGCAGAGATCTGAGATTCTTCATATCCAATTCTCTTTTCTTCCCCTCTCTTTCACAGGTGCCAAAACTGCAGTACGTGCAAAGGCTCTCTCTCTCTGCTTTCTCCTTTTCCTTTATGTTCCATAGGTGTTCACCTAAAATATCTTGAATTTGTAATTCTGTCTTAACATTTACTTCAGAGAGGACCCAAGCTAAGAATGAGAAAGGTATTGGTATTGGGAGTGCAAATGAGTAAAAACTACTTTGGGAGAAAATTGGCATCATCTAGCGAGGATAACATATATAACATGGAAATTTTGTTTCCACGAAGGTAGTCTAGAAAAGTGGGTTTCAAGGACTCCAGAGGTCCCTGAAACACTTTCAGGGGGTCTGTAAAATCAAAACTGTTTCAGTAATAATACCACCTTTCTCACTGTCAAAATTATATGAGTGTACAGTGTGCTTTAATGGGACATAATAATATGCTTGAAAATGATTACTCTTAGGAACAATAGCATGTGTTTGTATCTCTGTGGATTTTCTAAATCTTTCTAATATATAAGGTTTTAGGTATGCATTTTGAGAGATTAATTCTATTTTGTTCAAGATCTTCTGTACTGTACTCTTTTTTTTTAATTTTTTTTAAAGATTTATTTATTTATTTATACAAGCACTGGGTACAGTCAGAAGCGCGGGAGGGTGAGAGAATTCACCAGAGCCAGAGCGGGGAGCAGAGCAGGCAGAAGGACTGAAGTACACTGCTGAGGGGAGCAGCGGGCGGCAGGAGGGCGGCAGGAGAGCGGCAGGAGAGGTCTGCACACCATGTGGGACCCTCCTCCCGTGGCCGGGGAGCAGCCGGGGATTGAAACCGCGCTGCAGAGGCTGCGGGCAGCTTCGCAACCCAGCGCTCAACCACTGCGCCACCGGGGAGGCCCTGTACTGTACTCTTATTTGCAGTCTTCAGCTACATCAGCTATAATCTATAAAACTTTGGTCTTTATCCTGAACTTCAAAAATTTCCCCTGTACTCAAACAACAAAAATATGGATATTTCTTATCTTGCTTTACAAAAGCCTATAAAAATTGTTCTACCAACCCTTTCATCAGGTTTAAATTTTATGTAAAATTATTTTAAGATGTTATAATATTTTATTCAAAAACAAAAGAAAATTGATCCATATAGGTTCATTGGCATTAAAAAGAGAAATAACAATAAACCAAATAACACAATAGGTAAAGAATTTGAATAAACATTTCTACAAGAAGATATGCAAATGGCCAAAAACATTTGAAAAGAAGCTTATTGAGAAAGGCAACTAGTAAAAGAAATAGGTAATAACAAGTATTGACAAGAATGCAGGAAAATTGGAGCACTTACACCTTGCTGGTAGGAATTTAAGATACTGTGGCTGATAAAGAAAACAGTATAATAGTTTGTCAAAAAATTAAAAATGTAATTACTTTATGATCCAAGCAAGTCCTCTAATGGGTATATACCTAAAAGGGTTGAAGACACGGTCACAAAGAGATATTTGTACGTCCATCTTTAACAACCTATTCACAAGAGTCAAAGCAAAGTCACTGACAGAGGAATGAATAAACAAAATGTAGCTCAATCATACAATGGAATATTATTCAGTATTTTTTTAAAGATTTATTTATGCATACAAAGACTGGGATAGAGGCCAAAGGTGTGGGAGGTGAGAGGATTCCTCAGAGACAGAGTGGGGAAAAGAACAGGCAGAGTGACTGAAATACACTGCTGAGGGGAGCAGCAGGAGAGTCAGGAGAGGTCTGCTGTGCCATGTAGGTAGCTCCCTGGCCGGGGATCAAACTCGTGTTGCAGTGGCTGTGGATAACTTCATAGGTTGCATCTTAACCCCTTGCGCCACCAGGGATTCCCTATTCAGTATTTTAAAGGAAAGGATAAATACTATACGAGTCCACTTACACAAGGCACCTAAAGTAGAATGGTGGTTGGCAGGGCCTATGGCAGGGGGAGGGAATGCAAAGTTACTGTTTAATAGGTAGTTTTTGTTTTGCAAGAGGAAAAGTGTTCTGAAGGTGGGCGGTGGTAATGGTTGCACAATAGTGTGAATAGGCTTAGTGTCACTGTACACTTAAAATTGGCTAATGTAGTAAACTTTGTCACATACATCTTATGCAATTTTTTAAAAAGGGAAATTAGAGGACATGCTTATTCAACCCACAGTTGCATGATCTATGATAGAAAAAGATGAAACTGACATATCAGAGAGTTCCCTGAATCATAGAAAAAAAGGAACGCATTCCAAAGAAGCTGGGGGGAATTTTTTTTTTTTAAAGAAAAGGGAAAAAAGAAATTAAAATACAATGGAAGCTATCTTTCTCTCAGCTTTATAGATGATGATAGTTTATTCTGTCTCAGGCAACTGAAAATTTTTGAATAGTATTTTGATGCCAGTTAAGCTGTAGCCTCATTTGAGACCAGTCATTCATAATTTTAAGAATTTGAACATTTGAAAACCGAAATTGTTTGCTACAGCTTTTGAACTAGAAATGAAAAGGCTCTCAGGTGTCTGTCTGGTAAGTTATCATATTGCATTATTTGTAGAAGTACGCACAATAGCTGAGAGCCAAGAAAACATTCTACAGTTGAATTGCTGAATGCTTGCTGGATGGAGAGTTAGTAAGTGAATTTGTGGTACTGCCACGTCCTAACAATACAGTAACCTATTGAGAATTAAAGCTTTAGCTGGAAATATAAAGATTGAGTTACTATCTCTTTTAGATTTGTACTTTTGCCTTACAAATGGATGAATTTACAAATGTGGCTATTTTGCTTATTTGTATCGACTATCAGCACAAATGAAGCTCCTATTTTATGTGACTCTTAGGTAGCAGAGATAAGTGCTGAGTAACTTTTTTAATTTCTTGATTTAGCCTCAAACAACTAAATTGACATGTGCAGTGGCACTAAATTGTACTTGCAGTTATTGTATTCTTCAGTAGTTCATATTTGTAGTGAAAAATACAAAGGCAATAGACTTAAAAATGCCTTTTTGAAGAAAAAAAAATGTTATTAGTGCTATTAAGCTTGAACTTTGAGTACATGTAATTTTAATAATCTGTGACAAAATAGAATGTACACATAAATTACTCCTTAACATACCAAAGCATGATGATTTTCTCAAGGAAAAACACTTTAAACTTTTTTTTTTTAGTTGCAGGCTGGACTAGCCACTTTTTATGTTTATGGAGCATTAGTTTTATTGGAAAATGTGATTCATAGACAAACTATAGTACTCAGACTTAGGTATTTAGCACACAGTTTTCTCAAAAATGATCACTATGAAGTGAACCTACAGTTCAAGATAATAACTGAAAGTATTTGTTACCAAAATAAATTCAAGGGCCTCCTCTGGTGGCTCAGGCATTTGAATGCCATGCTGTGAAACTGTTCGCAGCCTCTGCAGAGCCAGTTTGATCCCGGCCAGCTAAGGAGGGTCCCACATGGCACGGCAGACCTCTCCTGTCTCACCCACTGCTCCCCTCAGCAGTGTATTTCATCAGTCTGCCTGTTCTGTTCCCTGCTGTCTCTGGTGAACCCGCTCACCCTCCCACGCATGTGGCCTGTACCCCAGTTCTTGTATAAAATAAATAAATCTTTAAAAAATAAAATAAATTCAAATCTTCAAGGTTAGCCAGGGAGCAACCCACATAGCACAGCAGATCTCTCCTGTCTCACCCACTGCTCACCTCAGCAGTGTATTTCAGTCAGTCTACCTGTTCTGTTCCCCACTCTGTCTCTGCTGAATCCTCTCACTCCCCCCATCCCCTGCACCTCTGGCCTGTACCCCATTTCTTGTATGCATAAATAAATATTTTTTTTAAAAATTGTATTACTAAATATTATGAGTTATAGAATTTTTCTTGTCCTAATCGCCCTTTAAAAATTACAATTTAAAGGGCCTCCCCGGTGGCGCAGCGATTGAGTGCTGGGTTGCGAAGCTGCCCGAAGCCTCTGCAGCACTGGTTCGATCCCCGGCCGACAGGCAAGGGTCCCACATGGCGCGCAGACCTCTCCTGCCGCCCGCTGCTCCCCTCAGCAGTGTACTTCATCAGTCTGCTGTTCTGCTCCTCACTCTGGCTCTGGTGAATTCTCTCGCCCTCCCGCGCTTCTGGCTGTGCCCAGTGCTTGTATAAATAAATAAATAAATAAATATTTTTTAAAAATTTACAATTTAGAGATACCAACCCTATTGGTTGCATTATCGCATATTTCTGAAAAATGTTTCATTCTCATTCCAAAATAGAATGTGAAATGGGGGAAGAGAGTTGAGGGGCTGGATGGTCACAGACAACTTAGTTATAGTATCAGAAAGGCTGGGAACACCAGCTTTTGAGAAACATTATGTCATAATATAAGTTCATAATCATTTTCAAAATCCAAAACAAGAAAATCTAATTTAACAAAATAGCCCTGAATTGGGATAGGCAAGATATCTAATTTATGAAAAAAAGAGCTTTTATTGCCAACCTTGCTCAGAAAATCCTTCCAACAGGCATGCCTTCATTTTCCTGCTATGGCAAGTGATAGGCAGTTCTGAAGGAGACTCATGGAGCTCCTGACCACTCTCTGCCCCATGTTTTCAGATTCCACCTCAGGTAATCATTCTTTATGAAGACATCATTCCTTTATCTGTCCACACTGACACCAGCATACTTGGGACAAAAGGCAAAAGGTGTCTTCAGCTGTTCTCCAGTATGAGCCAAAGTGATCTGTCTTTGGTGAATCTTTTCACATCAAGTGTCCCATTACAAATATCAGCATTTGAAAAAAAAAAAAATCCCAGATCTATGATTTGCGTGGAGTACTTTGCTTGTTTTTCCCACAATTAAAGCCCCAGACCATAAAAATAAATTTTAATGACTCAAAATTCTACTTACTTTGGTTTTATACTTTTAACTGATTAAAATTTTTAGGTCATGTGCTGTTTGAGAATTCACATCAAATGGTTTTCATTCCTACAATCATTCACATACATAAGAAATATCTTTTCAACACTTATTATGTTTCAGTAACTGCTCTAAACACTGGTAATGTAATAATTAACAAGAGAGACATATTATCTCTCTCTTGAGGGTTTCAGCTTGGAAAATAAGAACTGACAGAAAATGATAATACATAATAAACTCTCTTGAAGCCAACATAGTGGCCACATGGTGCCAGTGATGGAAGACGGAACTGCATGAAGCCAAAGGTCTTTCTAGTCTAAGATTCTCATGTTAGAGTGAAAACACAATGCTGAATTTCCTCATTTTGAATTTAGCCTCAGTGTTTCTCAAGATCTATGGTTGGTGCTATTAGTTAAAAGTACTAAAATCAAATACTAATATTGATAAAAGGCCAAGCACTGGTTTAAATTTCCTAATATAATATTGGAGTTTGGATTTTCTGATGTAATTTCAGATATAAATGCAAACATGGGATTAATTTGTATATAAATGAGATCAAATGTTAACATTAAAGTATAGGAAAGAACATTTTAATGTTGGATTATATACTGAATTAGAAAATTTAGCATACTAGAAGGATGAAACTTTAAAATATTATTAATGAATAAAATATATCTTCACTATTAAAAACCATGTCCCATTATACACAGGGATAAATTGACTAATTCCTTCCATCTTGAGGCATGAGCGTTGTATTACTAATCCTTTAAAAGTAAGAATTCATGCTTTACATAATTGTAACCTGATCTTTTTTTCTTCTCAGGCACTTTACCTACTTACAGATGTCCTTTGTAGCAATAATATTTATGTTAGTTGGGCGTACACCATGGTTTTCAAATGAATTTTCTTTCTGCTTTGGGAGTTGTCCATGTTGGTTTTTCTGAGAAACTCCTTAGTTTGAAGGTCAAAGAGTCAAAAAATAATAAAGCCAAATAAAAATATTGGATGGTTCTCGCTGTTATTCTAATTATTCTTATCTTGGATCCAGTGACATTTTAAGATAATATTTATCAATTGGTCCTCCAGAGAGTTAGTGACAACAGCTGACATTTATTGAATGTTAAACATGTGCCATTACACTCTATGAGCTGGGTATGCATTTTTAGATCTATCCTCTTAACAGTCTATGAGGTAGGCTATCATATAATCTCCCCTTTATGGATGAGAAACTGGAAACAAAGAAAGGTTAGACACTTTTCCAAGGACCTAGTCTAGGAGAAGCAGAGCTATCATACGAAATTAGTAATGTGATATGAGTCTATACTCTTTCTTCATGTTCTAAATATGGAGAAAAGTACACAAATCATAAGTGTGCAGTTCAATGAATTTTCACAAAGTACATCCACTTAGGTGACACCACCCAGATAAAGAAATAGAGCATGATCAATACCCCAGAAGTTTTTATTTGTGCCCCAGGGGTAATTACTATTCTAACACCTTAGAATATTTTCACTTCTTTATGAACTTCACATAAATGGAATCCTATAGTATTTTCTTTTTTGTGTATTACTTCTTCCACTCATGGACAAATACAATGTCGTTGGTTGTCAATGATATCTATTAAAACTGGAGAAAATGGAATCACATTGCTCCAGCAACTCCTTTATGAAGAAAAAATAGAAATGAACAATTAAAAATAAAGAAACTTAAGTGATTTTCAAATGGGTTCTACTAATATTGGGGGATAGATACCCAAGTGGAGTGGTTTTTCATATCAACTTGCTGATAATGGCCTCCTGAGACAGTATAACTGGTTTCTTAATTATGTTGTTCAGTTGACCTGTTCTGATATTTTCCTCCTGGAAAGGGTTTGCCTTCCTTTTTTGGTTTGTTTTTAAGCAATGGGGCTTAGTATATTGTTCATCCTTGTTTGTTATGCTTCTTTCTTTCTTTGCTTTTACTCCTCTAGGTGTCTTTTCTTTCTCACACATAAAATTTATTTCTGAAAACATGATTTGTTAAATAAAGCAAATAGCATTTATTTGAAATTGAAAAAATAAAGGCTTATTTATAAATTATAGTGTTTTTCTTACATTTTCAGGTTTAGTGGATCCCACATTCATTTTTTTTAGGCTATATATTGTTTTTAGTTATAATCGTTGTGAAGCATCTTGAATTCCTCTAGTCAGACGTCTTATCTAAAATTGTTTTACAGGGCCTCCCTGGTGGCGCGGCGGTTGAGCGCTGGGTTGCGAAGCTGCCTGCAAGCCTCTGCAGTGCCGGTTCGATCCCAGGCTGCTCCCGGCCACTGGAGGAGGGTCCCACATGGCACACAGACCTCTCCTGCCGCCCACTGCTCCCCTCAGCAGTGTACCTCGGTCCTTCTGCCTGCTCTGCTCCCCACTCTGGCTCTGGTCACCCTCCCATGCTTCTGACTGTACCCAGTGCTTGTATAAATAAATAAATCTTTAAAATAAATGAATGAATGAATGAATGAATGAATGAATGAGTAAATAAATAAATCTTTAAAACAATAAAATCGGTTTAGAGTGGACTCTTACTTATTAAAGCAATGATCATATTCTCCTTGTACTTTTCATGTCAATGCTGCCTCTCATAGCGAATGCACTCTAAAATCCCAATGACCGAACACAACAGAAGTTTATATGGATAGTTTTGTGGGTTTGAATGGAGAAGGGATACTTCCTGTTCCATAGAGTTCATCAGACATAAGCTGATAGAAGCTCTGCTGCCTTCCACACATGGTATCTGAAATTGCCCAAATCTAGTCAACAGATGGAATAGAGAAAGAGTGGAAGAAGACCCAGTGGGAGATTTTATGAGCCAGGCCCAAAAGTGATGTAAATCATTTCCACCCACATTCCATTGACCTGAACTCAGCCTCATGTCTCCACCTACAAGCAATGGGGGCTGGGAAACTAAGTCCCTGTAATAATTCTATTTTGTGGACAGATGGTCATTCACAAAGTTTATCATTTCCAGGCTGGACACAGAGAACTGTTATTTTAAGATAGAAAGGGGCTTTTTGTTTGATTTCATTTGTGGAGCTATAGCTCTTATCAATCTAAAGCATTCAGATTTTCCATTGAATTTACTCACAGTCTCCTCCGTCTGAACCTTACCAAGCTTGTTTTAGCCTGTCAATATTGAATCTGCAGAGGCCCCATGAATTTCTCCTGCATCTACTGAATCAGAGAGTTCTGCCTTCCATTTTCCCCAGGAAAAGCTGGTGGTGATACCCCTCTCCTCACTCCCATTCCAGACCACGTCACCATCTCCTCTCTAGCTTTCTGGTTTACCCCCTAACATTAGTAATCCCCAGTAGCCAATCCTGTAGTGTAGGGCAATAAGTTTCAGCAGGCCCATTACCTTTCTGTTTTTCCAAGAGTAGTAGTTTATTCTCTTTTTTTATACAGCAGTTCAGGAGAGTAGAGGTTCTTTTTAAGCAGCTTATGAGTGTTTATCACTTTAGATATAAATTGTTCCTTATGATAATGTCTCTGCCAGCTTTTTATGAACATTCTTGCCTTTGGTAATATTTTTCAAGGGCTGGATCCTAAACCAACTCTTCAACATCATGTTGAGGAGTCTCTAATTTTATGTTATCTTTCTCAGAGGTTTCTTTCTATATAGTTCACTGAAATGACATGACTCTAAAATAATAATGCCACACAGTGACTTATGCTTCATTAATTAGATTTCTTCTATCTCCAACCTCACATACTGACTCACTAAATGCATGTATATATTGCTGTCACCTGGAGACTTTTGCTTTTTTTCAACTACAGGCTTTATCTAAGCAAGAAATATATAAATTGTGACTCTAAAGTAGGAATTGATGGTTTATAGCCCACAGCTAAATTCAGCCAGCTACTTACCTTTTTTTATTTTTTTTTTAAATATGAATTTATTTATGCATATAAGAGCTGGGGTACAGGCCAGAGATGCAGGGAGGGGGGCTGGTGAGAGGATTCACCAGAGACAGAGTGGAGAACAGAACAGGCAGACTGACTGAAATACACTGCTGAGGGGAGCAGCGTATGAGACAGGAGAGGTCCACTTCGCTATATGGGTTGCTCCCTGGCCGGCCAGGCATCAAACTTGTGCTGCAGAGTCTGCAGATTGCTTCATAGTGAGGTGCTTAACCCCTTGCGCCACTAGGGAGCCCCAGCTGCTGATGTTTTTAAATAAGTTTTATTGTAACATAGACATGCCCATTCGTTTACAGATTATCTACAGCGTCTTTCATGTGACAGTGGAAGCTTTGGAATATTGCAACAGAAACTGTGTGAGATACAAAGCTTAATTTTTATGATTTAAGAATATAATTACTCTCTGGTCCTTTACAAAACAGTGTGTTGACCTTTGCTCTCAAGTAGAGACAATTTCCTGTGGAGTTGATATCTGAACAGGAATGTGAAGAATGAGTAATGTATATAGGCAGGCATTAGAGAAGGTGCAGAAAAATGTTTTTATTAAAAATAGATGTTCAGGGCCTCCCCGGTGGTGCAGCGGTTGAGTGCTGGGTTGAGAAGCTGCCTGCAGCCTCTGCAGCGCGGGTTCGATAACCGGCTGCTCCCCTGCCGCCGGGCGAGTGTCCTACATGGCACACAGACCTCTCCTGCCGCCTGCTGCTCCCCTGAGCAGTGTACTTTGTCACTCTGCTTGTTCTGCTCCCCGCTCTGGCTCTGGTGAATTCTCTAACCCTCCGGTACTTCTGACTGTACCCAGTGCCTGTATAAGTAAATAAATAAATCTTTTTTAAAAAAATTAATTAATTTAAAAATAAAGGAAAAAATAGATATCCAAACCATAGTGATATGTATGAGAACAATGTTCTGCTTTATTCTGCCAGAGTATAAATTCCAGGTGGAGGATTGATGGGAAATGAGCAAAACAGGCAGACAGGGAGGAGTCAGAGGAGAAAGATGCTTAAAAACTTCAACTACTTGGGGCCTCCCTGGTGGTGCAGGGAATTAAGACACAACCTATGAAGCTCTCCGCAGCCACTGCAGCATAAGTTTGATCTGCGGCCCGCCAGGGCACTACCCACAAGGTGCAGCAGAACTTTCCTGTCTTGCCTGCTGCTCCCCTCAGCAGTGTATTTCAGTCCATCCACCTGTTCTGTTCCCCACTCTGTCTCTGGTGAGTCCTCTCACCACCACCCCACACCTCTGGCCTGTACCCCAGTTCTTGCATGCATAAATAAATAAATTTAAAAAAAAAAAAAAGAAACTTCAACTACACAAGATGGATTCTGTCCCCTCCCAATAAGTCACTATTTCCAATCAACAATGAAAGATTTTATGGGAGAGAAAAAGAAAAAGACAGAAGGCATCCCATGCTCAAAATATTTGGAAAGTGTCAAGTTAATCTATATCCAACAAGGACAGGTTGAGGGACTTCTCAGAACCTTTAAAATGCTTCTCCCAGTTGCAAATTTCTAAGAAGGCACTATAAAAATCCTAATTATTTGGCTATATACTTTTTTTAGTTAATTACTTCACAGAACTAGTATTCACCAAAAACCAGGAGAATCTCTCTTGAACAATACATAGCCAGTGGAAGATTTTAGACAGAGGGAAATGTGACCAGACTTGTGGTTTAGGAGAATTGCTTTGACAGCTGTAAGAACGAATTGTCAGGAAAGAAGACCAAATGCAGGAAGACAATATAAGAAGCTGGTGCAACTTTCCAGGTGAGAGGTAATAGGGAATAATATATCATTTCTCAACACTTATTTGTGTGGCATATCTCTTATTAAGAAAATAGTGTTATCTTGTACAAGAGGTTTCCTGGCTGGGGTGACAGTGAGCCCGAATCAAGATCTTATGTTGCCAGAAACCACTAAAAGTCTGCAGCTTAGATTGGCCTTTAGTCCTACCCTCAGTCACTCCATGCATGCAGATGTGACACCTGGTTCTGACTTTTTATACTTGCAGATCACCAGGTTTATCGTTGCAGTGTCTTTGATTTGCCACTTTACGTCTTCCCAAACCACCTCAGTTCCCTAGAGTTAGCCTCCTTGATTGCCTTTCCTTGCCTTCTAGTACTCAGGTGCCTGTTGCAGGCTGCTTCCACCCACTTAATTTTGTATGCCTGCCTACTCCCCTGATTTCAGTCCCTTTATTCTGGAACTTTAGCATCATCCCCTCACACTGAGGCTCCACCCTGGCTCCCTGGCCCGTTTGCTTGCTCACTCTAGCCTGCTCTTTCTCTACCTTCCATACCAAGTTTTACCATATGCAGAAAAAAATGCATTTCCTAATCTGCTGCTACTATCTGCCTGGATCCTCTTGTGTTGTTGCAACTCACTGAGCCAGAAGTTTGACAATACAAAATCTACCTGGTAGATTTTTTCAGGAGATTTTCAGGACTTCTTTATACTTCCTCAGGTTTCCTTGGGGCTGAGTGATTTTACCCAAAACTTTTGCCCAGGAATACATTTAGAGATAAATCATCCTGAAAACGACAACACCCCACCATTTTTGAGGGATGCTAGTCTGTATTTCCACCTTTGCAAAAAGAGGAAGAGAGAAGATTCAAAGCACTCAAAGATAACCACGTCAGGACTGGAACTCTTGAGAAGAATCTTAGTCTCTTCACTGTGGCCGTGTAACTCCTGTTTCATTTCTGTCATGTTGCTTGAAGGCACTCCCTTCACAGGGCTACTCAACCTTGTCCAGTTAACCTTATTATTCCATGCAGAGCACATGCTGTCCCAGGAGTAGCCTAGTTGGGAAGGGCCAGAGAGGTGCTAAGCCAAGAGATTCCAGGGAGAGCATAGGCCACTCAGCAAGAAGGGGTGTTAAGAGCCTTAGTCAAAAGCAGGCTGGTTGGGAGAAGCACAAAGTGGCTTTGCTGAAAGGCAGTGAATACCCTGTCTCCTACAGTATCTACCAGATCCTATGGCAGGGCCCTGCAAGGATCAAGCCAGGTCTGTATTTGTCACATGTCTTCCTCACTACCCCTGCAGTCCCTGAGTATGGTCTGGTCCTTTGCTCCGCCAAACTATGTGATCTCTTTTGGTGAGCTGGCAGCCACACACTATGAGCTGGACTGAACAGTGTATGTCCCTGTTCCCTTGCCTCGTTATTTTACAACTAAACAATAGGATTTTTTTTTTTTTTTTTTTTTTTTTTGTGAAAGCCTGTCTCCTTTCCTGAGTGCTGAACCATGGTTCATTCAAGGAACACATCTTAGGTTTTCTTGTCTTAATGAATGTCAGACATGTTCAGAGGAAAAAGGACGGTTCTGTAAAGCAACAGTCACCTCTAAGTGATAAAAGATGCGAATGGGCTTGCTAAAGTACTTGCTCCTAATTATCCCATTGCTGGGAGACTTATTTGACTGTTAAGACCCAAATTAACTCTAGAAACATTGAAAACCTCTTGTTTCTATCTGGTCTGAGGATGCCAAGCTTAAAGAACTCCTAGCTAACTCAGAAACTTTTCTTTAGAATTGCGATTTGAGGAGAGCTCATTTTCCAACAAACTTTTGTTACAGAAAAACAACAATAATCAGTATCAGGTAATTCTTTTCAGAAAAAGTGGTCTTCTGTTGATTTTATGCTTTCAAAACTTCAGGTAGAAAGAGTAAGCCAATCTAAAAAGGAAATCACAGTTGATAGAATCCATGTTGACGGTAAGGGCTACCCTGTACCTTTGAGTTCTTCTGACAGACTTTATTCACCAATCTAATGTGTATTTGAAATGAATATATATATATATACACATACTAGAAATGAAGATTAGATAGATAGATAGATAGATAGATAGATAGATAGATAGATAGATAGATAGATAGAACGGCAGGACTAAAGACACACTAAAGACACCCTCCTATTTAAAGTCCTGTCCAAGCTGGAAAAAACATTTCCCTCATCATAGTCCTTCAGCTAAAACTTTGTTATTTTGTATAAGAGTTGAGTCAGCTCAAACTCCTACCTTTGTTTTTACATTTCAAAAGTTAGGGGGTGTGTTATTAAGTATAAAGAACTTATTCCAAGCAGGGTAGAAATCACAAGTTCAAAGGTCAAGCTTTTCTAAAATACTGTGAAAACTGTATTTTTCCTCTTAAACTTTCATTCAAGATGGGACATGCAAATAATATTTAAACTGCATTTTGGCAGATCCTAGGATATTTTCACATGTGTCCAAACTAATAATGACTTAAAAGAAAGGGAGAGAGAGATTAACTCATGGGGAAAGTGGGTGAGGCAAATGGAAAAAAAAGAACATCTAATAATATGGTTAGATGCATATTTCACATCTGTCTCTTCCTCCAAAATGGAAAATCAGAGAGGAAAGGAACAGAACATTCAGAAAATGAGCAATAGTCTCCCCAAATTTAAAGATTCCACATATTGTTCCTCTTTTATTTTCTTTCCCAATATCTCCAGAGTATGTAGTTAGATGAAAATAGGATTCCACATACTCATCTCTTAACATTTCCAGGAAACAAACATAAGTTAGAATACTGCAGACTCCCATGTTCAACTATGCTCAACTAAATAATTGTTCTTTCCTGGTCATCCTGGAAAGACTGCCCTTACCACTACCTCTTTCCCACCCCATACCTACATTCTAAGCCTCCAGTTCTTTTCCATTGTTTCTCGTCCCTCATCCATCCATTAAGGCTTTATAGTCTTTTATCTGTATACAGATTCTAGTCATTTTAGTACTCTTTTATAAACTCCAAATCCTTATTTGCCTTGAAAAGTGTCCTTAAGCAGTAAAGTGTGTTCTAATTATTTTTTTATCCAAATTTCCTCATTTCTAGGTTGAAGATATTGTGGTCACTTGCTGATACTATTTGACATTTTATTGAAATTTTTTCCCAATGAACATTGGACCATTACAATAATGATTACCACTTAGAAAATACGATGTGCCCCTGCTGCTTCCTTCATTTAATTTGATGCAATCAGTATATGGGTACAGAGTACATGACATGCTTTGATATAGTAGACTAGAAAGGCAATAAATAATGGAATTAGAGAAAATATTGGGCCTATTTGTCATTTCAATCTCCCTCTAGGTACTCAAGAACCTCTGCGGAATAAGAAAATTGATACTCTTGTCCACTGCTCACTGAAATCAAGCAGTCTCATTGAATGGAACTCAATAATCCAAGCGCAAAATGTGCCTTGAGTATTTCATCCTTATTATTACTTTTAAATGATTATAGGTTGAAGATTAGAAGAGTCACCATGTCATTTTTTCGAAAAGTCAAAAACCTAAATGTATGTCTTCTTTTTTTTTATTTTCCCCTTGTATGTCCCTGTCATAACATTTCCGCTTAGGAATCCCTTATTGAATTCTGGAAAAATCTGATATCACAAATAGAAGACAAATAATTTTAAAAAACTGCTAGTCTTCACCAAGTTTATTATATATTATAAATATTACAAGAAAATCACACACTCAGATAATAAATGGATATACAGAATTCTCTGAATTCTCAAATAGATCATTTTTTTTTCATGTAGTCACCTATAGTATGTAAACACTAAAATTTTTAATCCACAAAGTTCATTTTAAGGATATTTTAAAGTCTGGTCATTCTACAAAAGGAAAATGTGGGCAGTAACATTCTTATAGTTCAAGTGATATAACTCTTTCCATGGTTAGAGAAGTTTTACAAACATTAACTGAATAATCTTCACAACAATTCTGTAGGAGGCAAATTTTATTAATGGTTTCATTTTACCAATGGAGAATTTGAGTCAAGGAGAGAAATGACATGCCGAAGCCTGGAACAAGACAAAGTGTTAGAAAGAGGATTAAGACACAAAAGATTCTGATTCTCAGTTCCCATTATAAATCACAGCACCAAGATAAAATACACAAATACAGATTTTTTTGACAAATAAGATCGCATGAACCAAAAGCTTCTAATGTGAGCAATTTTGAAATTGCTAATAATAAATGTCTTTTTTAAATAAATCACATAATTTTTCTCAAGTCTTATATTGAAGATAAATCTTCTAGTAAAAAATGTAATTCAAAAATGGAAAATTAATATATGCCTAACACAACTAGTTCTCAGCATGCTGGCCAGGGAAGTGTCCTTGAATAGGTCCCATCTATTGTGTCCTATGTTATAAAGTCATCACATCCACACTTTTTATGGATATGATTCTGTGAGGCCATGTCCAGATACCAATAACATGAGTGACCACAAAAACACCCTACTTAGCCTGGCTCCATAGGCTTCCCTTTATTTATCACTATTCTTTTCCTAAATAAGCTAAACTAAATTGAACAGTAAAAGAAAATGGGAAGAGAAATAAACAAATACAAGGAGAGAGAGAAAGGAAGTTTTGAAATAAATGAGACTGGATAATATTCTGTGCATTTGTGTTAGTCCGGGTTCTCAAGAGAAACCAGAGAGATAGATAGATAGATAGATAGATAGATAGATAGATAGATAGATAGATAGATAGATAGATAGATGCATACATACATACATATAAAAATAGACTTATTATAAGAATTGACTTAAACAGTAATAAAGGCTAAGAAACCCCATGATCTACAGTCAGCAAATTGGAGACCGAGGGGAACTGATGGACTAGTTCCAGTCTGAGTCCAAGGGCCTGAGAATCAGGAGAGCTGATGGTGTCAGTTCCAGTTCAAGTCTAAATCCAAAAGCTGGAAAGACCAATATCTCTGCTAAAAGATAATCAGGTAGTGAATGCAAATTCTTCCTTTTTTGTTAGGTTACCAATGGATTGGGGGCTCACTCACATCAGGGAGTATTGTCTACCTTACTCACCCTACTGATTCAAAAGGTATATCAACCAGAAACACCTTTTCCAACATATCCAGAACAATATTCAATCAAATTTCAGGGTATACCGTGGCCCAGTCAAGTTGATACATAAAATTAGTGATAACAGCATCTTTCTCTAAATTGTCTTGTTAACCCTGCCTTTCATCCCACTCAAACAGCATCATGTACCAAAGGAAAAAAGAGATAATACAGTTTTTGAGGTTTATAAACTTATTTTTTTTAAAGATTTATTTATTTTTATACAAAAACTGGGGTACAGGCCAGAGGCACGGGAGGGTGAGAAAATTCACCAGACTGTCGAAATACACTGCTGAGGGGAGCAGCGGGTGAGACAGGAGAGGTCTGCTTGCCATGTGGGTTGCTCCGAGGCTGGCGGGGATCGAACCGACACTGCAGAGGCTGCAGACAGCTTCACAGCGCTGTGCTCAACCACCTGCACCATCAGGAGGCCCTATAAACTTATTTTTAACTTATGAACTTATTACTTATGTTTCCTAGATGCAGGCACTATTCTTTTTAAATATTAATTCATTAATCCTTGGAACAACTCCATAAGATAAGCACTGTTATCCTTATTTTCGCAGATAAGGAAACTGAAGCAGAGAGGTTCCAGGATCCTAATACTAGTGTATGGCAGATCCACATTCAAACCCAGAAGAATGACTTCAGAGTGCCTCCTCCCAATTACTACACTGTGATGCTTGAAACTTATGGAAGAAAATAGATTTTAGAGAAAAGTTTTAGAGAAGCAAAAGTCAAAACCCTGAACAATTCTGAGCACAAAGTAATAGATTTAGAAAAGAGATGGAGATGTAATAAAGATTTAAGATGAGGATTGTCATACCCCCAAAAATGCTGAGTTCCCTGAATAGGGTGGGAATCACAGCAGAGGAAGACGGGCCTCATTTCTTGTATGGAAGTTGAGAAGGCAGCAAGCCTCTCATTACTCCCCCACCCCTTTGCCCAAAACAACAATAAAGACAATAAAGGTAGGGCCTGGTGTGTGCATCAGGGCAGCACAGGAGCAATACATTTCCATCAAGTTTCCCAGATCCTCAGAGAAGCACAGGAGGACACCCAAATATTTCCAGTGTTTCCCCATCCTTCCACACCAAGAGAGGTGCAACAGAGAGGTCTGAGGACCTCATACAACATAGAGGTCTTGCCAGGAATGTAGACAGGAAATGAGAATCCAGAGAACAAGGTGGTCTTGAAGATGTCAGTAGGGATGGATACCTATGCCCAGAGACCAGTAAGTGCCACCATGAATAAAGGATTATTTCTAAAGATGAGTGATCTCCTTCTATCCACTAGACACCAAAGGTATGACTTAAGCCTCAGAACTTAGAGGCAACCCAAGGGGGAAAGGGTGGGAAAATTCCTGAACTGTTTCAATAAACAATTGGCTGAAACTAACTTGAGTTGAATAAGACTGAAAATAAAGTTAAGTTAGACAAAATAAATTTACCCTTTTTTTTTTTTTGCACAGCTCATTTTGCAGCGTGAGACTTGTACTTGTTTGGTTATGAAGAAATAAAATTGTGTTTACCTTTGCAACCAGTACTTTCTCTCTGAAGACCAAATGAAAATCTCCAAAATTGTTTTGAGAAATAACATCATTATTGGACTAAGTATATGACTTCCCACAGGGACTACTTACTTTACGAAGCAACGTTCCTTTCTACAAGTACCATTCTTACGTTCTGTATGTAACCATTCTGCTCTGTTCATTAGTTCAAACCTGTACTCATACCATATACCTAAAAGTCTTTAATGACTGAAAGCAGTTTAGTGATGGTTGCTGTCTATTAATTCAAATGAAGTTGCTAGATTTGAGACTAAGAGGGAGAAGATTTAAGATTTTCTGAAGTCAGGATCTAATTCAGCTTTGAGTTTGGCTACAACTCAAGTTGAAGCTTTGAAGCTTTCTGACATGGTGAAACAACATTGCGATGAAGGATCAAAGGATGAAAAATTCAATGCTAATAAGATTTGGTTCATGCATTTTAAAGGTAAAGAGGCCTTATATAACATTGGGGTGCAAGACAAAGCCACAAATGCTGAGGTGGCAGTCTCAGAAGCCGGAAGTCTTTCTGAAAGGCAGGAAAAGAACTCTGTGCCCTAATATATCCATGTTAGCCAAAGGGTTATTTATATAGAAACAAGAGAGCATCAAAACGATATTGCTGAATCAATTTCTTTAAAATTCATCAAATAGAACTGGTCTCAAGTTGCTTATGATAATTTTCACAGGGAACAATATATTTTTTCAAATTCTTGTTGCTGGTTAAGTGTTTTCTTAACTCCTGATTTGTTAAAGGTAATACAGTAAGGAAGATTTATCTGAGGTCATTGCTATGACAAGCTGGGCTTCAAGTTCTCTACTGATGTAGCAAACTCCTACACCACTACTATAAAATGAAAAAAATCAGATTTGTTTGGTTTAAATAATGTTTCCTTATAGGAATGTCTAGCAGAAATGCAACTCATCCTAAGTGTGAGGAATGTATCTAAAGCTGGCATAATAAAACCTAATTAAAAGATCAATCTTTTGGAAATATATATGTTCAGGAAAACAGAGTCGGAAAATTAGTCATTAAAACAGATGCTGCAAGCCAAATATTATAATTGCCAATATTAAAAATTCTGCAAATTGAATGGATTTGCCTTTGAAAAATTTAGGATGTACAATATGATTTTAAGCAGATTTATTAAAGTCCAGGACTCCATCTTTAATACCTTCCTTAGTATACCTTCACAAGCAATCTGTGAGAGTTACGGAAGGTCTGTCAGCCTTCAATTTGGTTTTATTAGCATTTGTTGCTTTAAATCAGATCTTTCACATTATTTATATAAGGCTTTTTTTATTCAATATCCAAAATGATAGAACATATACATTGAACCACCGATAGGGACATAATTCATCCTAGTATGAAGCAGGCCTTACAACACTTACGTGGTTTATTAAACTTGTCTGATCTTATATTGGATAAATTTTATCCTTGACATCGAGACTTGTGTAGGAAACATTTGTCATGTTTAGGATTCCTCTAAGTTACATAAACTGTTTCATCTGGGAATTGCAGGAGTTTTATCCTGAAGTTAAAATACACCAAGTATCCAAAAATTTCTCTTAAATATGAGTTAGACCTAGACTACCACACAGAATTATTTTAGTGGTCTCAACTCCATCCCTGGTGGACAGTAGTACATAGTAAGAAAAACCACCTCACATAATTTGGCACTGTTTAGCGCCAACAGCCTCTGATCAGGAGGAGCTCATAATGAGCCCAGGGAGACTGAACGACCTCTTATTAGAAGGAGCACTGTCTCTCACAGGCAAGGCTGAGGTTGGAAACTCTGGGAGGATCAAGCTGCAGCTGCTGGCTCCCTTTTTGACTTGGGGAGGTAGAGGTCTTATTGGCACTGACCTACCCACTTACTTCTCAAATGGGGAGCCAGTTATTAAAGGAGAATGAAATGAAAGAGCTTTTTGTCAGTATAATGTAATGAAGTTCATCATTTGGGGGAACAGTAACTGCCAAGCTTCATTTCTATTTAGATAACATAGGGACCAGAACTAGAGAAGAGGGAAATAAAACCCAGTAGCTCAGAAATGAGCTTGAACTTGGTTTAGTTAGAATACTGATTAACACATGACTAGTTTATCATTTATATTCTACTTAACTCCCATAGAGGTTTGGAACTTATTTAGAATAAACACACACATGCTTCATTTTAATAAAACAAAGAGCTAGGTAATTGCTATAGAGGAGCACATATTTTTTTGCCAATGTTATTAATCAGAAACAGATTTTCTCTTGGGAAAAAAGATATTAAAGCCAAAAGATCACAGGATCAGTCAGCTTTCAGATCAGTCACACCAGGGTTTGAACCCCAGATGTTGGGCAAGAGACCCTCTGTATCTCAGAGTCCTTGTTTGCAACCTGAGGTCAAGTTTATACACCTCATAGGTGAGTGGATGTATACGATGCAGCGCAATCTCCTGCAAGGAAAAAGTGATGGACGTATTAGAGCATTCCCTACACCAGAGCTAGATTTCAGGGAATTCAAGCAGTAAGGCTTTTAAATCATTATCTGCACCAATCTCTAACTGAAAAATAGTATTTCTTATGTAATACAGGTAAACAACATTAGCATATACAGTACCTGTGATGTTGATATTAATAGAAATCATGAATATTTTTGTAAGACAGTACAGCCATTACAGATATTTCAAGAATATAGTTTATACTCATCACTATTTTGAATTTATGGTAACCACTAGACCTGCTGCCAGTCCTTGTTATTTAATACATTAATAAAGAAACACGTGTATCACTACACCATAAAAATGTTTCAAGTATTGTGACAGTCATTTTTTAGTTCAGTAATTGATTTCCCTTGTGATATTATGCATTTTATTTTATTCTTTTAGATGTGTTTTAGGTAAGAATTTAAAACTTTACCAAACTATTCAATGGGTTTGCACACCCTCTGCTAGTGGTAATAAAGTCAGTCACGAATGAAATTCTGTTGATGGCATGGTAAATAGAGGTGACCTTTTTTTCAGATGCACCTCATTTGGGTTGTTTTTTGAAAAAAAAAAAAAAAAAAAAAAACAACAACCAAAACAGTCAATTTGGATTTGCAGTTGATTTTGTTTAATACTCAGCTATTGTCTGTTTAGTAAGACTGCTACTTGAAATACAGAAGTCTGCCCTTACATTTCATCTTTCCTTTATCACACAAGCAAAGTGAAAACCAAGATATGTCCAGGTCCCTGAGAGTCATTTTCATGTGAACAGGTCCCAAAGATCTTACAGAGTCATTAGGAATTTATGACACTAAGTTATTGGCTTTATTTGTGGCAAAGGTACTGTGAAATAAGATAAGAGTCAGTGACTTGTAAATCTCATCTCCCAGCCGTTAAAAATAAAAAATGGATTCAACCATCAGCTGGTTAATATTTCCTTACATTTCACTAGCTCTGAAACATGCCAAAATATGCCTACTGAACAGCTGGAAAATTATACTACAACTAAAATTATATTTCTTGGCTTCCTATGGAATGTTTTTTTTCTCTGAGAGCTCAGGAATAGTCTAACCACCACTGACTTTTAAAAAAAAAGCTATGCCAACAATTCACCCAGAAATGTCACCAGTTTTTATTATAGGACAAATATATTTTATAATGCTACTTTTCTTTAGTATACCCTGCAGCATATTACTTTAATGTATGAATAAGCATTTGAAAAAAAATCTCACTATTATAATTTATTATGTGACATAGGTAAGTCTGACCTATTTTTTTCTAGGTTTTTAGTACATTTAGACAGACTTCTCTCTTTGTCACATGTATTGTTTTACTAATTAATTGGATCATATTTGTAGTATCTCCTGCTTATATTAGAGCGTTTATTTTAAAGGAAGATAATAGAATTTTTTTTTAATAATAAATTTTATTTTTATATTCCCCCATACAATTGCAAACGCCCCATTCTGACCCCAATCCTTCCCCTCCCGCCCCCCACCCCCCAAAAAGTGTCTCTGGTTCATAGTTTTTTGTTGATTTTGATTTTCACTTTCTTATATTCATTTTCCTGGTCCCTTATTTAAGTTTTCTAGATTCCTGCTATGAGTGAGACCATCCGGTATTTTTATTTTTCTTTTTGGCTTATTTCGCTGAGCATGATCCCTTCCAGCGCCATCCATGTTGCTGCAAATTGCATGTGTTTATCTTTTTTGAATGCTGAGTAATATTCCATGGTATATATGTACCACATCTTCTTGATCCAGTCATCTATTTTTGGGCATTTGGGTTGTTTCCAAAGCTTAGCTATTGTAAACAGTGCTGCTATAAACATAGGGGTGCAGGTGCTCTTTGGAATTGATGTTTCTGTGTCCTTTGGGTAAATACCTAGGAGTGGAATTGCTGGATCATATGGAAGCTCTATGTTTAGTAGGTCCAGAAATCTCCACACAGCTCTCCATAGTGGTTGGACCAGTTTGCACTCCCACCAACAGTGCAGAAGAGTTCCTTTTTCTCCACACCCTCGCCAACATTTGTTGTTGCTAGTTTTTTTAATATGTGCCATTCTCACTGGTGTGAGATGGTATCTCATGGTAGTTTTGATTTGCATTTCCCTGATGACAAGTGATGTTGAACATTTTTTCATATGTCTGTTGGCCATTTGCCTTTCCTCTTCAGAGAAGTTTCTTTTTAGCTCTTCTGCCCATTTTTTGACTGGATTATTTTCTTTGTTGTTGCTGAGTCTCATCAGCTCTTTGCAGATTTTTGTGATCAGTCCTTTATCATTAGTGTTGGGTGCAAAAATGTTCTCCCAGTTGGTGGGGTTTCTCTTTGTTTTTGTTATTGTCTCTTTTGCTGTGCAGAAGCTCTTTAATTTGATGTAGTCCCAGCTGTTTATCTTTGTCTTCACTATCACTGCTTTGGGTGATGTGTCTGTAAAGATGTCTTTGATGTGCAAATCCCGTAGTGTTTCGCCTATATTTCCTTCTATGTATTTTATGGTTTCAGGTCTTATGTCTAGTTCTTTAATCCATTTTGAGTTGATTTTTGTGTATGGTGTGAGGTAGTGGTCAAGCTTCATTCTTTTGCATGTAGCGATCCAGTTTTCCCAGCACCATTTATTGAACAAACTTTCTTTGCTCCAATGCATAGTCTTTGCTCCTTTGTCAAAGATTAGTTGACCATAAATCTGTGGGTTTATTTCTGGATTTTCTATTCTATTCCATTGGTCTGTATGTCTGTTCTTGTTCCAATACCATGCAGTTTTGATGATTATGGCTTTGTAGTATAGTTTGAAGTCTGGGAGTGTGATGCCTCCATTTCCTTCTTTTTTTTTCAGTAGAGCTTTGGCTATTCGGGGTTTTTGGTGATTCCATATGGGAAGATAATAGAATTTAACTAACATTGGGTGTAAACTGGTTTTAAATGGCACTGTTTTACCAACAATGTCCTTGAAAGTATGGTTGAGATAAATGTGCCATTGACTCTGAATGTCTGAATTCACTTTGCAAAGAATTTTGAAGGCAGGTAAATTTTTTAAAACCCAAAGGACCTTCTCTTATCTCCTTTCAATTGTCCCCTTCAAGGCTTGCTATGAATTATAGGAAAGTAGAGCCCCACAAATGTATTTCCTACTTTGGCTTTCAATGTAACCTTCATTTTTGCCACAACTTGATCTACACTGAAAAAGAGAAAGACTCTGGGGCCTCCCCGGTGGCGCAGCGGTTGAGCGCTGGGTTGCGAAGCTGCCCGCGGCCTCTGCGGCGCCGGTTCGATCCCCGGCTGCTCCCCGGCCAGTGGAGGAGGGTCCCACATGGCGCGCAGACCTCTCCTGCCGCCCACTGCTCCCCTCAGCAGTGTACTTCGGTCCTTCTGCCTGCTCTGCTCCCCGCTCTGGCTCTGGTGAATTCTCTCACCCTCCCGCGCTTCTGACTGTACCCAGTGCATGTATAAACAAAACAAACAAATAAATAAAACATGCCTCCATTAAAAAAAAAAAATTAAAAAAAATAGAGAAAGACTCACTGGATACTTCATTCAAACAGAAGGCACTTTACATTCATAGTAACACTCTGATAGTCTAGAGTGAGTCTCCTCTTTCTGAAATTGGCATAGAGAGGGAAAATTTTCTTCCAGTCTCGCTCAAGAATCCTATCTACTACAGACTAGAAGTTCTAGAGGTTCAACTTCTGCAAGAATGTGATCTTTTTCTTGCCAATAGAAATCATTATCATAAGCGATCAATCGCTGGAGTTCAACATCTCCAATGATCTGTGTTTATTCATTGATTAATTCATGCATTCACTGAACATCAAATAAGCATTTACTGCACCTCAATGACAGGTGAACTGAATCCACCCTTTGGAAAGATTTTTCATCTCAACTGTCTTTCTAGACCACCACCCAATGTGGCTATAGAATCACTTATTTTTAGCTTCCACTCACATCCTGAGCCAGCTCATCTATAAACGAGTCTGTTGTTTTTTTCCTTCAGGTGTACGTATCACCCTCACCTGGCTCCCATCTAGTCATAGGTGTGAGTCAGAGAAGATGCTGGTGTGATTATGGTGGGTGACAAGCTACCTGCCAAAGCAGCTTATACAGGCTGCCATTTCCTTCTTAAGATAGACTGTTACTACTGCCAGTCAGTCAGACTTCATGACTTGGTGGGTCTGACAGAACCTTCCCAGGTCAAGTGTTTTGTCTTTGTTAGGGCACAGTAACATACCAGGGGCTGTTCATCAAATGGCATATAATTTTCAGCTTCAGAAAGCATGGCCTTGTTCCAAAGTCCCAGAGGCCTGCATTGCAATTCTCCCACTGGGGCTTGTCACCACTGAACATTTTGTGATGCTGATCCCACTCTCACAGCTCATGTTCTATGGTCTTGGCAAGTGGGTGTCACTTGGGCCCTCACGTTGAACAGTATACTCTAGTAAGTCTTTTGACCTGATATAACATATTCTTTGTAGAATCGCTACATCTCCCAGACTCTATTCTTTCCTTATCATGTTCTGGGACAACTCAGGTGCTTAATTTCAGTTAACACTGACCAGCACTTTCTCTTCCATCTAAAAGACATGAGAGCAACAAATTTGTTCTGTTGCCTGGGGTTCCTGCCAGCATGTTAATCCAGTAACCTAAAGTCAATGAATTCTTCCTTGTTGAGTCATTTTCTGGTGCTGTTGGTCAAAAATCTATAAAATCCAATCCCAGAGGTGCTTCCTTAACCACTGCTTGGATAGGCAAGCTAGTTCTTACCATTTCTTTAGTGTATAATCTCCTTTCTACATTATCAGGACCAGCTTATTCCCAAGTGGTTATGTTAGAACTGAATTCTAATTTTTGACCTGGCAATGAGAAGAGAAGATGAAGATTTTTCCTAAGGGAAACACTTAGGACAAGGTCTTGCTATGGGACAAAGGTCTTGCTATATCTTCTAGCACAGAAGTTCTATTGACAGTTCTTATTAGGGAAGAGTAATGGCATGTCTATGGTCTCTAAGGGTACAGGGAATTGTGCAGATTCAACAATCTCAGGTCCCCCCTACAATTTCCTGGGACTCAATTTCTCCTAACCTGACCTGCCTAGACTGAGCATTCAAACATCAAATATTCCTCAGAAGTTCTGGACTCTTTCAGATCCCAGTCTGTCACTCAACAAAGTCAACTCTTCCACTGAAGGAGATAAATTTCTCAGAAAGCTACTAAAAAGGTCTTCTGGCTTTCACACTTAGCCTTTAACCTTGTTAACAGCTCTTAGTCTCTCATTCCTCCATAGGGTGTCAAAACAATTTAGCAGTGACTAGTCCAACTCCATTGCCTTTGTAGTCATTACTCCTCATTCTTATCACTCTTTGTGAAATCCTTGAAGCCTTATACCTTCAACAGTACTCCCCATCACCAGGCTATCTCCTCACCTCACAACAGGTGAAATCTATACACCAGGCCACCATCTCTATTAGGAATTGTCCGTGCCCTACATGTCATTCAAAATGTCATTTTTCTGCCTGTCACTTAGAGAATGAGCAGTTTTCACGAGATATCTGCAAGAGTTTCTCCAAGGCGGCTCTCTCTGAATTTTCATCAACACTGTTAGCACAACCAAGGAGCTTTTTGTATAGATCTGTGCCTCTATCTTGGCAGAAAATATGGTTTTACAATCCCCAGTTTCTTCCTGTTTTCTCAGATGACTCAGAACACCATTAGTTATTTCAGGTCCTCTAAAAACCAGACACAAAGGATCAGCTGTGCAAGAGATACCAATAAAGGATAAAGAGGAAGCTAAGGAAAGCAAAGAGAGCATTAGACAGTGGGACACAGTCCTCCTCTTGTGATAGAGAGGAGCAAATAGGATGATGGAGTAGGCAGAGCTTAAGCAATGTGCTAAGAAAGTTCTAGTTAAGCTGATAAGGCTCCTCTAGCTGTTTTCCCAATTTTAGTCAGATATAATAGATATATAACATTGTGTAAGGTTAAGGTGTACAATGTTTGATACATAGGCATATTGTCAAGTATTTGCCACAATAATACAGTTAAAACTTTCTGCACCCCACACAATTACCATTTTGTTATTGTTGTTATTGAGGTAGTAAAGGTGGTAGAGGTGGTGGTGATGGTGAGGGTAGTGGTGATGGTGACAACACTAAGAGTCTACTCTCAAAGCAACTTTCAAGTTGCTAGATTTTTAAAAAGGTCCTTACCCAACATTATAATAGTATTGTTAACTGTAGTCAGCATGTTGTCTTAGATTTCCAGAACTTATCATCTTATAAGTGGAAATTTATACTCTTTGGCCAATATCTCCTCATATCTCCCTCCATTCAACCACTGGCAACCACCATTCTACAATCTGTTCCTCTCATTTCAAAGAAGAACCCTTTGTAGATGTTGCATACTGGGTTGGTATTAATACCCTATTTTGCCAATTCACTGATGACAATAGTTTTTAGGAGGGGGGCTGCCCTGATGGCCTAGGGGTTAAGTCTCAGCACTACCACTGTGAATGCCCACTGTGATTTCCTGAGTTCAATCCCACATGGCACAGCAGACCTCTCCTGTTTTGCCCACTGTTCCCCTTGGCAGTGCATATCAGTGAATCCTCCAGTTCTGCTCCCCACTGTGTCTCTGGTGAATCCTCTCTTCCCCACCCCTGCACCTCTGGCCTACACCTCAGTTATTCTATGCAAAAATAAACAAAACTTTTTTAAAATGGCTAAAGCAGTGAAATTAAAAAAAAAGGAAGAGGAGTTTTTGCTAATGTGGCAGTGGATCCAGAATAGCAGCAGTGGACCACATACTCCCCATAACAGGAGTTCTGCATCACACATTTTCCTGGCTGCTATGTCATGGAATTGTGTTCCCTTCTTTCAGAGCATTGAGTCACTGTCTTCCCCCACCAGCTTATAAACTTCATGAAAGCACACACTGCTTTGCTCACCTCTTTATTTCCAGCTCCTAGTAGTGTCTGGCTGTACTGATTTGTGAATGTTCTGTTTTTAATGGCTGTTGAAGAGATACACCATTCTGAGGCATACCTTTGTGATTTTGCTTTAAAAAATAAAGAAGATGTTCCACTGCTTAACAGGAGATTTTGTCAGTCAATATCAGAGTGTGTCTTGAGTCTAAGCAATGTAAACAGAGTGCTTGACCACATACAAGTCACCTTCAAGCCAGCCAAGAAGGTGGGCTTGAACTCCAGTACCTCCAGCCTGAGGTCCCTTCCCACACACCCATTTGTGCATCATCTCTTTCTTCTACCTTTCTTACTTTTATTTCCAATCAAAATCTGCTCTAAAGAAAGGATCTAAAGTTCAGTCACACAGAGGTAAATGATTTACAGTTAAACAGAAATGAAAAATGGAATGAAACCTCCAAATTAGAATTTTTTGACATGGTGAGGATATGAAGGTAGAAACAGATATGTACTTGGAGAGAGAGCAAAATCCTGATTTTATACCCTATTACTGCCTATTTTGCTGTGATAAGACCCTGCATTCCCAGAGCAGGCTGTTCACTCAGAAACCTAATCACATTTTCTGGTCTAAGACACAAACTTTCAAAATAGGAAAGGGATCCTGTGGTATACATACATTAGTAGAAAGAAAAGAACCACATTTTTAAAATGCTTATGGAAATGAAGCAAGACCAAGAGCTATAGGATATCATTTTGAATCTGCTGACAGACCAAGTTCAGCTTTAAACAAGTTCCTTACCTAGACTCTATAATCTCTGACTGGTCTCCAGCAGCAATAAACCCATAGTATTTGTCATCTATTATAGTGTTTAAAATGCAAGTACATGTCAAGACAAAAATTATATTCACATCTCCATGAGTACACATAATATGTTGTGTCTAATTATTTGTTTATGGTTTTATTTCTCTCAAAAAGCAGCAACTCTTCAAAGGCTAGACCTATTTTTGGCTCCAAGGGCTAGGCTAGTGCCTGGCATGTAAGAGGTGTTTAAGAAATATTGGTTGAGAGTGTAAATAATTGGATGAAAGATTATTAAAAAGGAAGATTTCAAACCAGATTCTTGCAGTCCAATATACAGTCGCCCAATGTGTAGAACTATATAGAGTTCAATTTGATTCCTCTTTGACCCTGCCAAAGTATAAAGACATTACTATCACTTCTCTTTGTTTTCTACTAGGTAGGACTCGCTTTGGTGTTAGGTAATACATATGTAATAAAAACTCTAATTACCAGTTAGACTCATCTGCTTATTATGATACTAGTCTTTTATTAAAACTAGATTTCACTCCACCATACTCTTGGTTATAAAATAGAGCTCTTTTACTTTCTACCAATTCTATTGGCACTCCTTTTTAATTCAAATACTGCTCTGGGATCAACAATGCAATAAGACATAATTATGTTTTAAGATCCATGAATCGGTTGTGAAAATGCAGGTATTTTCTCTCTAGGTAGTTTGCTCCAGGAAATACACTGAGAAGTATATTTTTATCTTGATGTATGGGGAGTTACATAGGAACATACCCCTTAGAGTCAGAAGCAGTATTTTGAAGAAATGCCGGAACAAATACCACCCATCACCACTTTATTATGTTCACAATGTACTCCATTATCATCAGTATGTGAGTATAAATCCTCATAAGAAACCTCCCAGTATTAAAAACCATAATTATAACATGTATTTATTCCAAACATATGTACCACCGTTTCAAACTACCCACCAGCTGAATATATTTTGCAGCTTTCAAAATTTGACTGGTGCGGAAGATGGCTTTTATAAATGTGATTTATGACAATTTAGGTGCCGAAAACCATCGTAATTACAAGTACTGTAAATGTTTTCTCTCTGCTTAAGTAGCCTCGCTGAGGAGGACAGCATTCATTTCCTGTGGGCTGGGCCTTTTGGCTCCAGCTTCCCCTGCAACCAACAGGCTGCTCTGTTCCCAGCTCTGTTTCACCAGTAAAAGATTAACAAAAACTTTTCAGCGCTCAGTTTTCTTTTCCCTCTGGAGCTATCCATTTTCCCATCTCCAAAGAGGGCAGCCTCTCCTAACATATGTTGGAAATTGTTGTTCAACTTCACAGAGTATACAAACACAAGACTTTTCTCCATTCACAGTGCCAGAGCAGACGTTTCAATGGAATATTTCATTATAATGCAGAGCCTATGTGCCAGAAAAGAGGCTTTCAAATGAAATTCATGACTTTTTTTTTTTTTTTACCATGTGGTGTCTGGGGTTTCTATAAAGCATAGGAGACTTGACTTGGGTATAAAAAGTTTAAACTTTTAACCTACCTGGATTTGAATAGGATAATAAATTGTCAAGTAATGACTCTTTACCAAATGTTAATAATCTTCATGTGATACTCTGCACCCACAGCACACCTTCTTTCTAGTTAAAATTGTACTCTCCTTTGGAGGGCAGCCTGGGAGAGGCAAGCCACTAAGAAGGTCAAGTGACGAACAAAAAGTTATAAAGGGAGTCTAGCAAAACTGATGAGAGAGCCCAAGCTTCTATTCCCATTTTAAAAAGCCCCAAACACCATTCTTTCTAAGTTATGCTGTCATCAGCACTTTCCTTAATACTCTTTGTTTCAGTAGCTATAAACTCAGAGTATTAAAAAAAAAATGGCTTTGGGACAAAATTTAGCCAACAAAATCTTTATTTTAGAGTGAATTATTTCCAAAAGACAATTGAAAAACCAATCGTTCAGCTACTTTGGGAGTAAAGACATGCCAAAATCCAACATTCACTTTCTTCTTAGTATATCTTCAAATTTGAAGGGAAATTAGCCATGGGATTATTAATGTTGTGGGTTAATTACTGAGTTTTTATTTTATGAACAAATCCAACATGAAAAGATAAACCAAATCTTAAAAATATACTCTAATTGCTGTAAGAATAATAACTTTAGCTTGATTTATAGCAGCTTTACTCCTAAGTTGAGGTATAAGCAAAAACAGAGAGATTTACATATAGATTTTCCATGGAGATTCACCATACTCCTGACATACAGAAGAGCATGACGGGGAATGCCTTGGAATCTGCAGGAGTGTTGGGCTTTTCTCTCTCATCAGCTTTCAAAGCTCTGTGTGCATGCCAGGTCAGACTGCTCTATGAATCAACTCTTGGCCACCAGTGAGGCAATTCATAAGTGTTTCTTACAGTTAGATTGTCTTCACATTCCATCATACTATAGCATTGTACTTAACAAACTTTTCTTTGCATTTGTTTAAATAGCTAAAGGCCAATCCTGTAAAATCAATAGAGGGACAGGAACAGGGAAAATAATAGCCACTGAGAAAAAAAAACAGCATGTCAAGTAGAAAATGAAAACAGAATGTAGTCTTCTTGTAGTCTGCAATTCGTAATTCCTTGAAGGAGTGTTTCTTGCAATAAGTGATTCACAGATGATGCAAATCACAGCCCTCTTTGGCTTTTGCCTTTATGAAATTTCAGATGTGACAAACCGGCTGGGTTGAACCCAAGTGCAAAAAGTCCATGGGAATTTTCCCCCTCTGCTTTCCTTTTTCTATACTAAAAAATGTTAATACTGTGCATGCATTATTCTTATTATAGAATTCCCTCTACTTAAATATGAAAAATTCAAGTGATATTAGAATTGATGTTATATATCAAATAAAGATTATAATTTTGGGGTGGAAAAGATTGCTGGACTGAGAATATTTCAAGGCAACAAATTTATACTTCATAAACACATTCTCTTTAGAGAGAACAAATGTTAACCATAAATTTTTCAGTTTACTAAGCCACAGTCAACACCAGTAAGGGCATATTTCCTTGTGGAATATAAGCCCCAATGACTATTCCAATTCAGAATTCAGAATTAAGTCATTTCATGTTATTTTTTATGTATTATGCACTTGAATTCCAATTCTTCCACTGATTTGTAACAAAGATTCAAAACTTCTAAAATAACATTTTTCTCCATGTAAATAAGAGAGAGTTAATTCCCACAGGTCAAGTACAAGTTTAAGACTTTCAGAAAAATTCTACATTCTCTATCTAGGAAAGGGGTCTGGCATAAAGAAAAGAGACGATAAACTTAACAAGCTTAATATAAATGAATGAAAGTATAAAAGAGAGTATATATTCATTTAACTGTTCTTTCTATGAAAATCAGTAGAGAGAGGAACAGCAGTGAAATAACCACTGAGAAAGAGTGACCACATGCAAGTTGTCACTGGAAATATAAACAACATATAGTCTAATCAATGTCTGCAATTTGATGTATATAATGACTTTTATAAGGTAGTATTTACGCACTCACTTTTCAAAGCATTCTTTTAAATTACATTGAGAAATGATCAAATGTAGGGGCCCTATCTATCTAGGGGTAGAGGAAAGACAGGCACTAAAGATTGTCTTTTTTTCCCATTCCCACCTGTATTCTCCATATCAGACCCATTCCTTTTAATCAGCCAAATCTTCACACACTACATCAGGGTTCTGAATATATCTTCTCTTCATCCTTTTCCATTCCCCGTTATTCCTGGCCACTCTCTCAGGATTCTGACAGCAGGAATTGTAGATAAAGCCTGCATGTTAAGCAAGGCATGTATTGCTAACACAAACCACCCCCTGCCTTTCTGCTCTACTCAACAGAATTTGTGAGTATCTTACTCAGAATACCAGGTGTCTTCCTCATAAGCTTCCTACGTTGGGTCAGTGCTGAAAATACAACAATATTTGTAAATTTACACATTTCTTGACAACTGTCAGACATTAGCTTGGTAGGAAAGAATGACCAGTCTCAGAACACATTTCACGAACAGGGTGACGTGACAGTACACAGTTCCTTCCGATATGTGCTTCTGTCCTCCTGCCTGGCAAAAGGGGAACGTGAATAAACGTCTGTCAAATACATGATGGAATAAAAGATATCCCAATGGTGTCAAGACTACTAGATAAAATTGAGAAGAGTCTGGGAAAATGCTTGTTATGGGAAAATATTGAGAATTACTTTCTTTTAAAGCATATGTTTTAAGGTAATCTAAGACTGGTGGGGACAAATTGGGTGAGCTTGATAATATAACTGAAAATTCTCTAAGCATGAACATTCATAAAGAATATATTGCATATTTTTCATGTTATTCTTTCTTATTTTTATCCCTACATATATAGTACTTATTGATACTTTAATGTTAACATTAGTGTTATTTGGAATACTGTTTCTATTGAATCATATTTGCAATGGGCTGACTGAGATCAAGAAAATTTGAATTGTTTAATGAAAATTCACCTTATGCCACCATTGCTGGAACTACTCCACTTCTTACTAGTAATTGAACTATGTCTATAAACACTAAAAGTCTTAAAGATTTTTAAAATCCCATACAAGTTACTTCCATACAATAATAACTTCATAATAGGATTGCCAAATTAAGGAATCATAGGTGTGTAACTTTGGAAAATTACATTAAAAAATGGACTTTATATACATCTAGTCTCAACTCTACTTAACAAATAGAACCTGAGAAGTTAATAATTGCTTCAGCCCAAAGTTCAAAGTCAGCTTCTCTAGTTTCTAACCTAGTATATATTTCACCTTCTTTAAGATGTCCCCATGGTCACAATTTATACCTCTTTTGTAAATGTTTTAAAAGTTAATTATTGTTTTTCTAATAGTCAATGTTTGAAATAAAGGCAGCATGATTCAGATACCTCATGCAGTAATCCAGCATGTTGTTTTATTATTTTTATCACTTGTAATCACTTTTTTAAAAGCTTTTAATTCGCAAAACAATGAGTCAATGCAAAGAGTGAATACACAGATAAACCTAATGACAACCTCATAACAGAGTTGGCAACATTTGGAGGGAGAGGGGAGTAGGACCTGTCAAATGAAAATTGCATAGTTCTCAGTTTACTCACTCCTTGATTAAAAGGGTTATCAAATGCCAGCTGTGGATGATACTGAGTTAAGAACAAAGCATGAATAAAGATGCATCTATATACAATGAAATATTTTAGTCATAAAAGAAGTTAATCCTGCCAACTGTGGCAACATGGATGAAACTTGAGGCCATTATGCTAAGTGAAATAAATCACACAGAGAAAGACAAATAATCACTTATATATGGAATCTGAAAAGATTCATGGAACAAGAAAACAGATTGGTGGATTCCTGAGGCAGGGTCAGGGGAAGAGGTGAAAATGGTCAAAAGGTACAAACTTCCAGTTATAAGGTGAATAAATCACAGGGATGTCATATATAGCATTGTGTCTATAGTTAGCAATACTGTATTATATATTTGATAGTTACCAAGAGAATAGATCTTAAAAGTTCTCATCAGAAGTAAATTTCTCTAACTCTATGAGTCAATGTATGTGAAAACTTATTGTGGTAATCGTTTTGCAATACATATATATATCAACATTATGTTGTACACTTTAATACAATGCTACGTGTCAATTATATTGCAATGGAATGAAATCTAAAAAAAATTATACAATGGATCCAGAGACCCTATATTATCTAAAAAATACTCCACCATGAGGGAAATAAAAAGCAGAAGGGAGATATAATCTAAAACAATAGTAAAACCATTATTTCCCTGAATTGAAGAAAAGATGGTGGATGCTAGCTACGGAGGCAGCTGGCTCCAAACTGCACATTTGTTGGAAGACATTCCTAGACATAAATTGCTTCACTTTCTGAACTCCAAACATAAAATCAGGAGAGCTTCCTACCTAAAAACTTAAACTATGCCTATTAAGAAATGTAATTAAGGGCCTCCCCGGTGGCGCAGCGGTTGAGCCCTGGGTTGCGAAGCTGCCCGCAGCCTCTGCAGCGCCTGTTCAATCCCCGGCTGCACCCCGGCCACCGGAGGAGGGTCCCACATGGCACGCAGACCTCTCCTGCCGCCCGCTGCTCCCCTCAGCAGTGTCCTTCGGTCCTTCTGCCTGCTCTGCTCCCCGCTCTGGCTCTGGTGAATTCTCTCACCCTCCCGCGCTTCTGACTATACCTAGTGCTTGTATAAATAAATCTTAAAAAAAAAAGAAATGTAATTAAAAGGGGGAAAAAAACCCCTCCATGGTGTTAATGTTTTTTATAAGTTAAAAACTGAGGGGATTTTTAAGGAACTAAGATGTTTTGTTTTGATGAAATATTTATCTGAAGGTTAGCAAACTGATCAAGGATGGATATGTGAAATTTGGAAATCATAGTTGAAGAATGAAAAAAACAGGGAGAGAAAGGAAGGTACAGATAAATCTGCCTCTTTAGTAGAGCAGATGACTGCTTATGAGCTTTTTACAAGTTCCCTCAGGAATATCTCTTCAGTGAGTCAAACTCACTAATAGTTAAGTTTCTTTTAGCTTAAACATTGCCAATTCTGTGTTTTCCTTTATAAAAAATAAATATTGTGCTCTATTCCTGGCAGGATTAGCACATTAAAAGCATCACCCAGTTAAATGAGTGTCCTCAAATCCCACAAACCATCACAATCACCAATGGGAACTTAAAAAGCTATACAAAAGCATACTCTAGAGTGAGGAATATTAGGTATCATGGATGAAGAAAAATACTAACCTCTGAGGGCCTTGGCTAAAAGTACTCCTTTGCCACTAATTAAGCTATCTTACATAAATTTCTTAAACTTTTCTTTGTTTTCCTACAAAAGTCGAATAAGGGCATCCACCTTACAGAAATTTGCATGGTGAAATGAGATAAGAGATGGGCAATGCCTAGCACTTAATGGTAGTTCTGGTGATAGTGAGTTGCCTACTAATTTTATTTGGGGCTAGGCCTGAAGGCATTATAGCTCCTCTTATTTGGAATGTCATTTAAATAACAGTATCCTAAATACTCAGCCAGGTTTCCCAAAATACTGTCAGCAATTCCCTTGCTAACCACACCTTAAATAACACTAACTGCTAATTCTTACTCCTCTGAATGTTGTAGCTGCTTTAAGTGGTAAGTCTCTTTGTTTCAAGGTGTCATGGTTACAGAAAGATTCAATCCCAGGCTCAAACTGCCTGCTCCTTTTGAAGTTCATCCAGAGAAAGAAAACCACACCCAAGGAAGAGTGCTCTAATTTAGTCACACCCTGGAGATAAACCTGCCAAAAATGGGGTAAGCACAGTGGGAAGAAGTAATTCAACAGCTCTTTAATGAGAACACATAGGAACAGAGCAACAAAATACCTCTTGTACCTTTATTTGGCCACATTCTCTTCAGCCTATCAGCCAAACCTGGACACTGAGAATGTTTTTTTTATCTAGGGTAGTAATATGATCAAAATTGATGAGCCAAATGAAACACTTTAGAAGAATGATGTTGAATATAGGTGTTTAAGAAAATGAATTCAAGTTGATTGTATTTTCAACATTAGTACTTTGCTCTTCTGATTTTCCATTTATCTTCCTGGGAGTCTCATTGTGTTCTAGAACATATGTTCGATTTTTCAGTGTCCAAATATTAGTCTCTTAAATAGCTCTAATCCATTAACAGAGTTTGTTCTATTAATTCTCATGTTGTGTGTTAAGTTCTTAGTGGATTTTTTTTTTAAGATTTATTTATTTATTTATTTATACAAGCACTGGGTACAGTCAGAAGCGCGGGAGGGTGAGAGAATTCACCAGAGCCAGAGCGGGGAGCAGAGCAGGCAGAAGGACCGAAGTACACTGCTGAGGGGAGCAGCGGGCGGCAGGAGAGGTCTGCACGCCATGCGGGACCCTCCCCTTGACCGGTGGCCAGGGAGCATCTGGGGATCGAACCGGCGCTGCAGAGGCTGCGGGCAGCTTCACAACCCAGCGTTCAACCACTGCACCACCAGGGAGGCCCTTAGTAGATTTTTAAGTGGAAAACACTGTAGATTTGTCTACATATTGCTGGGCAATGATATTGGATGACAGCTTATTTTCTCTTGAGAAGAATCTATTAAACTCATTTTCAAAGCATATGCTTTATTAGAGAAATATGTTAAACTGTACTCATTTGTTCTTTCTCTTTAAATGCAACAGTGACTGAATTCTATACTGTTAAAAAAAAAAGTAGTCTGTAAATGCTTTCAAGGACTTATTTTTATACGTTAGTTATATAACCAAAAGAGACCCTCTTCACAGAAGAGATGTTAGAACAAACCGAATCATCAGGTGGACAAGTTGGAGACAAGTACTCCTAATAGGGGGAACAGTATTTGCAAAGGAAGCATGAAACTATTAGTCTTGCCTGGGATTCTGCCCGGAGGAGAAACAGGGCAGGGGGATGGGGGCAGAGGGGCATGAAGGGAGGCAAGATCTTTGCCACTGAAGCATGACAAATTCAGCAGCAGGAACAGATAGTAGCATCTACGCAAATAACAGAGATTAAGTGAAAGAAAAGGACCTGGTAAAACATACCCAGAGAATAGTAGTAATCAAATTTGTAGTGTTTGCTCTCTGGGTTTTGTTTATTATCTGTTCATCTTTACTGACCTTTGTACATTATATTTTATAGACTGTTCCATAAAGTATTACTAATTGACATCTTTCTAAGTTTTTTCCTAATATTTTTGGCACAAGTTGTATATACCTGTATTCCATCAAATAAAGTAGGTTAAAACTTGAAAGTTTCAGCCCAAATGCCATTAATTGACATCAACAATCAAGTTCTTGACTTCAGCAATATTTGATTTTCCTCATACATCTATGCCTATTCCTTTTCCGCGCAATTAATGTTTATTTTATATTATTTCACTTATTTATTTTTATTATATTAGATATACTTAACATATAATTTACTCAATATACTCAGCATTATAAAGGAATAAAGTTGCAGTATCTGGAGAAGTCATAAAGTAATTATGCTGAATGAAATAAACCAGATTTTGAAAGAGTACACAAATTGTTTACATAAAAATGAAGTATATATTTTAACGTATATATTTTAAGTGGAGCACTTATCAGAGGATGGGGAAAGGGGAGAGTGATTACAATAAGGTATGAGGAAATTTTTAGGGGTAATGTATTAATTTTCTTGATATGAAGGTAACATGGATGTCCAAATATGTCAAATCTTAACAAATTGTAAAACTTACGTGCAATTTATTACATGTTCAGTATGTCAATAAAACTGCTAAAAGTTTTGTCACAGTAACAAATATTAGATAATTAAGCATTAAAATGTAATGTAAACATACATGGTTGACTTACAACATTTTGGTATCTAGTATAAATGTGAATGTTGGGCCTCCCTGGTGGCGCAAGGGGTTGAGATGTAACCTATGAGGCTGTCCACAGCCACTGCAGTACAAGTTGATTCCTGGCCAGGGAGATACCCATATGGCGCAGCAGACCTCCCCTGTCTTGCCCGCTGCTTTGCTTCAGTGAATCACCTTGTTCTGTTCCCCCACTCTGTCTCTGGTGAATCCTCTCACCCCCACGACCTCTGACCTGTACCCCAGTTCTTGTATGCATAAATAAATAAATCTTAAAAACAAACATTTGTTTAAAAAATTAAATAAATGTGAATTGTTTGAAACCTTCCTGTTTATGAAAAATTTTTCCTCAATCTATTGGAGTTAGAGTGAGTATTGGGGTTGTGGAGCAGAAATGATACATTAGGGACTATTCAGAGAGACAGCTAAGAGAAATCAAATAATGTGACCGATGTTGACAGCTAAGAAATAGATGTGGATTTAAAGTCAGGCCTAACCAGATTGGATAGCTCTCATTTGCCCATTCAGATTCATCCAGATTTGCTTCCCAAACTCTCTACCCTACCTTGAGTCTGGGGAGGTAAACTTAAGGATTGCATCATTGGTGTAAGACTGCCAATGGCTTCCCATTGTCAGGTCAGAGATGAGAGATGCAGTAAGATGGATATATTCAATCTCACCACTTTCTGCCCAAGGGCTTATTGTGCCCATCAGCCGATGCTCTGTATCTCCTATTGGGTGGTCCATTTCACACAGTAATTCCTTTCAGGTTCCAGCAGTTACAGCTTACCTCGTCTGTCTAGGCTCAAGGTGCTCGCCCAGGTGTGAATAGCTCTGAGAGGCTACATTATTGCTTGCAGTTTCCTTATAGCCTGCAAACACCATTGTAAGCAGTCCCTTTATTAAATTTTCCTCAAATTACCCAAATTGAACACACCACCTGTTTCCTATCAGAACCCTGACCTGTAGAATAATAACAAAAATATCTCTTTTCCATTGCAATTTGATAAAGAGACATCATGCTTGTCCAATAAGGGAAAGATCAGTTTTAGTGCCAAAATATCTATATAAAAAGGAGCAGAATGCTGATTCTCAATCGTTATAGGCAAGACCTCAATGCTTAAAATCAGTATTATAGCACTAGTCTACCATTTACAAAGGGAACACTCACTCACTCTTGTGACTAATTTGTCATTGAGCTTAGACAACTCACCTTTCCCTACTTATATCACTTAAAACCAATGTACCTCGTGGAAATTGTGACATATTGCTTAATGATTCATGGTGAATAGTCAATAAAGTCCCCTTGTTCTCTTGAGATAGGTGCTAGGTTGATGAAACACTTTATTCACGTACTATTTGGTTCTCGGGCAGTCACCAGTGAAGTGAAAATACCCCTTTAATTTCACATTCCTTCCACTCAGCAACTGTGCCCAAAAGGCACAGGAAATGCTCAGGGGTTTTGGGGTAAGATATAGTTTTCATCAGTGCGTGTGAGAAAGGCCTCAGCACAAGTCCAAAAAGCCAGGGGATTTCTATACCTAGTGCTTAGAACTTCATCAAAAAGTATTTGCTGGTGCCAAAGAATATACATTGCAATGTGCTTTCCTTCTTTGTCTGACCACCTCACATATTTCTCTGAGTGGAAATGTTTTATTCCTCCTCCCACCACTCAAGGTTCACACACTCAGCAGAATACAGAAGGAGAGCAGGCTATGAGTTTTTATAACACAGGCCTCCCTTATTCTTTCCTCCAACTTCCACCCTCAGGGAACTCATTCAAAGGAACATGCATCTGGAAATGTAGACTCATTCTTGTCTGTAAGATTTTTACCCCAAGGGAAAGTGTGGTCGCCAACAATGAACTGGCACCCATATATTTTAAGCTCTGCCGACAATCCCAACTGTTCAGCATGTTTCTCACTACAAAGCGAGCCAAAGTTACATTTAGGTAGCTTGGGCTTCAGGATAGGAGAGAAGATCAAATGCCTTTTGTTCCCAATAGGCTAACTACTCTAAACAGCAACACCCTAGATTGGCATGCTGAGGCACAGTCACAAGCCACAACTGTGGTTCTTAAACCAGTGCCAGGAATGGAAAGGAAACGTGGTGCGAACACACACGAACACACACACACACAAAGCTTTACTGTGTCACAGCAGCAACAGGAGTGTTTGACTCTAGAGAATATGTTTGATTCATATTGTCTTTTTTTCTTTAACTAGTCTATCACTTTTTCTTCTAATATTTTCCTGTCAGAGAGTGTGTTCTATATGCCTCTATGTGAGTGTGTGAGTGTGTGTGTCCCACTCAAATCTCTTGGTCTCCATGACTATAATAATCTGATCTGTAATATTTGTCTAGTGCCTCTCTTTTGGTTTTTGGAGAAATGACTCCATTGTTTCATTAGCTGGAAAATCTGGATCTGATCTTTGGAAGAAGGATTTGGAACACAACGACTGTGCCTTTTAATGAAAAGATTAACAATGCTTCAGAGCTGAATAGCCCTGTAGTTGTTTAGAAGGGGCCTTGCATTTTGCTCTTTTGAGGAGTAACATACAATACCAAGTCTTGTCCCAAATTTATATACCATTCCAATCCCTTTTGCCCATGTTCTAAATAAAGGTGGTATGACTATATGTTTGAAATAGAAATAACTTCAGTGTGCTATGGCTTTGTTTATAAAAACGAATGTTAGACGTTTTCTTGGATCTTTGTGAGAAGTGACATTCTATACTGATGCCCTTTCTGTAATCACAACACTAACCACTTCCAGCCCCTGGTATTGTGTTGCAGTATTTTGATGATGTTTAGTTTTACACTTATTAAAGAACCATGGCCCGCTTGATTATCCTTTTTCCTGCATTGCTGGCAGAGCTCATACCACCCTAGTCTATACAGGATTGCACACACTTCCACTGATTTTGCTGGCTGAGTGTTGCTGATGCCATTTGGCCAGGAATCTTCAGGCAGTCCTTTTCCTAATTTGGTACTACTGTCAGCCTGTCCCCAGCAGCATTGCGACACCCACTTGCTCCTCGGTTGCTCACCCAGGGAGGGACATGTGGGACCAGTCTTGTTGCTGAGGAAATGAAGCACGTTCATTTACCCTGCTGCTGCACACAGAGGAAAAGGCCAAAACAAACAGTGTCACAGTGTGCTGAACACTGCCGAGACATCTGAGACATTCTTCCAGTCTGGGACTCCTGCCCTGTGAGACTCAGATTGACAAGGGTGGCTTTCTCCTTCCTTTCTCCTTCATTCCCTTCTACTCCTAAATGTGTCAGTTATCAACAGGAGCACTCCAGAAGGCACACACTTGAATCGCTAGATCTAAAGCGTTGAAAGGAAACTTAGGGATCATCTAATCCTTTGGTGCTCAACTTGTTCAGAAAGAACCGCAGTGTAGGGTAAAGAAAATGTCAGGCTTTTCTGCCCTTCCGCCATCAGGATAGATGATGGATCCTTGTCCTGAATGCATGCCTGATGGCGGGCACCTGGAATAGGGTGTGGGCATAGGTAGATGGGATTCAGCTGAGCTAAGACTGTGCTTTTTAAGGGAGGCGTCACGGGGATGCCAGTAGCAGCAGTAGTAGAAGCTGAAGAAGAAGCCGAAAAGCAGAGTCCAGATAGAGTGAAGACTTGCTGGGGGCTTGCCAGCCTCCCAGTCCCCCAGCCAGCACCCCTGCCTGCCATATGCCTGGTGAACCCCAATAAAAGACCTGCAAAAAAACCACTAAGGACTCTGACTCCTCCTTTACCCGGTCTGCATGGGATCAGAGAACCTGCACTGTGTCCAGTTCCTGCCTTTACACGCAGGATCTCCCAAAAGTAACTTCAAGTGACTATTTGCGGCCCCCCAACCCCATCCCCCCACACACACACCCCGGGTCCTGTCTGATGCCAGGAAGGAGAGAAAGGTGTGGGGTTCCAGGGCTCCATGTTCCCCAACTCCTCCAAATGAGGCATCTCAGCTTTGATCTATTTTTTCCTATTAAAGTTCTTCCTAAGATTGCCTTTACAAAACATATTCCATGTTTTTAAAAAAAGTTTAGGAACCACTGGACTTGGAGAGTTTCCAAAATTCCCTCAGCACGATTAGCTAACTCCCAGTCTACCCACCACACACCCCCATTCTTCTAGAGCAATTGGATTAACCAAGGACCACGTTGACCTGCAGCTAGAGTATTAAAAAGTCATTTTCCCTCCTGTGTTTTATAACAAAACTTACTTTACCAAGTAAAGGGGCCAGTGGAGGGGTTGTCCTCACCACATTGGGGAGTGTAAGATGATGGCAGCCAGTTTCCCACCTCCAGATATTTGGCCCTGGATTACAAGAGAAGATGGAGTTAAACCTAAGCAAATTTGAAGCTGGGCAGTGCTAGTAGCCACAGGTGTGCTTAAGGCCAATAAGCAAACTCTCCCCCCAACACACACACCCAACACCAATACTTGGGGGCAAAGAATACCTTTTCTGTTTCCAACATCCTATAAAGCAAAGTCTGAGGGACAGGGTTTCACTGCCACTCCTGAGGGAACCAAGCTGACTGAAACTTGCTGCCTCCCCTCAAACTATCCCTCTGTTACAGGGCAGGGAGAGGGGCAGCCCAAACCCCGCAAACCTGCCTATTCTAAATGGGTTCTGCCATCCGCCGCATCAACACAAAACATATGAGACTTTAATGGGAAGGAACTTTAATAAAACTAGGAAACAATACAGGAAAGGCAAAGAATCTAGTTTCTAAATGAAGCACCCAAAGTTACCCGTCCCCTCATGGGTAAAAGTCCATCCATATGGGATCGGCCCAGAACAAGGCCCCAAAGCCTGCCACAAGTATAAAGCATCTTCCAGTGGGGACCCACAGAAAAGGATCAGAAACAACCAGACAAGCCCAGAAGGAAAAGAGCAAAATCAACATCAAGATAAAAGCTGCCATTGTCACCTCCCCACGGGTCTCACCCACATCTGTGTCACCCAGTCCACGACCAAAAAGACAAGATGTTTCTTCATGTGTCTCCTGGCTCCATCCTGCTCCTTCCTTCCTCAGTCTCTTCTGCAGCTTCTCCTCTCCCTGCTCAGCTCCACCCTCCCTTGGGTGGGGCAGGAAACCTCCCCCTTTCCTGGGGACCACCCTGTTACACCTCTTTTTGCACCCCTGTAGGCTGGGTGTAGGATCATCAATCAGACTTTTTATACCATTAACCCTTGTGGCCATCACCTGCGGCCTTACTTATGCTAATGCAGGAGGCTTGGGAGCATGGCTGTAGGGCATGCGTGCCTGATGGTAGACCCCTGGAGCGTATGTGTGCACACCTGGGCCTAGAGGTGAGAATAAAAGCTCTAGCAGCAGTAAGAGGACAATCAGCATGACTATAGAAGATGTGAGACCACTAGACGATGCACAGAGGCAAGCCCAGAGAACATTCTAGGGGGGATGGGAAGTTCAGTTGCCTCCTGAGCCTCCCAGCCCCCTGCCTGCCTGCTTGCCACAACACCAGTGTTACTTGTTTACCTTCAGTGATGCAACTTGCAGAGCTACCCTTCCCACAACAGAAACGAAAGAAAAAGCTTTCTGGGCTCTACATAAATATTCAAGGCGTGCTGTGTTGCCGTTTCAAGTCCCTTCCCAGGTGAAAACAAAACCTTTGAAAATGATTACAGCCATCATTTGCCTCAGAAGCAGCCCAGGTTTCCCCCACCTGGGGTCTAGAAGATCTCTATTCAGCAGGAAGTGCTGGCCTGGCTGAGAATTGGAACAATTGGGCCCGCCTGGGCAAGTAAGAAGAATCTGTCAGGCTCCCTTCCTTGCCTGTGAAGGGGTGAATTCCAGAATGGAGTCTGGAAACTCCCATCAGGACTCACCTTTTAGCGGCCTCCTGAAGGAACCAGGAATGTTTGTGCCCTGAGAGAGAACACAGGACTCTTTCCCTACCTCTCCCCTCAGCTGCAAATTTAAAGGAAGAAAAATAAGAGTAGGGAGTGACATTGCCCTTAGTGATATCTTTGGGGACTCCACTCCAACGGCAAGGGAAATAAAACAAAAATAAACACATGGGACTCTATCAAACTAAAATTTCTGCACAATGAAAGGAACTATCCTAAGAAAAGACACCCTACTAAGTGGAAAAAATATTTAGACATCTTACATCTGACCTGGGGCTAATATCTAAGAGTTACAAGAACTTGTAAAACTCAACAAGAAAACAAACGGCCCAATTTAAAAATGGGCAGAGAGCTAAATAAGTACATTTCCAAAAACATACAGATGGACAATAGGCACTTTGACTTATCATCAAGTCCAAAACCACAATGAGAATCTGTTACAGGGCAGGGAGAGGGGCAACCCAAACCCCGCAAACCTGCCTATTCTAAATGGATGGTTCTGCCATCCGCCGCATCAACACAAAACATATGAGACTTTAATGGGAAGGAAATGTAATACAATTAGGAAGCAATACAGAAAAGGCAAAGAACATAGTTTCTAAATCAAGCACCCAATGTTACCCGTCCCCTCGTGGGTAAAAGTCCACCTAAGCCGGATTGGCCCAAGCAAGGTCCCAAAGCCTGCCACAAGTCTAAAGCATCTTCCAGTGGGGACCCACAGAAAAGCATCAGAAACCACCAGACAATTTTGGAAGGAAAAGAGCAAAATCAAAATCAAGACAAAAAACACCATTGTCACCTCCCCACAGGTCTCTTACCCACATTTGTGTCACCCAGTCCATGACCAAAAGGCAATTGTAGTTTCTTCGCGTGTCTCTCCACTCCATGTGCCTCCTCCAGGTCTCCTTCTGGATCTCCATTCTGCTTCCTTCCTTCCTCAGTCTCCTCTGTAGCTTCTTCTCTCCCTGCTCAGCTCCACCCTCCATTGGGGTGGGGCAGGAAACCTGGAACCTCCCCCTTTCCTGGGGACCACCCTGTTACAACACCATCTCAGTCCTGTGAGAGTGGCCCACAGAAACACAAGTATCGGCAAGTGTGTGGGGGAAAAGAGAGCCATTCTACACTGTTGGTGGGAATACAAACTGGTACAAGCCTTTTGGAAAACAGGATGAAGGTTTCTCAAAAATTCAAAAATAGGGTCTCCCCGGTGGCACAGTGGTTGAGCGCTGGGCTGCCCGAAGCCTCTGCAGCGCCTGTTCGATCCCCAGCCGCTGGGTGAGGGTCCCACATGGCGCACAGACCTTTCCTGCCTCCCACTGCTCCCCTCAGCAGTGTACTTCGTCAGTCTGTCCTGTTCCCTGCTCTGGCTCTGGTGAATATTCTCACCCTCCCGCACTTCTGGCTGTACCCAGTGCTTATATAAAAAATAAATAAACCTTAAAAAAAAATAAAAATCGATATACCTTAAAATCCAGCAATCCAGGGCCTCCCTGGTGCAGCAGGTAGTTAAGATGTAACCCATGAAGATGTCTGCAGGCTCTGCAGCACAAGTTCGATCCCCAGCTGGCCAGGGAGCTGACCCGCATGGCACAGCAGACCTCTCCTGCTTTGCCTGCTGCTCTCCTCAGCAGTGTATTTCAGTGGATCTGTCTGTTCTGCTCCCCACTGTGTCTGGTGAATCCTGTCACCCCCCCCACACACACACACCTCTGGCCTACACCCCAGCTCTTGTATACATAAATATATATAATTTTTTTTAAAAAATCCAGCAATCCAGGAGATAGGGAAAAACAAGGGACAATGGTGGAAAACTGGATGCTTTGGTGTGGGAGGGCTGCGATGACAATACCTGAGAGGGAGGATCCTTTGCTAGCAAGCATGTAAAATAATGGTACTTAATAACTATAAAAGCAAAGATGTAGAAAGCAAAACAAAAATAAATAAAACATGAAAATCCAGCAATTCCCCTCCTAGATATATCTACTGGAAGTGTTACAGGGCAGGGAGAGGGGCACCCCAGACCCCTCAAACCTGCTGCTCTAAATAGGTTCTGCCATCCGCCGCATTAACACAAAACAATGAGACTTTAGTGGGAAGGAACTTTAATACAATTAGTGAACAATACAGAGAAGACAAAGAATATAGTTTCTAAATCAAGCACCCAAAGTTACCTGTCCCTTCGTGGGGAAAAGTCCATCCAAATGGGATTGGCCCAAAGCAAGGCCCCAAAGTCTGCCACAAGTCTAAAGCATCTTCCATGGGGACCCACAGAAAAGGATTAGAAACAACCAGACAAGTCTGGGAGGGAAAAAAGCAAAATCAAAATCAAGACAAGAACCGCCACTGTCACCTCCCCCCGGGTCTCTCACCCACATCTGTGTCAACCTGTCCATGAACAAAAGGCAAGCGCAGTTTCTTCACGTGTCTCTCTAATCCATGTGCCTCCTCTGGGTCTCCTTCTGGCACTCCATCCTGCTTCCTTCCTTTCTCAGTCTCCTCTGCATCTTCCTCTCTCTCTGCTCATCTCCACCGTCCCTTGGGTGGGGCAGGAAACCTGGAACCTCCCCCTTTCCTGGGGATCATCCTATTACAGAAGGATACAAAAATACTAGTTTGAAAGGATTTATGTACTCCTATGTTCACTGCAGCATTATTTACAATAGTCAAATTATGGAAACAACCTAAATGCCCAACAAAAGAGTGGGTTAAGGAGAGGTGGTATATATATACAATGGAATACTACTCTGCTACAAGAAAACATGAGCTTTTGTCATTTGTGACAACACAGATGGAACTGGAAGGGATTCTGCAAAGTGAAATGTCAGAAGGAAAAAGACAACTGTGGGAAGATTTCGCTCATATGTGGAATACAGAGAAACAAAACAAAGGGACAGAAAAACTAAACCAAAACAAACCCTAGATATCTGACTGTAGAACTGAAGATACCTGAGTGAGAGGACTAGAGAAGGGGAGCAAATGGGGGAGAAGACCCAAAGGGCTATGGTGGAAGATTATGGGTGTTTTGGTGGTGGGCATAGCGTGGTAACATATCTGAAGATATGTGAACCTATATCTCCAAATCATATTTAGAATTGTAAACCATTGTTACTGCAATAAAAATACACAATTTTAAAAATAGAAGTGTGGAGGACCTTCCTGCAAAATGAATCCTAATTCTAGACTGGCAGGCAGAAAGTCACATCCTCACCATCTGACGACCTAGGACATGCATAGTGGTCCTCAAGTATAGAGAAAATGCATTGTAGGGACAACAGCAGAGTGAGTGAAAAAGAGGTAAAATTAAGGAACGTTTTGGGATGGTGGGGGGATGTACCTTTTGTTTGGTGGGGGGATGTACATGCTACCTGAATTATCTTTGTTACAAGTTAAATAACGGAGGTTTTGCCTTTGGTGGCCCCTGATTGCTGGTTAAAATTGTTCCCCTTAGATTTGAATGGCGCAATGTCTGGTGCTGGACTCCAGACCTCTTTTTGTCCTTTCATCTCTCACTATCGAATTCTTCTCTCTACCCTCTTCTTCTGCCATAAATAACCTTTTTACCTTAATGCCGTGTGTTAGAGCTGCCAAACTGGAGTTTAAGAGGTTTACTGCTCCCCTTACTTTCCATTTGGGGATCTTAAGATGATTTTTCAGATGAAAAATTATTTTCTTTGTGCTTTCATTTGGACAAAGATAGAGCTGGAAGCTCTGTTAATGGCCCAACAAAGTGATGGGGTGATGATTGGTTTCCTGGCATCCTGGTGCAGAGAGATACAGAAACTTGCCCTTAATTCTTCCACAATCAGTCATGGGGTCAGGTGATGAGGCTGTAGGGCAGCTGTTGCTGTTGCTACCCTGCCATTCATGGCTTCCAGGCATTCATTCCTTTGTTACCTGCCTTACCACTATGAGTCATCAAAGAATCACACTTTTAGAGAAAAGTGTATTTCCTAAAGACATTAAATTGATTACAGTGCTTTTGTCTGGTCATTCCTTTCAAAGCTTTATGCGAAGTTTCCATTCAAAATGCTCTTTAGCCTGTCATGCTGTCAGATGGTGGATATAGGTAAAGACATGTGTTTGCATTTGTGTGTCAGCTTCTGACATTTGTATTTATTTGTACATATGTATTTTGTTTGTTCAAATAAATGTTTCATCAGATGTAGAGTACAGTAGGGAGACTCAGAGAAGGAGCCGGCACAATACAAAAGGAAGTGAAATATTTCTCAATAAGACTTGGAATTCCAACTTCTGGTTAATTGTAAATATGATCTGGAGGAAGAAGTAGCACATCAGGGAGCTAAGGTCTGTATTTATCTTTTAATGTTATTGTTATATTATACAGTTTACCGCATAAATAATTGAAATGCTAGTAATAACAATTCAGGGACCATTCAACTGTTGTACGTGCTATATTTCATTGATATTCACTCACCCGAACTGTGCAGATCCACAGTGATTTCCTGTTTAATGAACACATAGTGGTAAATTAAAAATGAAAGTTTATTTCAAATGGATTAAATTTGTTTTTAATTCATATCACTTAAAAGCACCCTTTATCACTTCTTCATTAAAAATCATTCAACAGTCCTAAAAATAAACTTTTTCCATACTGTGTTTTTATTCCTTATTTTCAAACTGAAAATTTAATGTAGGATTACTGGAGGGAGAGGGGAGGGGAATGCTGAAAATTTAATGATACTAATTGAATCTGAATGCATATAGATTGCTGTGTTTACCTGAATGTTTAAGTATATATTTAAGGTGTAATTTAAAAATATAAAAGGGAAGGATATGAATGTAATAATTTTCACAGGTACAAAGGAGAATAGTGGTCAATGCAGCATTAATATTTTCATACTCTATAAGGAGAACTTTTCATTTCTGCACCTTATTACTCTTGGTTTAATAAATGAGTCCTTATACTAAAGTGAGTTCCTTGAAGGTATGATAATAACTCATTTTTCTTTGTATCTCCTGTGTCTACAGCATAGTAAGTGCTCAAGAAACATTTAATGAATGATTTCCATTAATAGCAATTTGCCCATAAATATTCTTTGTTCCCCATCTCCTCCTTTGAGGGGAACTTGGAAAAGGAAAGAAAGGAATAGAAATAGATACAATTTACTGATACGCTTTACCACACACTTGAAATCTATATTACTAAACATTGCCCCAAAATTTATGAGATCAGTATCTCTATTCCAAATTTGCAGGTGAACTTGATGTTCAGCAAAAGAAAGATGTTACACAATTACATACAGTAATTGATGAACCTACAATTTGAACACAGTAAAATCTCATTCCAAAACATATTTATTCTCACCACTTACTCAATTATAAATTCAACAAATATTTTTGAACACATACTATTGTGTGAGGCACTGTTGTAGATTCCATAAACAATTGTGGATGAAATGATAGTTTGTAGAGCTCCCATTAGAATGGGGCTAGAGAGGCAATAAAAAAAATCACCATGCAACTTTGATCCCTATCTACTTACCAACTAACGTTACTTGAGTACTTCATGAAAATATAATTGGTCTCTTTCCTTAAATTCGCATGGCAGGAGTTGTAAGTGAGCAAAGCGTAGTTAACTAACAGTTGATGACCAGAGAGGTAGAGAGTCAGATCACACAGGACTTTAGAGAACTCTTGAATATTTTATTTCTTCTTATGGTAAGATGGGAAGCAGAAGATCGACAAGCTAAGGCTCATATTTTACAATTTTAAGAAGAAGGGAATAAGAAAGAAAACCAACTAGAGGTCCTTCCTTTGTAACAATCTAGGCAAAAGATGGTGGTGGCAGGGAGGCAGTGAGAAATGGATGGGTTCTAGAAAAATAAATGTGCGTAGACAATAAAATGAAGGATGCTTTTGGAGTTGCTGCATTTATCCCCTATGTTCCTGGACCAGAATCATGTTATTTTTAGAATTACAAAAATAGTTACATCTGTAAAATGGGAATGATTTCTTTTGAGACCCCCATCCTGACAACTGTCTTCAGCAACATACCTAGTACATAGTAAGTGTTCAACAAATATTATCTATTCCCAATAATTAGCAAAGTAAGTGGATAAGGAACAACTCCAGTTCTTTAATACGCAACCCAGAGCAGGTCACAAAGCCCAGATTCAGGACTGGTTCAAGACTGGCTAAGGAACCCAGAGGCAGAGAAGGCTGGCATGGCCATTAAGGACAAACTGCACCAGGAACAGGGGGCACAAGGGTGAAGAGAAAAAGAGGAAAAGAGCAAAGGAAAAGTGTGTGAAAGACAAAGATTTCTAAGAAACACAAAGGGTCCTCCAAAGAGCATGTGAAGTATCTACTGTGGACCTTAAGCACTTTGCAGGCACAGCTTAACACAATCTGAAAGAGCTGGAGAAACCCTACAACATGCTGAATATACTCTAGGAGGTACACATTTTCAAACTGGGAAGTTTTAAATAACTAATTTATGAGATGCAGGAAACGAAAGACAATAGAAAAAAATACAGGGTTTTAGATCCCCTTATAAATATAACTGTGGTTATGGAAACTTCTTATGTAGCTAATAAGCCCCTTCCTCACAATTAAGGGAGTTTCTACTAAAACTATACAATTGTTTTGGTGAAATATTTGCTTTCTTATTCATGCCATGTGAATTCTTATTCACTAGTGAGATTATCTTCAACAATGATTGAAAAGCTCCTATTGCCATTCGTCCAAATCCGCCACCTCCCCAAATGACCAAAATAAAGGGAAAGAGAGGACCCCACTATGTGTTCTCTAGGCCTTTTCGAAAACAAGGAGTTGTTCCTTTGGCTGCATATATATGCTTCTACAAGAAAGGTGATATTATAGACATCAAAGGGATAGACACTGTTTAAAAAGGAACACCCCCAAATGTTACCATGGCAAAACTGGAAAAGTCTATAATGCCACCCAGGAGGTAGGTAAGTATTGTTATAAATACACAAGCAAAGGGCAAGATTCTTGCCAAGAGAATTAACATTCGTATTGAGCATATTAAGCACTCTGAGAGCCAATATAGCTTCCTAAAACCAGAGAAAGAAAATGATCAGGAAAAAAAAAAAAAAAAAGGCCACAGACAAAGGTACTTGGGTTCCACTGAAGTGCCAGCCTCCTCCACCAGAGAAGCACTCTTTTGTGAGAACCCACAGGTGCCTTTCGCACCTGAGCTGGAGGAACCCACTCCCAATGGATTCATGGAGTGATACAGTGTGCAAAAGAATAAAGAACCTCTGGACTAATAAAAAAAGAAAAGAAAAGAAAACTCCCTGTGATAAAATTGTTTCTGACTTTCATTTTGATTGTGTTTTTAATGAATTTTGTTAGCTAGATTTTAAGAATTATAAAATAAATATACGTTCACAATAAAAAATTCAAAGCCTATACAGGAAATAATAGTAAAACGTTGCTGCTCCCTCCTGTATCTTGCAACCCATCATGTTTCTCTCCTGGAGGTACTACAGCACAAATTTCTTGTGTGCTTTTCTGTATATACAAGTATACATATATAGGTATATACAACTTAAACTTCATACCCAAGTGTGAGAAAACAACTTTGTAATCCAGTCTATTCTTTTAACAATAGACTGGTCATTGTATCTGTATAACTGGAGTTGGAAATGGCCTTTTAAAACTGAGACCAAAATTTAAAAAAAATTTTAAAAAAACCAAGACCAAAATATAACGGTTAATAGTGAAAAATCATTTCATTCAGATTTAATGTTTTTAAAACACATAAAAATCAAAAAACAAATATTTCTCACATTTAACAAAATTTTGACCATAATTGCAACTTTATGGTATTTCTTGGAAGAAAAAAGATATCAAATATCACTTTGAATGAGGGTTAGACCCTTCCCTCTCCAAATTATATGATAGCTCCACAGAATAGCATTATTTTCAGGAAACTCATAAAGAACCATTTCTGAGCTTTATCAGTTTTCCCAAAGTTCTCAGTTAAAAATTCCTTTGACATTCCAATTTTTTTTCCTTTGAAGTATCCACCCTGTCATCACTGTTATTGTTTTTATCTTTTTTAATTGTTGATCATCTAAGACTATCAGCTAGATATTGGTTCAGGAATGATTTTAACTTTTGAAAATGAAAATAGTGGTGAATCCAGCATTCATAAACATTCGTATTTGTACAAAGAGCTAGAAAAATACGTTTTTAGAAGTGGAATTGCCAAGTCAAAAAGTACTGGTATGTTTTAATATTGATAGATTCTGTCAACTTGCTCTATAATGGCTACACAAATTTATCATTCCACCAACGATGCAGGAGAAAGCCTATTTATCACACACTTGACAACACTGAGTATTACCACAACTTTCAAATTTTTTGCCAATCCGATGTTGGGAAAATTGCTACTGTTTTTATTCTAGAATTGTAAGTGATATTAATCCTATACATTCATCCCTTTTTCTTTCACCATTTGTATTTAATTTTCTGTACCCTTCCTCTTAGGTTCTTCAACTATCTTTATAATTAAGTTACTCCTGCTTTTCACATTAATTTGTAACATATTATTGCTTCTTAAAAAAACAGATATTTGTTCTATGGCATGCATATTTCCCCCTGATACAGGGCAGCAAGTGGCACTAAAAACTGGCCAAGGACACTGCCCAAATAGTTTACTGGTCACTGTCTTAGTTCTTCACCCGCACACACAATTGCAAGACTGCTCAGGCTCAGGGAACAACAACAATGGGATTTATTTAACAAACCAGGGAAAAACAAAGAGTTACTGAGGCCAAAAATGGCTTTTACCTCACCCAAAGCTGTGTCCAGTGTTTTTCAGGTCGAAACAAAAGCCGCTATGATGATGTCTTCCTGCCACTGAGGACACAGAGCTCCTCTCCTGAATAGGCCACATCTCCATGATGGCTTCTTCCTGCCTCTGTCGACCTGGAGCATGCGGCAGCCAGACTCTAGGCCAGGTTCCGACTCACAAAGACAGCAGAAGACAAAACAGGAGATGCTCCTGGAGCTGCCGGGATGCCCCAGCGCAGCACCAGACAAGCAACACTCAGAACAGCAGCTGCAGCAGCCAAATGACCCAACAAATGGCCACGCTCATGTAGCTCAGTGAGGCGCCTGGCTCTGTGTCTTCACCTCCTTTGCCAGGCTGAATCCACAGCAAAACCAGGAACAGTTTCAGTTGCATAGCTAATTGCAAAACCCCCAAAATTTTCCTCTCCCAGTTTGGCTACTGAAGGCCTTCACCTTCAAAGTCCCACAAAAGCCTTCTGGAAGATCAGCGTGGTGGGGCCCAGAATCTGCTGACCCCAAATGCTAAAGATCCCAAAACCTTGAATCCCAAAGACTGAATTAATCCATGCCCCCTCCACAGTCACTTATATTTCTAATTGGTCACCCCACCCCAAAATGCCATACTTTTTAGCATTTTCCCTGGGGCTATCTATTCTCACCAGCAACCCCCTCCAGGGGGCTTACTTGTAAGAGCCTTTTGGTTTTAGCTATAGGTTACAACCCTATAGCATATGGGATAGACTATTGGGTATTGTAATATACTCATCAAATTTTTATGTGGTCCATTTTAGCAGCTTCTCATTTATGACTTCTGGATTTTGTATCATGTTTAGTAAAGGCTCCTTTACTGTAATGTTTTTTAATTCCACTGTGTGTGTTTTTTTTCCCCCCAAGAACTTTTACTTTTTGTTTTTTAAAGCACTAAATGCATTTGGAATAAGAGAATTTCAAAATAATGGCCTTTCTTTTCACTTGGTTACAACCTTAAAACCAGGGTGGGTCATCACCAAATCTCCATCTTAAAAGACATGTGCAATAAACAACTTCCCACCACTGATTCCCTCTCTAACATGGTGAACATTTGTGCCCACCTTGTCTGATTACAAATTATGACTGAAGGCATGAGGGGAGGGTTTTTGTATATATAAGTCACCAGATGTTTTATAATGATCCTATTAATATGAGTCTCAGGATTAAACTAGAACCAGTGTTACAGGTCAAGACTGAAGCTCATTGACCAGGTACGAGGGAAAGTTTGTGCAGTGCCTCCTGGCACAATACATAAATATCTAGATTTATTACTCTCTGTCTCCAGTACTGAATTTGCCCACAGATTTATGAAAGGGAAAACATGAAATTGAGATTTGTAAATATTTGAAGTTTACTTCTGAGATCTAGAAAGGCAGTAAGAAGGCTAGTAATAAATTCAAAATAGAGGTTGGGGAATGCAGTAAGTTTGCAATTATAGGAATATAACTTAAGGAAGGAATCACAAACAATAAAATTTAATAATTTCACCCTTGGTTCATAAAACACTGAGCTCCAACTGACATAAATTATTAGCCTGAGGAAAGAATGGAATTAAGCGAATCTGTACTGTCACAAAGGAAATCGTTGGCACATTTGGCAACTAGAATTAGAATCTCTAATTCTTCTGACAGGATGATTCTCCCTTCAAGTAAGTAAAGGCCAAAAGTCTTTAAGAATTTTTACCTACATGCATAATGTTCTGTGTCCTTTGCCCTTTTTATAACTAATGACATCTTCGAAGTCCCTAAAAGTAGTCATGTCAGCAGTTAGATCAATCTTCCATTTTTTTATTAATTAGGAATCTATTTCCTTCAGGAATCAATTTTATGTAGCTTTTAAGAATGCCAGTCTGTGTCAATTTGCAGGGCTAATACTAGGCTTTATTTAAGAAAAGGAGTTAGACCAATGATGGGAATCTGGGCCTCAGAGTCAGACAAAACTAATTTTCAATTTCTACTTTGTGAGTTAGCAGCTATGAAACCTTGGCAAATAATTTACTCTCCCCCTAATTCGATTTCCTCATTTTGTAAATGGAACTATTAATAACTCTATTGAAAGCCTAGTAAATATAAAACCCCTCCACGTCTTCTTCATTAACATGACAGTCACTCCTAGCTGGTACTAGACTTTCTGATGAGTTTTAAAATGCAACCCAATAGGCAAATAAACTACAAAGCAGTACCTCATCCTGTGTACTGACACAGCTGGCTCACATGATTTCATGTGTGGGCTGCAAAGTGCATGAGCTGATTCCAGCATTTGCTGGGCACCTTTTTAAAAGGGAGGCCCTGTGTGGAGCCCAGATTTTGTACATTTCCTTGATCTCAAAAAATGTAGACCTAGTTTCTGGCTTAGGGGTGAGCACAGTTGATCACCGAGATGAAAAGGGAAGTTATTGGGGCCTCCCTGGTGGCGCAAGGGGTTAAGATGCAACCTATGTCCGCAGCCTCTGCAGTACAAGTTCGATCCCCCTGCCAACAAGGGAGCAACCCACATGGCACAGCAGACCTCTCCTGATTCACCCGCTCCTCCCCTCAGCAGTGCATTTTGGTCAATCTGCCTGTTCTGTTCCCCACTCTGTCTCTAGTGAATCCTCTCACCCCCCACACCTCTGGCCTGTACCCCAGCTCTTGTACGCATAAATAAATAAATAAATCTTTAAAAAAAAAGAAAAGGGAAGTTATTAAGAGAGCTTCTTGGATATGGGAAAGGGGCAGGAGATGAAAAGGTTTGTCCTGTTCTTTGTCACCCTTGTGATCGTATGATGCTCTAGGTTCTTGTGGTCATTATACAATTATGAATGGAAGACCAAGAAACTTAATCTAGAACTCTCATGACAATTACCTATGGCGACAATGCTAGAATTCCTCTATTCCTTTATTTCTGCATGAGAAAAATCCTATTTTCTTAAGCCACTGTTCACTGGGTTTTTGTGCTGCTTAAAGCCAACAGTTTTTCTAATTAACAAAGAACCATGAGTATTACTACAAAGATTACAAGAGGTGATATAATTATGCTCTTAGTCAGGAATATAAAAAGGACTCCATAATTGATGGCTGCCATGACAATGATGGTCATAGTCTCGTCATATTAAGCAAAATTGGAAGTGTTTGGGATTAAGATAAATCTAACTCAGTTCGAGTTTGTGGCTTTGTGTTTTGGGCAAATTAACTATGGGAGGGCTCAATTTGCACATCTGTAAAGAGTTAATACTTGTCTCACAGGGTAATTGTGAGGACCCAAAAGGAAGGAATGTGAAAAGCATTTTATAACCTGTGACGTATGATGTAGGGATTAGTGGTTATTGCAGTATTTTAACTGTCAATTTCAAAGACAGCATAAAAACTGCCCTCAAATTAGAGATAAAGCAATAATAAATGGCTGACTTTTATTTTAGATAGAGGTAAAGAGTATTAAGAATTAATAGTAACTTTCAATTTGTGTTAGCCATGAACTTATATTTTCTTCAAACTTGGGAACTGAAAAAAGGCAATAAAATTGCCTTATCTAGAAGAGGAAGTGTCCCTTTTCCCCCACTGCTTCACTGCACTATTAAAAAAAAAAACGTGAAAATGAAAACACACACACACACACATATATATATATAAATGATTGCAGTAGAGTTTATTAAGCTGTGCCGTAGCGCAGGCACTGGAGCTTGCCCATGGTGCTGTGCTCTTAATGTATGAAGCCGGAATTTTCTGCCACTTCTTCTTAAGCAATGACATCAGGAAAATGACAGCTAAGTGGATGTTGCACACAAACTCATCATCTGTCATCTTCATGTGCCCAACAGCCACTGCAAGACATAGCACCTTCTTCATTTGGAATTGATGGCTGACTTCACTTCATAAACTGTGGTCACCATGTCCTCGTTGTGGATCAACAAAGAAGGGAACTTGTAGCCTTATTCAGGTGTGGGCCCAGGATTCATGTTATCTGTTTGATCAGAGACTCAGAAGCTAAAAAGGCATCATACCTCTCGGCCAGCTTCTTCACCAGCTTCTCTTAGTGATTTTCTTCCAGTGCCTCAACGTCCATGTGGGTGTTCATCCAGAGCCTTGACCTTGTCACGAGCTGCTGGTCCCCCAGGACATGCACACAGAGAACTTGGGATCGGGGTGGATTTAAGCCTGACAGTGCCTATGAAATGTTTGTCCTTTTAAGCGTCATAGTTTTTTCAAGTTGATCTGCATCTCCAAAAACCTCAAGCTGATCTGCATCTCCAAAAACTTCTGGTGCGTTCCCATGTGGGACTTCCCCATACGGCCTCAAGAGGGCGTTGCAGAAGACTGCTGCTCACATGCCTCAAAATGAGAAAATTTTAAATGGATCTTGACACAGCAGAAATTATAGAACTGAAGACCAGGTGTTTCCTTGAAGGTGAGGTTTTTCATGTGGTGTTCAGTGGAGAAGCTGACCTCAAGAAGGATCCAGGAAAGGAAGGAAATTACAACTATCCTTTCCTTTTTAGGATTCTCTGGCTCCACCTATGGTGGGCACTTCAGTGAGTTATATGTCCCATGCAAACAGAACTGGGACTTGCTTATGGCCCATTCAGTAAGGGGTGCTGTTTAAAGGGTCTGCCTATTATCCACAGTGTCCTTAAAACATAAATATACAAATACCACAAAGTACAATAAGATGTCAATAACCAGAGCTTGTAGCTGGCATTTCACCTTCTACACTAAGGCATTAAATGAATGTTCAGCCAACAATGATTAAGAAAATGTCTCCATGCCTGGTTTGGTATGAGTTTTTATTTTGTCATCCTGATTCCAAGTAATTCAGTAATTCTATGTCTCGAAATGCTCCAAATCCCAGATGGATTTGGTTATTTTCTTGTAACACAGTAGAGCTATGAATTACTGGGAAGTCTCTGACTAATGAACATTACTAAAAGTTCATATTTTTTAAAGTAAATTTCATCAACTGAAAATGTTTGGTTTTATTTCCATTCTGATTTGCAAAGTTGGGGATTTATGCAAACCCAGGAAGGCTTTTCCTGGAATACGGCTTCTGCAGAACCAAGTTCCTACAATGGCTTGGAAACTCAATTAATCTGAACTGGGTGGAGGTTTGTTGATGATCCCAGCTTTTTGTAGGAAAGAAACGCCCGCTGGATGACTACTATTACCAGATAATCTTTGTCCATTAATCAGCTAACAAAAACAACTAACTCTATGGTTATTTTCTGAGCTATATTACTACCCCCACTCGGGGCTTGCTTTTTAATTATTTTTTGCCTATTTCAATGTAGGTGACACAAGCAGACAGATTCAAGTGCTGTTCCTAGCACTATTAATCAGTTAGGCGTTTAATTCTAAAGAGACTGTTCACTCACTCATGTAGCCGTGTTAATATTAGTCTGTTTGTTAGTGTACATGCTGAACTGCTAAATATGCCGCCATTTATGATAACTGAAACCAGAAAGATATTTGTTTCTCTCTCAAGGAACAGTTCAAAGGGAGGTGTTTGTAGATAGCTGTGACATCCTTACAACACTGTGCTTGTAGATAGCTGTGACATCCTTAACTTGTGCCTCTCATTTGTGGGTTGTTGGTTGCCATAGTACATTCTATCTCAAAGAGACAGACCTAGCCATTTTTAAATGCAAGGCTTGGAAGTGACTCCCATCACGCTTCCAACCATCACATTAGCCAGAAAGTAATCTCCCCCAGCTGAAAGCAGGGGTAGGTAAATGTGGCAGTGAAAATTCACCAACGTGACCACCTAAGATATTATTATTGCAAAAGAGAAGATGGATGTTGAGCAATAACAGAAGTTTGCTCCACTAGATATACTAGAATAAAACTTTTCAACCTTTAATCTATATATAAGTTACCTAGGATCTTGCTGAAATGCAGATTCTGAACTGGTAGGTCTGAGTTGGAACCTGAGATTTTCAAACAAATTCCAGATGATTCCAATGTTATTTTTCTGTGGACAACACTGAGCAGCAAGGAACAAGAATACTCTCTTGATTGCAAGAAATGGGAATTTGTTTAGATCACCTTAAGGAATCATTTACTGCCAGGAAGACTGTGAAGAATCAGGGCAATTCTGGGTATTTCAATTCTCTTTTGACCATAGAGTATTTATCTTTGCCTGAATGTACCATTCTTCTCTCATACCAAAAAGGATAATTTTCTGCAAAATCTTTAGTCCAGAATCTTACAGAAACATTAGTTGCTTTATTTAGACAAGAGATATTGATTTCATAGATCACCTAGAGGGATATAAATGGGATAAACTTTCTATCACTAGTAGCCACATCAACATGAATAGCCTGACTTAGCTTCCCTTAAGTTAAGCATGGCAACTTCAGCTACAAAAGCCATACAGAAAACTAAATATAGTTTCTTGGCTTGCATATTATAGCAAAGCATAGGAACTTCCTATTTTGTGTATGAAAAACAGAATTATCAAGGCAATACAGATATATACTTTAATATGCTGTCATATAATTATTACAATTGGCAAATTCACTGTTTTCTCTTTATAGAAATAATAGATGCAGATTGTTTGTATTGAAAAGCATAAGGAAAAAAACACAAATTTAAAAAAAACAAATTTTAACGCAGTTAATTCTTTTTTTCCCCAAACTGAACTTAAATGTAAGAAAGGAGTATCAAGTTATAGAAAGAACGGAATAGAAAGATATTAAATTTTTAAAAATTCACTGTTCATACTTCATGTAACTAACCATCCTTCGTTCTTTCATCTCAATGTATTCTCCTTGACTAATGGCACAGTAGGACAATTTCCATTCTTAACTCCAGCCCACTTCAATTAGTAGATCTGTTTCGTTTCTGATTCTCTGAGCATCCAAACTCTACTCACACTCATCTTAGTTTCTAGAGAGCTCTTTTCTCCATGGTAAAGCTCCTTTTTGCTTCCTGGGCTCTGCCTTTCTATGCCCTCTCAGAAGGAAGTATACGCTGACACAACTGATGCAGCTGTTTTTCATTAACCCCTTCAGCTGTCCTCCAGATGAATGACTTAATATGGCTTGGCAAACTGATGGTTTCTAAGGAGTCATACATATTTACAGCACAACAATATGTTTAATAAAATTAACCCATCTTATACCAGCAGTGCAAAATGAAACCAGTGTCTCCATCCTACTCATAAAATTCAATTCAGGTGACTAACAATTCCGATGTTATTTCTCAGTGAGCTGAAGCCTCCCAATTGGAATTTAGAGTTCTAATAGATTCTATTTCTCCTTTGGGAGGATTCAGGGAAAGATTGATCAAGACCAGAATGGGCTCCTTAGGACAACTGTGGGGCCTGGGGAAAGGGTGGCTCTTACACATGACTGAATGTAAAGGGTATAAAAGGTTGGGCAAAGAGGGTGGCCAAAACCTAGGACCAGGCTGAACGCAGAGTCAAGCTGTGTGAACCAAAGCAGGGATCAGGAAGGCAAAAAGGCAAAAACTGTGAAGGGAAATGAACCAGAAGCAGCTATAAGAAAGTCCTGGAATAGGGCCTTCCCGGCAGCACAAGGGGTTAAGTACAGCACTGTGAAGCAGTCCACAGCCTCTGCAGCACAAGTTCGATCCCCTGGCTAGCCAGGGAGCAACCCATCTGTGCAGCAGACCTCTCCTGTCTCGCCCCCTGCTCCCCTCAGCAGTGTATTTCCATCGATCTGCTTGTTCTGTTCCCTACTCTGTCTCTGGTGAATCCTCTCATCCACCACACCTCTGGTCTGTACCCCAGTTCTTGTATGCGTAAATGAATAAATCTTTAAAAAAAAAAAAGAAGTATTGAATAAACTTAAAAAAAAAAAAAAAGAAAGTCCAGGAATAAAGAATATGGTTATTTCCTTGTAATTTGTCCATCTATCACACCACCATGGGGGGCTTCTTCAGTATTTCTCTTGCCAACCTGAAAGAGTATGCATGGCAGATTGACAGAAAGACCATAGGAGATTAGGTAGGATCAAATAAGTCTTTTTTTGTGAAGTACAGTAGCCACATCAACACTGGGTCTACATGGAGTAGGAAAGTTAGTGGTATGCAGGGAAAAGCAACTTGAAGGCCTTAGGTACTTAAGGAAAAGGTATATGAAGGAGAAGGTAGAAGAAAAAGTTCAGTCTGAAACTTTCATTTAGGGTTTCCTGGTTTTATTTTCACAAGAGGAAATTACCTGGGTGAATGCAAAGTGCAGTACAGATAACAAGTGTGCAGAAATTAGAGTTAACCCAACAAAGAGATTTGCAAAGCTTTCCTTTTCATCCTCTCCTATTTCTTAGATGGGTTCCAATGAGAAGCTAAGGCAAGGCATAGGGTAGGTGTATATTCATATAGGCTCATTCTTCAGTGGAGTCACCTCAAACTTCAAATAAAGACGGTGCATTAATCTTTTCAAATATGTAAGGTGACGCAAAGCAGAAGTCAAAATTTGCTAGGAAAATAAACAACAATATATCAAGCCAGGAATGATCTGTTAGAACTATAAATCGGAGACATTCAGCAGGGGAGGGGCAGAGAGAAGAATCAAAACAGGAGGGAAGAGCACAAGGTCTATCATGATGGTTCACAAGTGTCTTGGTGGTAGTAATGTTATGGGGACAACTTCTGAAAGGAGAAATCAAACATTGTACAAAAATGAACAATGATGTAAAAATACATTTTTTAAAAAGAAAGCTTTGTCAGCAGCCATGGAAATAGAAGCAAAGAAGTCCCTTAGTCTAACTTGTTTGTTTTTAGACAAGAAACTACATAATTTGATGAAGATTACACAGCCTTGTAATGACAGAACTATTCTAAAATTTACATCTCTGACTGTTAGTCCTGATCTATTTCATTACATCATTCTAGGCCAGCCAAATATTACGGGGAGAAAATTGTCCAACTGCTCAATCTATTATGGTCTACATATGTCAAAATATCCTCCGAGTGGGGATTGGTTGTGGTTAACCTAGGGTTAATCCTGAATGCCTATGATCACTGCCAGGAATATTTGAAAAAAAAATCAATCCAGATTCATTGAGCTGATTAAATCAAACATGGGCTTGCTCTTGTTCTTGTTGTTTGTTTGCTATTTCATGGAATTTCTTTCATTTATCTCAGATTCCCAAAACTCAACCTTTTTTGGCAAATGATCCCATAGGTCAGGGACCACTAGGATTCAACATCAATAGATAGAGAAACAGTCACTGCCATTGATAATCAAGAACCCCTGTCGAAAGAACTAAATGTCTAAATAGGAAACTGTCACAGCAGTAAAAAGAAGGCAGGGAGAAATCCCACTAGGGAATGCAAATCAAATAAAACAGAAGAGTATTTTATTCAGGCCTATTAAAATAGACAATTAAAAACAATACAGTTGTCCCTGCAGGGAAACAACCAAGCAGCTCCTCACTTATATATGCAGAGCACGCACGTTTATGAGGCACCTTTCAGACAGAACCTTCACAGCACGCTACCAGCATCACTAAATATATTAGCCTAAGTCAAAGTACACAGGGACTATCATTTCCCTGTTTTGTGATGTCTGAAAAGTCTAAGTCTACAGAGCAAGCGTCACATTTAAGTAATGAGTTAAACTCAAGTGCCCAAACTATTCATTTTTGCACTCTTAACATCATCAAGAAAATTCCTAGGAGAAGAATCATTAAACAACTACTGCTTTAAAAAGTGAAGACTCACGGCATAAAAAAAAAAAAATTGCTGAGCAGTCACTGCTCTTCCTCTTCCCGTCAAGGCCTTGGGTGATATCTGAAAGTGGTTCACTACTCAGTTGACCCAGAAAACCCTACAAAGTCATGCAAATGAAGAGGTTCAAATCTTCCTGTTCATTTTAAGAACACTGGTGAAACTGCACAGGCTACCAAGGATATACATATCATAAAAGCCACAACGTTTCTGAAGGACGTCACTTTACAGCAGCAGTGCGTGCCATTCCCTTGTTACAATGGTGGAGTTGGTAGATATGTCCAGGCAAATGGTGGGGCTGGATGCAGAATCAGTAGCCCCAAAAGTGTGCTGATTTTTTTACTGTATGTGCCTAAAAATGTAGAGAGTGGTGCTGAACTTAGAAGTTTAGATGTCATCATTTCTCTGGTCATTGAGCACATCCAGGTGAACAATACACCCCAGAAGCATCGCAGAATTTGCAGAGCTCATGGTCAGATTAACCCCTACATGATCTCCCCTGCCACACTGAGGTGGTCCTTACTGAAGAAGAGCAGATCGTTCTTAAACCAGAAAAAGAGGTTGCATAGAAGAAAAAGATATCCCAGAAGAAACTGAGGAAGCAAAAACTTATGGCCCAGGAATATGTTCAACATAAAATAAATGGAAATAAAAGTGAAAGCAAAAAATATACATATATACTTTGCCAACCCTAGTTACCCCTGATCTTTCAGTTGGTGTTGGGAATGGTCAAACATTATTCACTAGTCATTCATTCAGCAATGCGTTCATTCAACAAATATTTTTGGGATATCTGCCAAGTGCCTGACACTATTCTATGCTTGGAATACAGCAGCACATAGTACATAGAAAAAGTGATGCCCTAACTGAGCTTATGTTCTAGCAGGAAATGTCCAAGTCACCCTTCTCTCCTGTTTTGCTGCTCCCTGTCAGGGCTGACCTTAGACTTGAGCAAGGAAAACCCTGCCCTAAGTTTCATATATGCCAAAGACACAGGCAAACAAATACTCAAGAACTAGGAATGCTTTTATCACTAGGAATCTGGCTCTCAGTGCTGACTCCACATAGCCTACAACCATAAATATCTGTCCCCTACCCTTAGGACTAATGCTATTCAAGTCCAGGGATCTGCTTCTCTACATTACTTTTTTCACATCTTTATGAAACAAAGGGCGACTATATCCGAATATGATGAAGATTTGAGAAACAGGTTGTTACTGACTTCACAGAGTAACTCTGCATCAGAACATGAACATGAGGAATCTTTGAGAGGTGAAAATGCTTAAAATAATGGTTGAATTGCCAAACCCCTCTGAAACAACATTATTTCAATAGATTGTTGCATAAGGAAGCATCCTTTCCCATTAGTGCCATGTATCTAACCTCTGGTGTCCCTTTGAATTAAATTTCATGGTACAAGAAAGTTCTAGAGATAGCCATAAATACAGCATACAGTATTTACAACAGTTGTGCATTGCCGTTAAAGAAAGTTTTGTAAAATTAAACAATTTTTTAAAAGATGTATTTATTTATACATACAAGAGCTGGGGCATAGACCAGAGGTGCAGGGGGTGAGAGGATTCACCAGAGACAGAGTGAGGAGCAAAACAGGTAAAGCCACTGAAATACACTGCTGAGGGGAGCAGCAGGTGAGTCAGGAGAAGTCTGCTGTGCCATGTGGGTCACCTCCCTGGCCGGGGATCGAACTTGTGCTACAGTAGCTGCGGATTGCTTCAAAGTGCTAATTCTTAACATCTTGTGCCACCAGGGAGGCCCCAAAATTAAACAATTTGTGTTTGCCTTATATTCGTATACTGATAAGCCTAGCTAGACATTGCATGTATGAAGTGTGATACTGATTACATTATCACTGAGGTAGACACTGAAAGCTGTGAAAGTTAGAATGGAGAATAATGTTGTTTTTAAAAAAGTTCTTAAAAGCTTTAAATAGGTATTGATTTTCCTGTAAAATACTTTGAAATAAATGAAAACATTAACTTAAATTTTTAAAGCCTGAATTACAATTTTAAGTTCAGTATTTAGACATATGATAATGAGGGTATATTTTTGCACTCTTACCTAGAGCCTATAACTATGGAGGTAAACCTATTTCTTTTCCCTACTCCTATGACATAATTGATGGATAAAAAGTGTTTAAAATGTAAATAGAATGTCAAATATGAGCAATGGCCAAAATGGAGAAAAAGGAGATAGCAGAAATGTACCCCCATGTTTATTGCAGCATAATTTACCATAGCCAAGAGCTGAAAATGACTTAAGTGTCCATGGATGGATGACTGAATAAAGAAAATGCAGTGTATATATACACAATGGAATACTGCTCAGATATTTTTTAAAAGGTGAAATCCTGACATTTGCAACTACCTGGATGGATCTGCAAGGTATTATACGTAGTGAAATAAGTCAGAGAAAGACAAATACCATGTGATTTCATTCATATATGGTTCATAGTGAAATCAAGCAAACAAATGAACTAAATAAAATGAAAATAAACTTAGACTATAAGACCAAATTAGTGGTTACCATAAGGAAAGGGGAAAGTGAATAAGGTAATTGGGGTATAAGGGATAAATTATAAGGTGAAGGATAGAAGAATACTTTTAATAGTGAACTTAGTGTAGTATATGCACATGTTGATCTATAATGACACACACCTAGAACATAAAATGTTATAATGTAATGCTACTTCAATTTAAAAAATTGAGAAATATTATAGATTTGTTGAAATTATTAAAAATTAGCCATTTTAAGTGTACTCTGTTAGGTTCACTTTGTCAAAACACCTCCCCCTGCCTTTTTTTAAATAGCTTTAGACTCCTCTTCTTTGAGAAATCTCCATCTTGACCTCCATGACATAGTTTATATCTTCCAAACTTATCTTAAAAGTCTCCTATTCCGGGCCTCCCTGGTGGAGCAAAGGGTTAAGACACAACCTATGAAGTTGTCTGCAGCCTCTGCAGCACAGATTCGATCCCTGGGCAGGGAGCTACCCACATGGCACAGCAGACCTCTCCTGACTTGCCTACTGCTCCCCTCAGCAATATACTTCGGTCAGTCTGCCTGTTCTGTTCCCCACTCGGTCTCTGATGAATCCTCTCACCCCCCAACACATCTGGCCCGTACCCCAGCTCTTGTATGCATAAATAAATAAATCTTTAATTAAAAAAGTGTCCTATTCTGTGTTTTATAAACAGCTTGGGGAAGAATCATCCACTTTTTAGCCATGTAGTGTATGTTTACTTTATGAGCATAATAAATAAAAGGTTAATGAATAACAAAATATAAAACTTTGTTCTAGCAGCATATTACATGGGGACATAAGCCTTACTAGCTTCCAATTCTAAATAGATAAATCTTCAGAAACACTGTCTCAAAATTCATACCCAATTTCATGGTTATGAAAAATGTTCCATTGTCACACAGATGTGCAGTAACAAGCCAGAGAGTGTGATTCACTAAAGACTATGTCAGTAAGAAAATCACAACAGCTGGTATTATTGAGAACATTAAGAACACTTACGGAGAAATAATACCCACATCAACTTGGAAGAGCATGAAACTGAATCTCACTAGGGCAGTTCCTTTCCTTCTACTTATCGCTATCCAGGAATGAATGGATCAGAAAAATTTGCAAATGATTTATGATTTCCTTATATCTGGAAAGGGAATATAAATGAGTAAAAAGATGAGCCCAAGAGGCTACGTGGTTAAGTGTGAACATGGCAGATGAAATTGCAATTAAGAGAACAAACACCATCATACTGATGAGCCTCAACCTTATACACATTTCTGAAGGAGACCTGATATGACTTGGTGTCTGTCAAGTGGTTACATTCTGTAATTCAAGAATTAACACCGAAACACTACACTAAACAAATCCCAAGGGGGTGTGTCTAGCTTCTGTGACATCTTTTTACTGAGAACTATTCCACCTATTGATACCCATGGGGAGTTACAAGCTACTAGTCACAGATAACTGGACCAGGGATGAATACTTGATCCCAACTAGATCAACCTAATTATTTTCCTGTGAAAATATGGAAACTATTATTTTCCTTCAGAAATAGGGAAATCAGAGTCAAATGGATTACCTTTAGGAGCTTTGGGGTAAGCCTTTTCCATCATGTTTCCCAAGAACAAGACCTGAGATGCAGAGAGAGAAGCAAAGCTTCAGATTGCCTGCATGGGTGTCTGCTGGCTCTGTAAGTTCTGCATTTAGTCCCTGGTAGGCCAGCTGTCTTTGGGGTCTCTAAAATACTCCCACATCCTTCCAGTAAATTTCCTTTACTACTTAAACAGTTAGTTTCTCTCACTTTTAACCAAAACAACCTTACTAAGAAAAGGGATATACATTCTAAGCACATCTGTAATGTGCTTGCAACCTAATTATGATACAAAAGTCCAGGCCTACATCCCCAATGAACTCTTCAGTGAATGTGAGAGAGAAGCCACAGGCTTCAGAAATAAATAGTTATGTTTGAAAATAAATACTAAATCATTTTCTTTCATTATCTAAAATGGAAGAAAAATAAAGTTTAGGGAGGAAAATTGCACATTTAGTAAATTCTAATAAAAAATACAGGACTTGGGCCTCCCTGGTGGCGCAAGGGGTTGAGCGCAGCACTATGAAGCAATCCGTGGCCTCTGCAGCACCAGTTCTATACCCGGCCAGCCAGGGAGCAACCCGCGTGGTGCAGCAGACCTCTCCTGACTCTCCCGCTGCTCCCCTCAGCAGTGTATTTAGGTCAATCTTCCTGATCTGTTTCCCACTCTGTCTCTGGTGAATCCTCTCACCCCCTGGTACTTCTGGCCTATACCCCAGCTCTTGTATGCATGAATAAATCTTTAAAAAAATATATAGGATGGGCCTCCCCTGCTGGCGCAGGCGCTTGAGCGCTACACTGTGAAGCTGTCGGCAGCCTCTGCAGCACTGGTTCCATCCAGGCCGGCTAGCAAGGGTCCCACATGGCGAGCAGACCTCTCCTGTCTCACCCGCTGCCCCCCTCAGCAGTGTATTTTGTCAGTCTGCCTGTTCTGTTCCCCACTCTGTCTCTGGTGAATCCTCTCACTCTCCCGTGCATCTGGCCTGTACCCCAGTTCTAGTATAAATAAATAAATAAAATCTTTTTAGGACTTCAAAATACACATACAAACATGGAAATAGGATGGGAGAGAAGAGGAATGAGGAAAAACAATCTATTCAAGATTTAATCTTTTCAGGAACTTAGGCAATGTTTTGCATATAATTCATGCATTATCTTGCTTTAAGTTGGATGCAAATTCACTCACAAGAGAGTGGGAGATAATGTCACTGTGAATATTAAATCAACCAGGAAGAAGTGGGAAGGTAGTGACACTGAAGATCAGATCAGATACACAACCCAGTCATCATTTAAAGAAACAAGTGAGCCCTCCAGGGGTAGAAATAACCATCAAAGTGAAAGAAAATTAGAGAGAAGAAAGAAAAAAAAGATACTCTAATGAAGCAAAATGTATAATGGCTAGCACCTCGAATGCCATTTTGAGTAAGATAAGATACTGCTACCAGAACTGGTTGTATAAACCTTCATGGGGATCAACCTTATGGAAGATGTTGTACATTGTTGTAAGTTGTTTTTCCCTACTACAAAGAAAATAGGACCAGAAAAGGAAAACAATGACCGGATCTTACAAGTACATATGGACCTTATGTTTAAGTGGACAGTGGGTGACAGTGGGGTCTTTCGTAAAGAGGAGGAGCCTTCCTCAGTCAGGAGAGTCCATTTAGAAAAAAAAAAGTTTAATGTACACATTAGTAGATTGGCTCAAGTTCATTGTCTCAGGCATTGGTCTCAAGGCAGTTTTGCCTTTAAAAAAAGAAGATAGGAGGGTGGGGGGCGGGGAGGGGAGGAATTGGGGTCAAAATAAGGGGGTTGCAATTGTATGGGGAATATAAAAATAAAATTTATTTTAAAAAAAGATAAAATCATTAAAGATAAAAGAGGACATTAATTTAAAAGGACATAATCCAACACTTTTCATTTTTTGCTGAAATTCCTTCCTTCATTAAAAGAGATATCTGTTTCCAAACACTAAGATGCATGTTTGTAAGTGAACTTTGTATCATGTTATTCTACACTGTGGTTTGACAGACTAAGGATGCTGTTATTTGTTATCATTATATGTAATGTATGTATCTAATGGTACATATATAATACATTTGAGTGTTCCATCACATGCCAGGCCCCATGTTTGATGCATCACCTAAGTCAGATTCTGTGCCAAATATCAAAATTCTGCCTTATGTTCTCAATATCAAATAACAATAAAATTTCACCATTTTTAAGAAACATCAGGAATCACATAATCATTTGTTTCTGTGGGGATAGGAAGAACTTGATTCTTCTTTTGCCTTCAGCTTCTAATATTGTGACAAATTTGATGAAGATGACATTAGAGAACAAGTTGTACGTTAACTTAGCTAAAGAACTGATAATTAACACCGCCAGGATTGTTGCAAATTACTAAGTGCCTCTTTTTTATTTGCCACAGTTGGCTAAATTTTGGGTTTTGACAGACGGGAGGGATGATTATGTTCACCCATAGATTGCAAACTGTTATCATTTTCTCGCATAGTATATAATCTGATTTTACACTGTTATTTCACACTCCCAGTTAGTTTTATCACCTTAATTTTATAATATTAAAATGGGAGTGCTATATCAACAAAAAAACTGTCCTTAAAACCACTTCATTTTTTATGGTGAAATTGCCTTATGATCAATTAGTTAATGTTTGTTGCAAAGAAAGTAATGTAATGTTAATGAACAAGACACATGATTCATACTTGCTGTCTTCCACAATTAAAGTCCACATTTTGTGTTTATTTCAAGTATCTCAGTTGGTCAGAAAATTCTAAGTATATAATAAATATTAAATTTAAATATGTATCAAATCATCAGATTGTATGCCTTAGATTTTCAAAGTGTTGTATGTCAATTATGCCTAAATAAAGCTAGAAAAAGTTAAATAGTTGTAAATGCATAAATCTATCCATGTGGGAAATGAGTCCAGAATATTCTTGAAGGATTGTGACAAAAATATTAAATCTCTTATATATGACATGGATGATAACCTGTCAAATGTTTTATTAATATTCATAATTGCTAAATCAGTAAATCTTTTATCAGTTTGTTAGCAATAATAGCAAGACAAAGTGAAGTGACTTGTGACCAGATTCATATTTAGAATATTATTCTTCCTGCACTTTAAGAAAGTTCTACTCAGGGGCCTCCTTGGTGGAGCAAGGGGTTAAGTCTCAGCACTATGAAGATATCTGTAGCCACTGCAGCACCAGTGCTATCCCCAGCCAGGGAGGTGACCCACATGGTGCAGCAGACCTCTCCTGCCTCGCCTGCTGCAATCTTCAGCAGTGTATTTCAGTCAATCTGCCTGTTCTTTTACCCACTCTGTCTCTAGTGAATCCTCTCACCCCCAACACTTCTGGCCTGAACCCCAGTTCTTGTATGCAGAAATAAATAAATCTTAAAAAAAAAAAAAAAAGACAGTTCTACTCAGGTGAAAAGACTCTCTACAGTATAAAAGTATTAGACCTTTAATGCTCAATGAGCTCCAAAACATGCTGGGTATAGAGAATGTAAAGTTCATTGTGATTGAGATTGACCTAAAAATCAATATAGCAAACTCATAATATTGTAATTACTATGAAAAGATGATACAATCTTTAAAAAAAAAGTACTAGTATTGAGGACAATTATTTGATTGTATACCAGTGAGTGTGGGTTTTTAGATTTGGGGAAAACCAGTTATCATAGAATTCAATTCGACATACATTTAGTGAAAGTTTACTGTGAGCTAGTTAAATACAGCATGTGGAAGTATAAGTTGCACTCCCCACCCAGGAAATCAAGAGTTTTATATAGGTTTATATTTTTGACACAGTAATTCCACTTTCAGATATATTTTCTAAAGTAATAATCAGATGAATTCATAGGTGATAATTTAAAGAAGCAATATCAGTACATTATGAATGCTTCCAAAAATTGTGAGAGAAGAATACTTCTGAATTCATTGGTATAACACTTATACCAACTAAAAACCCACATCTCTTATGAATATTGACACAAATATTCTCAACAAAATACTAACAAAACAAATCCAGCAACATATAAAAAGAATTATACATGATCAAGTGGGATTTATTATAAAAATGCACAATTGCATTAACATTTGAAAATAAATGAATGTAACATCCATATTAAGAAGAAAAAGTAATCCCACATAATCTTCTCAATAAATACAGGAAAGAAGCATTTGTCAAATTTCAACATCTTGTTGATGTTGAAAAAACACTCAACACACTAGCAAGGGAGGGGCACTTATTTAATAGGATAAACGACATCTACACAAGTATGCTCACCACAGCAATATTTAACAGGAAAGGGGGGAGGAGGAGAAATCTAGATGTCCAAAATTAGGGTAATAATGCCATGAATTATAGTCCTACATAACACTGAAATATAATATAGCCATTAAAAAGATTTATGGAAAGTCAGTATAGGGAATACTTAAGCATGAGCGTTCTGAAGACAAACTGCTTGTATGTGAATCCCACTTCTACCACTTAGTAGATTCAAATTACTTGGGCAAATTACTTAACCTATCTAAACTTCAGTTTCTTTATCTGTAGTGTTTTATTAGGATTAACGGTGATTATATGAAGTCCTTAGCGCATCGCATAACACATAATGAATGCTAAATAAAAGCTTAAAACGAGTGATTATGGTATACTTTTATTAACAGGTGGACAGTCTTAAGATATGGTATCAAGCAAATAAGCAGGGTATTAAATTGTTTATGAAATATTCAACAAACTTAATGAATGCTTAGGTAGATGGTTGGAGGAATGAATGTATGGGATGGATGAATCTGGAAACACATGATGTGAGATTATATTGTGTTATATCATTCTCTTTGTGGAGTATGACATTTGATTTTTTTACTGTTCATATGTAACTGTCTTTTTTTAAGGATTTTTCTTAATTTTATATGTTCTCATTTTGTGTCTTGCCTGGTTTTCTGCTAAGAGGGTATGACACTAATAGAAACACTCATGGGCCATAGAGAAAATAGAATAGGCTATTTTATTTCAATTCAGACACCAAGTAACCACCACTACATTTCTATCATTGCTCTCCTTGGAGGCTGCCAACAGTCTGTTGTGCTACAAGTATATTCCTCATTCAACTTACTCTTTTTTTAATCCCCCCTTGTTGGCAATTAGCAATCAAATTCTTAATTAGCTAAATCCACCTGGTTATTTTGCACCTAATAAATCAATTAATTCAATTCACATGGAGGGTATTGTATTAAGTGCCATATTTCAGTCATTACTGACCATCATTGTGTGTGGCTGCTGTACAGTGAAGACATGATCTCCAAGCAGAATTTTTGTTCACCACTGTTTTGCAGTCTGTCAGCTAAGTGGAGAGTGTGGTTGGTGTTTTTAATGTAGAAAGGGATTTAGCAACAGGCCTCAGAAGGCCAAAACAGATATTAGGAGTCTAGTGTATGTAATAAACAGGTTCACTGTTTAGGTTACAGCCTTCTAGATATGCCTGATGATGTGCAGTGTCATTCATTTAAGACTCAAATTGTATTTGTTCAGTAGAAAAATCATGATATTATATTCTCTGTTGTTGAAATAAAGGTTGCTGAATGGTGGCATAGAGGTTCCAGGAACGCATCAAGAATGAATTCCATATAATTATACTTTGCCCCCAAGTCTCCTAGTAAATACACACAGTGTTAAAAAAGAAGGAAAATTGGGGATTTCATTTTTCAAATCAACTTAAAGGACTTCCAAACACAGACAAGTTTTTTTTTTTATTCTTCACCATTTAACATTGTTTTTTGAAAGACAAACTTCTTTGGGGGAATGGTAATAACACAGCAGTGTGTAGAGAATTTTAATGATCAAAAGAAAATGTTTAAAAATAAGTTAAGATGTTATGCAAACCCTATTACCTGTTAATCTCTTAATTATTCCAGATATCTAACCTAGTGACTTGGATTATTAAAAAAACAAATTTTCCAATGCGCACTATATATTAAAATATTATAATGTTTAGATGTGGTTTGAAACATATTCCTTTTTCTGAATAGAGTGCATTTCATACAAGGGTCTGAAAATAATACTGCTTCCTGATAAAATGATGGATTACAATAATCTATTCTTATGTAGGCTTGTCAAGAAACATTTAGGAACCTCAGAATCAGTCCTGGGAAGTAAGGGAGTTAGGAAGTGAGGCAAAGTCTAGGAAACCAGCACCACTTCAGAGCTAGTTCTCACCGAAGTACAAATTTGAATGTCTCCTGTGAAAGGAAAACTTGGCTTCAGGATTTTTTTTTTTTTTTGACTCACAGCTTTATTGAGATATAGTAGACATAATTCATATATCATAAAATTTTGCCTTTTGAAGTATGCATTTCAGCGGTTTTCAGTACATTCACAGAAGAGGGTAAATATTACCAATATCTAATTTAGATTTTTATCATCCCAAAATATTAAGTCATTTCCATTAGCAGTTATGCTGCATCCCCCATCCCTAGTCCTTGGCAAACACTAACCTAATTTGTGTCTCTATGTATTTGCCTATTCGGAATCATTTATTCATACAATAAATATGTGGCTTTTTTATGACTTTTTTTTTTAGCTTAACACAATGATTTTAAGGCTCATCCACATTGTAGCATATATCAGTATTTCATTTTTTATTGCTGAATAATATTCCACTTTTTGGACTTACAACAGCATGTACATACATTGTCCCTTATGAATGTTTGCTGGATAGTTGAATTATTGCCAGCATTAATGATATTTGTGACCTAATTCAATCTCTGTGATACAAGTGTGAAGGAGAGGAATAGGACCATAAAAGTAGAGGCAAGGAAGTCCTCCCTCGTGGCACCAGGGATTAAGTACAGCACTGTGAAGCTCTCACAGCCTCTGTAGCACAAGTTCACTCCCCGGCCTTCCAGGGAGGACACCCACATGGCTCAGCAGACCTCTCCTGCCTCGCCAGCTGCTCCCATCAGCAGTTTATTTCTATCAGTCTGCCTGTTCTGCTCCCTACTTGGTCTCTGGTGATCTCTCACATCTCGCACCTCTGGACTGTAACCCAGTTCTTGTATGCATAAATAAATAAATTTTTAAAAAGTAGAGGCAAGGAAATCAATTAAAAAAATACTATAATACAACTGAAGAGAGACAGAAGGAATAGACGCCTAGAAACAGAAAGGGAGAGTGTTGATGAGTAAGTATGACACTTTTGACCTTGTACTTCTTGAAGGGGAAGCTGAAAGGCTCTGATGCGTGCTATTCCTCTCTAGCAATTTTTAAATTTCCCATGACCTCAACTCTCCCTCCAGTACAACCATAAAACTCATTCCTATCCATCCTCTGGCTACTATTTTTCTTATAAAAATAGTTCCCTCCCAAGTCACCAACAACCTTCAATTTGCCAGATTTCATGGGCATTTTAACAGACTGGTTCTTAAACAATTGCCTCCTGCATCTGCAACTCTAAAACTGTTACAGGGCAGGGAGAGGGGCAGCTCAGACCCTGCAAACCTGTCTGCCCTAAATAGGTTCTGCCATCTGCCGCATCAACACAAAACATATGAGACTTTAATGGGAAGGAACTTTAATATAATTAGGAAACAATACAGGAAAGGCAAAGAATATAGTTTTTAAATCAAGCACCCAAAGTTACCCATCCCTTCTTGGTGAAAGTCCATCCCTGCTCAGCTACACCCTCCTTTGTGGGTGAGGCAGGAAACCTAGAACCTCCCCCTTTCCTGGGGACCACACTTACAAAACTACTAAAAATGCTCTCTGCATCTCTGTAAAATGACACCTGCAGCACCACTGTCCTAATTCCTATCAACTTTCCTTTTTCCCTCCATTTTCTTCATCCTGCTCCAGAGTCCTAATTATGAATGTTTTTCAGAGACCCCCTTCCAGACATCCTGCTTTTCTGATTCAGGACCATCACTAATGCAGTAGCCACAGGCACATGAAACTATTGAGCATTTTTAAATGTGCTATTCCAAACTCAGATATGCTGAAAGTAGAAATCACACTCCATGTTTCAAAGACTTAGTCCAAAAAAAAAGGAAAATAAAGTATTTCATGAGCATTTTAAATTAAAAACATTAAAATGGTAACATTTTGTACAGATATAGGGTTAAGCAAAATACATTATCAAAATTAATTTCAATTGTTTAACTTCATGGGTTTTTTATTCCCCTTTTTCAATTTCAAAATCTTAAATTGTATGTGAGGCTTGCATTATATTTCTGTTGGGCAGAGATACTCTGACACTCCCTGGGCGACCTCACCAAGGATCATCACTTCTCTCAAAACTATGTGTATCTAATCTCCCTACTTCCCTGACCTTCAGAGCTGCATACAATTGACTCTTGAACAATGGGGCACTGACACCTCCCCAACTCCCCCCAGCAGTCAGTCTGCTATTGACCAGAAGACTTACTGATGACATAAACAGTTAATTAACATATATTTTGTATGCTGTTTCTATTATATACTGCAGTCTTTTTTTTAAAGATTTATTTTATTTATTTATGCATACGAGAGCTGGGGTATAGGTCAGAGTTGGGGGGTTGGTAAGAGGATTCAGGAGAGACAGAGGGGGGAGCAGAACAGGCAGATCTAATGAAATATACTGCCAAGGGGAGCAGCGGGCGAGGCAGGAGAGGTCTGCTGCGCCATGTGGGTTAGTTCCCTGGTTGGATATCTAACTCCTGCTGCAGTGGCTGCAGATAGCTTCACAGTGTTAAGACTTAACCCTTTGAGCCACCAGAGAGGCCCTATGTACTGCATTCCTTTAAAAAAAAAAAAAAGATTTGGGCCTGCCTGGTGGCCCAGTGGGTTGAACACAGCGCTGTGAAGCTGTCCACAGCCTCTGCAGTGTGGGTTCAATTCCCGGACAGCCAGGGAAATTCCTACATGGTGCTGGCAGATCTCTCCTGTCTCACCCACTGCTCCCCTCAGCAGTGCTTTCGGTCTGCCTGCCTATTCTGCTCCTCACTCTGTCTCTGGTGAATCCTTTCATCCTACCGCGCCTCTGACCTGTACCCCAGCTCTTATATAAAAATAAATAAATCTTTTTTAAAAATTATTTATTTATGCACAGTAAAATCAGTTAGAAAAATGAAAATGTTAAGAAAAGCATAAGGAAGAGAAAACCCAGGGACCAACTGCATCCACCTGCTGGGGGCATTTCCATATGGATAATAGGTAACAACCACAGATGTCGATTTACTGCTCTCAAGGTTGGGGCACCATTCTACATACTCTACAGTTGTTAATTCATTTATAATCCACAACAGCTCTGGGAGGTAGGTACTATGATGATCCTCTATTTTACAGATGAGGAAACAGAAGTAAAGAGAAGTTAAGAAATGTGTCTAAAACATATATAGATTTTGATATCTAGGTGTACATCAACATTTCTGAACTTTTGCCATGGACTAGCAAAAACCTAAAAGCCAAAGTTACAACTCTCAGGTTGTTATAGGACAGGGAGAGGGGCAGCCCAAACCCCGCAAACCTGCCTATTCTAAATGGGTTCTGCCATCCGCCGCATCAACACAAAACATATGACACTTTAATGGGAAGGAACTTTAATAAAAACTAGGAAACAATACAGGTAAGTCAAAGAGTCTAGTTTCTAAATGAAGCACCCAAAGTTACCCGTCCCCTCGTGGGTAAAACTCCATCCATATGGGATCGGCCCAGAGCAAGGCCCCAAAGCCTGCCACAAGTCTAAAGCATCTTCCAGTGGGGACCCACAGAAAAGGGTCAGAAACAACCAGACAAGCCCGGAAGGAAAAGAGCAAAATCAACATCAAGATAAAAGCTGCCATTGTCACCTCCCCATGGGTCTCACCCACATCTGTGTCACCCCGTCCACGACCAAAAGACAAGCGCAGCTTCTTCACGTGTCTCTAGGCTCCATGCGCCTCCTCCAGGTCTCCTGGCTCCATCCTGCTTCCTTCCTCAGTCTCTTCTGCAGCTTCTCCTCTTCCTGCTCAGCTCCACCCTCCCTTGGGTGGGGCAGGGAACCTCCCCCTTTCCTGGGGACCACCCTGTTACAAGGTGAGCAAGAGAGATAAATTGTTATTTTCTGCCGGCCCAGGATGGCTCATTAACTTAATTCCATTGTATGTTCATTTAACAAATACTTTGTTCAGGAAATAAATATTACCAAATAATACCCTTGGGGAAAAAAAAAGAAATATGTCTTAAGTTCACACAAGTAGTGATTCTCAGGTGCAAATGTAGGTCTTTCTGTTTCAGGAGTCCATTTTCTCTCTAAAGATTCTGCTAAATGGCCACAGGTATTCCTTTCAAAACTGAAGCCCACCTGTTCATTGCTGAACTCACCACACCACGTTCCTCACCAACATTAAGCTGCATAACTTACATTTTCCACTCCAGATCCACTCTTGCTTTAAGAGGATAATCTATATGGCCTGCATCGATGGGCCTCCTTGCCTTCTGCTTCCCCGTGCAGTTGGGTTTGGCCTATGAGAGGTCACCCCAGCAGATCTGAGGGAAAGCCGAGCATGCTAGCCCAAAGTTTGGCTCTCTGCCTTCACCTCCCTGCAGAGCTGCAACTGGCTGGCTGCTGTCCCTTTTCCTTAACTGAGGTCACAGTTGTCAGGCAGCTACTCCATGCATGACTCTGTCTCCAGGTTCCCATGGGCAGTCCCTCCAGATCTTGTGTTGATAACAGCATTCCGTCTCACCCCCCACCCCCACTATTATTGGTCCCAAGGAGCTCTCTATTCCTCATATTTTCTTTATGCTCTGCACACAGATTTATAAATAATTTAGACACTAAATTCTCCTCAATTACACAACCTGAGCATGATTCCCATTTCCTGTGGGGACCCTGACCAGACATACAAATTCTTTTTTCTGTATTCATTATTTCTTCTCTCTTGGGACCATCAATACCCAGTCACAAAAGGTAAAATCAGGAATGAGGCTCCATTTTATCCTCCCCTCATGCACTTCCCACCCCCCCCTTTAACCTTTACTAATTCTTGTTCCTTTTGCTGCTGCTTTTTTTTTTTTTTTAACATTTTGCAAGGACAGGTTTATTAGTGAAAGGAGAAATTTAAAAAGAGAGGCACCTGAACAGTCACAGATGGCAGTATTGGAAGGACAGCGGCCTCATTTTGCTTCTATTTTTATTTATCTATTTATTTTTAAAGATGTATTTATTTGGGCATTCAAGAACTGGGGTGCTGGCCGGAGGTGAGGGGGGTGAGAAGATTCACCAGAGACAGAGTGGGGAACAGAACAGGCAGACTGTCTGAAATACACTGCTGAGGGGAGCAGCAGGCAAGACAGGAGAGGTCTGCTGTGCCATGTGGGTAGCTTCCTCACGGCCAGGGATAGAACTTGTGCTGCAGAGGCTGTGGACAGCTTAACCCTTTGCATACCAGGGAGGCCCCCTGCTTCTATTTTCTTTAAAGATTTGTTTATTTATGCATACAAGAACTGGGGTACAAGCCAGAAGTGTGGGGGGGAGTGAGAGGATTCACCAGAGACAGAATGGGGACCAGAACAAGCGGATTGACTGAAATACACTGCTGAGGGGAGCAGTGGGTGAGACAGGAGAGGTCTGCTGCACCATGTAGGTTAGCTCCCTGGCTGGTGTGCTGCAGTGGCTGAGGATTGCTTCATAGTGCTGATACTTAACCCCTTGCACCATCAGGGAAGCTCTCATTTTGCTTCTTAATGGCACTGCTTCAGGCCATCATTTTCTCTCTCTCTTTCTCCATTGTGGTACTAACCCCAAAGAGACTTGCTCAAACTCATTCTCAGTCACAGAGCCAAAAAGACTGTCTAAAATGAAAGATCTCAGCAGAACTCTGCCTTGTTTAAAACCCTTCCACTCCTCCACACCACCAAACCCTCCCTCCTGTCTGAGCCCACATCCCATCACTCTCTACCTTATCATTTATCTTCCGAAAACAGCAGACTGCTTGTGGTTCCATGACTCTGTACTTTGCTTCTGCTCACCACTCCCTCTCCTTGGATTCCTTAGCCAGACATCGCTAAGAGGACTATTCTGTGCTCACCAAGGATATTTATCCCTTGATTCCATCAAGCTAAGTTTGTTATGGTGTGTTCCTGGGGCGACAACAGTGGTGAGAGACAGTAGCAGCTTCATGAGGTGCGATCCACGTGGTCCCATAGAGACCCCTATTTAGAAGGACCTTGCTTGTCCATTTGTGCTCTGCCACTGCTGTCTTGAATTCTCAATAATGTTTGAACAAGATGCCCTAGATTTCATTTTGTGCTGAGCCCTGAACATTATATACTAGTCTTGCTGGGAGGTAGGAACTAACAAGCACAATTGGGGAGAAAAGTATACTTAATCCTCTATACATTCTTTTCACATAATCAGGCCAACTCCACTCCAGAAAGCAAAAGAATTCCCTGTCCTCACCTTGAGTATTTTCCCCATCTGGATAATTTTATAGGAGGAAGATGAATATAATGTCCTAAAGAATGAAAAGAATCAGACGGAACGACAGGTTGAAATTATTTTTTATATTACAGAAAGTCATACCACTTTGGTGGAAATAAAGCAGTTATGATTTTTTAAAAAAACTATAAATCTTAGGATCTCTAGATTCATGTAAAACAAATTTAAGCTACTGAGGAAACTCCTGGAGGAACAACTGCCTAGATTGTTTTCTTTTTAGTATTTACATTTTTGTAAAGACTTAATTTTCCAAAAATTTTATGGAAAACTTTTTTTAGAAATTTCATATTGATGAGTTCATTGATTTAGAACTGAGACCCATGATGGTTCTTATCCCTGCTCTACTCTGGGAGGCAGTAGAACATAGTGTGAAAGTCAAGGTTTTGAAGAATGATGGTTTACAATCCCAGCTCAATTTCCTTGGGCTCAACCCTTAAAGATTCTGATAACCACTAAGTTTCCTTCACTTTAACTGGGAGACTAAAACTCATCCCACAGGCTTGTTGTAATGACTGAACACAATGAGGCACATAAAATGTTTGACTATGTGCCAAGGTGCTGGGATTTCAGTCAATTTCTATTGCTGTCCTTAATATTCCTCCCTTCTTTTCAAGTGGAAGATATGTCTAAAAAGACGTAGTCTATAAATTTAGATAGTATATTTAACATATTGAGGCTTCAATACCCTCATTTGTGAATTGAATGTTAACACATTCATGAAATGAGTGTTTCCTGGAGGGTAACAGATAATCAGTAAGCAATATAATCAAAGTTGGGGTTCAGGTTTAAACAATGTGGAGGAAGTATGGTACACAACAGGAAATGTGCACACAGTTCCCGCCAAAGTTGCTCTTACCTCTTAATGTAGTGAGAATTGTATTTGAAATTTTTTTAGAAGATTACTTTCTCTAACAATGTATAAGAATAACAATCAAAGTATAGAACACTTGCAGTTTATAAAACACTTTTATCATTATCACATTTGGTGTAGTCAAACAGCTGGTAAATGACAGGTTGGAATCCTGACTAAATTTTGTAATCTTTCTTCTTCACCACCTACTTAAGCTATCAAATACTTGGAGGCTCACTGTAGTGTTGGTTTCAGGAAATTACTTGTGTACAGTTACTTACAATAAGTAGATTAAGCACTCTATAGACAGCTGTTTTTCAGTGCTTAGGAATGAAACTCTCTTCTTCTTCCAACTGGCATTCACATGTCATAAATAGTCAGATTGTAGAGAACAGGGTGGAAATTGTGGATACAAGGGCCATACTTAAAATCCACAGGAACTTAGAAAATACTCGCTTGTGTCCTAGGCCTATCTAAATCAGTCCTGAATTTATGCAATGGTGTTGGTTTAATTTCCTGATTTCAAAGAAGCTCTGTTATATCCTAATTATCAAGCACCAAATAAAAGCACCCCATCCCACAATAAAAGCCCCTGTCTTCCTGTAAAGTGTTCTCCATGATAGACCACATTGGGAAGTGATTTGCGTAATTTTTTAGATGCTCTGTCTTCTAGCTCCAATCTCACTTGGGCCTCAATGTCAAACCCTGGCTCTAATCCCCACTAATTCAGGTTCAGTGACCTTGGGGCCAGTCAGACAGGGCCTGGGACTTCTCACAGGGATGCCCTCCTTAGACGTTTACCTTTTCCTGGGAATAATAGGCTACTCATCTCACACTCTTCCTGCCTCCAACAGGGCCCACTCCTGATGGATCATACTACAAGACAAAACTCTAGTTTCTTGGTGGTTGACTTGCTGAGAAAAATTAACTCTCCCTTCTAGCCACCAAATTATGAGAAATGGCAATGAGTTTTATCACCAATCCAGTGATAACTCTGTTTTCTTACATGCCCAGATTTGCACAATTTGTTTAATGGTGATCAGTAAAACCAGTTATGTGAAAACTATTGCTGCAAATGTCATAAAACATTTGGATTTTATTTTTTAACTCTAAGTAGCCCCTCTGCACGTTTCCACATGGGAAATTCAATTTATGGAAATAGAATTTTAACCTCCTCTGGCAGAAATGGAACAAGAAAGATACTATACTTCCCCTTTTTTCCTTTGCTGCCTGAGAGCTCAGAGTTACATGTGACCAATAGCGTATTTGCTTCCTCGTCCTTTCCTTTGCTCAGACTTTCCACTTTATCACCTTATTAAGATGATTCAAGTAATTTAAAAAAAAATAAGGGTAGAAATAAGTCATTGCATGTGTCTATAATAAAGACTTTTTGTTTTCCAAAGGTGGCCTTATCCACCATCAGAAAGGGAAGGGTCCCAGATATCTTGCAGAATAATTAGGGAATAAACAGACAGACCAAGTCTTCGTTATCCTCAAATCCATGACCTGATGTTGTGGTTCTCAAACCTGAGGGAGGACGAGAATCTACTGAAGGGTTTGTTAAAATACAGACTACTGGGCTTCATGCCCAGAATTTTGATTCAGTGTGTCTGGGACGGGGCCTGAATAGTTGCATATTTAATACATTCCACGGGTGATACCAATGTTACTGATCAGGGAGCAAAATTTGAAGACTATTGATTTATTTTATTTTTTTTCTTTTATTCAATTTTTTAAAATTAATTTATTTATTTATACAAGCACTGGGTACAGTCAGAAGCGTGGGAGGGTGAGAGAATTCACCAGAGCCAGAATGGGGAGCAGAACAGGCAGACTGACGAAGAAGTACACTGCTGAGGGGAGCAGCGGGAGGCAGGAGAGGTCTGCGCGCCATGTGGGACCCTCCTCCGGTGGCCGGGGAGCAGTCAGGGATCGAACCGACACTGCAGAGGCTGCAGGCAGCTTCGCAGCCCAGCGCTCAACCGCTGCGCAACCAAGGGAGACCCAGAAGACTGTTGATTTAAAGGAACTTTTCATCTTCTTAAAGAAACATACAAGTAAGGGAGATATTGACTAAAGCTTGCTTACACAAAGGACAAAATAAAGGGGAGTGGAAAATCGGTAACAAGCAGTACTAAGGATATTGGGGGGAAAATAAAGGTCAAAATTGATGAAAGAACTCAGGAACATAAGCCTATGCATAAAATCTTTGGAAAAATTGCTGAGGGCTAACCTAAATCTAGAGAAAAAGCAGGTGGGGCAGGCAAGTCAATGAAGGAATAGATTTGCCCATGGCCAGGAAGCCAAAATGTTTCAGCATGAATGGTGACAGTCCACCAAAGGCACCATCAGCAAGTTCAGTCAACCTTTGCTAATAAATGAACAACAAAGAGATTTGATTGGTGAAAAATAATTCTTTCCAAGGATCATTGGGAGGATAATGGAGATGTGACCAAGGAAAGACTGGACTGTGGTGAGATTTGAATGTGAAATCAAAGAAATCGAGAGGTTTGGTTTCAATTTTCAACAATGAGAATTTGTTGCAAGTTTTGGATAGAATATTGACTTGAGGAAGTAGTATTTTTGGATCTTTGTATAATGACATATGTATGAAAATATTTTGTATGCTTAATATTTTCTATTAAAATGTTATGAATAATATAAATATTTATAATTTTTAAATTATTTAGTAATTCATTATAATTATAATAATTATAGCAAATAATATTTACAAATAAATATTATTCTAGTGTCATATTTATATAAATATATTTATTCTAAATTATAATTATAAAATATATAATAGTGATTTTGTGTGGCTTACTGCCATAAAATTAACCCACAGGAAGAGAGACAATTCAAAGGAAGCATTAAAAGGAATTGTCAAAGACCGATGTATAAGGAGGAAGAGAGAAAAAAAAAACAATATGGGGGCCTCCCCGGTGGCGCAGGCAGTTGAGCGGAGTGCTGTGAAGCTGTCCACAGCCTCTGCATTGCAGGTTCGATTCCTGGCTGGCCAGCAAGAATCCCACATGGCACAGCAGACCTCTCCTGTCTCGCCCTCTGCTCCCCTCAGCAGCATACTTCGGTCCGTCTGCCTATTCTGCTCCCCACTCTCTCTGGTGAATCCTCTCACCCTCCAGCGCATCTGGCCTGTGCCCCAGTTCTTGTATAAATAAATAAATCTTTAAAAAAAAGAAAAAAACAATGAGTTCATATTTTCAAAAATGGGTAAAAAGGTGGAAAAAAATAATGAATTTAGTCTTAAAACAAGACTGGGGGGAGGTGGGGTAAGGAGGTGTCCAGCAGGCAATAAATCTGCCAACATTAGTTTATCGATGCAACAGGGCTGGAAATGTAGAGGCATTCTCATGGAAGGGATAATTCAGTCAGGGTAAGAGGACAATAACCCTCATGCCAGCCTTTCCTCCCTGAACCCCCTATTCCTGTGCAGCTCCCTGAAGCACTGACATCTCTGGCAAGTTGCAGCTGAAAGTCTTCCTCCCACCCCAGCCCCCCCACTTCAGTCTATGGCCAGGCTGCCAGGGAGAGGCACATCAGTCACACAGAACCACCCTTGCTGGTGGCTGGCACCAGCCTAGGTCCAGAGGCCAGTGTGCTTTCACAGCCTTTTCAGGGCTTGGAACTGAGCAGCCTGGCTCTATGGCAACCCTGGCAGGCCCCAGCTGGCAGCAGTGGAGATGGCAACAGCAAAGCCCTCTGTCACCACACCCTGGGGGCAAGTCCTGCCAAGAGAGGGAAGGGTCAGGCCAAGGCTGGAGCCCAGGCAGGCAGCAAACTCCCACTAGATTTTTAATTCACTTGGAGGTGAACCAGAAGGAGATATTACTCTAACAACCAAGGCCAGCAGGAATGTCAAGGCCAGGGGGGAATGTGATGACACTGAGGATAGTTCGGAGATAACACCCAGAGAGGCCTTCTGGTAAGGAGGGAAAACTGGAGGATGTCCAGGGGAGATGAGAATGAAAAGTTCTTTCAGGTTCAGAGGTGGAAGAGAGAGGAGCATGAGGACTAGGGAAAGTCTTTTGAGAACAGAATGATTTGCAAACTGGAGGCTCTGGGGAAAAGCCAAAGATTCAGTCATCAGAACAAGAGGACTAAGATTATCCATAGTGACTTAGAGTATATTGGAAGAAAACGGAGTCCTTAAATCACATACAAAGTAAAACCAGAAAAGTGAGTATTCCTCATATCTTGAAATCACCACGCATATTTCCTGGTGCCACGGAATATATCTAGTGTGTAAACAGCTTCCTAGGTGTTGCCAATGCTCAGCAGTTTGGAGGCCTGGTACAGAACATACTGAGAAGCTACCCTGGCTCAGAGGGCTGTTTGGTCCTCCTTCTGCAGCAGCAGAGAAGGATTAGAGGAAAATGGGCCGGTGGACCACAGAGCCTTGCAGGTTATGAGTTGCATGATATAGGAAGGAAAGCAGAATTTTGAAAAATTATCAGGTTCGAAGATTGGGAAGCTAGAAAGTGTCAAGGAAGCTCTGATCTTTATAACCTGAGGTGTTGTAGCAGTAGAATCTGGAAATTGGAGGAGGTTGGACAAGAATTGTACTTTAAAATTGCACTTTCATAATGGACTGAAAATAGAACCAATTTGCTAATCATATCAATGTCCCTCTGGAAAGTGTCAGAGTACCTACCATAAAATGCAAGTAGTTACAGTCATCATTTTATTGAATCTACCTAAGGCACCAAAAATATAGGCATCGTCACCATTTTACAGAGGAAACACAAGCGCCAAAAAGTCAAATATCTGGTTCTTGCTTTCCTGTCTGTTCCTTGAAATCAGGCTAGTGCAGAGAGCCAGTCTGATAAGAACCATAATTCTGCAGTTCTTGGGGCTGAAGAAACAAGATGGCTGTAAGAAAGGAATGATGCTATCTATCTCTCTTTCTTTTCACAAATGTGCGCAGTGCTTATCCCACTGAAACAAAAGTAGGAATTAAACAAATGCATGGGTTACAGTATTGTTTTTCTTCTATAATAGGAAATATGGGAAAAACAAAAGCAGACTTTGAACTCTCACCATGTTCTGTAAAGACATATTACTTTAAAGTCAGAATGAGTCAGCCAAAGAGAGGTCATTCTTAGCTTTTCCTGAAGCTCTGTTTTCTCAAGCATACTCCCAAATATTAGATCCTAAAAAAAAGGGTTTATGATGTCCAAAGTAAACCGGCCAGAGGCAAGAGTAGCACTCAAATGTCTTTTTAATCATTACTACTTTTCCTCCTACTTCTCAGCATGTAAACCTAACTGCCAGTCCACCAGGTGGTTGTGACAAGCAATTCAGTAACTTCAGTAAATGTGAGGACATTGATATCAGCAATGTATTAAATACATAATTGTCATCCAGTGGAGCACAATGCCATCATGAAAATCTAAAGACTATACTCTTAATTTATTAAGTTTATTTTTGGAATAAGTATATGTATACCCAAACAGAAGCTTTTTTTTTTCAGTTCCAACATAGAACCAGTGATCTAAAAAAGTGTTGCAACCATCAGGTAAGTTTCTGAACCTCTAAGGCAGTTACAGTGACGGTGAGTGGGAAGAAAAGAGGCTCTTTATCACATTTGGGTGTGACCTGCAGGCTCTGTGATCTCCCAGGGCCAGAACAAAGGCGTGCAGAGGGCCAGGCTGCCTTGGTGGAGTTGCCAGTCAAAGTTCAGCATGCCCTGTTTTCATCCTTCTTGGACAGGACTGGAGTGCCAGGTGTGATTCTTTGGTTCTCAGCCCAGGTTTGCAGGGATTGTAAAGGGTGCCAGTCACTTCCAGTTACGGCCAGAAAGTGCATCCTGATGGTGAGTATATTACACTGAGTCAGAGGAGGACCTAGCCAGGCACAGAGCTCTGGAAGACAGAGTATCCCAGGCACTTTTTTTAGAATAAGGTATCATATCCTTAGGTGCCAAAGGAAAGTCTTCCTAAATGGACTCTGGCAACAAATAAAATTGCAATTTTTGCACTTAAATTGCACATATTTCTTTCATGAATTATGAAATTTATAATTTTCAAAAATGCTCTTTACCTTCAGTTTTTGCACTGCCAGCCTTTAACACAGGAAAATGGACTGTTTAATTGATCTTGTAATTTCTTGAAATACTGTCATTTGTTTAAAGGAAAAAAAAATAAAAGGAACCTGATGTTCTGCAGACCTTTCCATCACTAGCAATGCTGATACTAAAAAAAAAAAAAAAAAAAAAGACCGATCCTTCCTAAAATGGATACTTATTCATTCAAAAATGTTTCTCCTCTTTTAAGTTTTAGGGCAATTAAGAAGAAAAAGCAATAGTCCATATTAAAATGATTAAGTTCAAGGATGTTTGCTATTACAGAGACAATGCTTCAGAATTGAATAAATGTAAAAGTGAAACAACTTTTACTCATTGTGAAAGAGTATCGTGATGTTTTCATTTTGAAAATATATTCTGAAAATGAACTCAAAATATATACTTTAAGTCTTTAAGAATGTATGACTATGGAAAAAAATAATTACCTTTTCAACTTGAGAGAAGGAAAACTGTTGGAACAGTTTAGGCAATGCCTATCCAATAAGAAAAAATGTTTCTTGGACCACAATTCATTCTCTAAACCTTCAAAAGCCTATCATTTATCATTAATTTTGAAATAAAACAGGAAATACCTGTACTAAGAGAACCTTTGAAAACAAGCAGAATAATTGGCAAGGAATATTTTGGGAGGCACTGACAATAATGTAATGCCTGGATTAGTCTTTCAAAAAAACATGAAATTGTAGCTGGGAGGCATATGTAGTTAAAGATTCAGCATTCCAATGCTAAGAATTATAACCCAGTTCTCTTGATATTCTGACATATTATTTAACAAAAAGCACATGGAAGATGTTCTCAGAACCCAACTGCAGAACTCCTATGTGATTCCTCTGTGGTTAAGGAGCTCACGGATACAACTGGCACAAAGGTTTGAAAGTGCTGTTATGCTGGGTCATTTTCCACAATGAAAAAACACTTTTAAATGGCGTTATATATTTATGCAAGTACACATATACATATTCATTTATTTAATCCAGGCCTACTTTATTCAAAAACAGAACTCTAAGATAACTGGATTTATTTGTCTTTTAATCTGGCTTCATTTTCCAAGCGCTGATATCAATTTGGGGGTATAAAGGTTTACAGTAGTATCATTTGGCTATCTATTCTATTATCATTGGATAATATGATTGTAATGTGATTAGATATTACTTTTTCTCAAGCAAATCTTGAATCTTTCTACCTCTTTGCCTTTGGGATACTTCCAATTTAGAATACCTTTCCTTTGGATTTCACTCCAAATTCATTCAAATGGCACATCCTCTGGAGCTAGAAAGGATTATGCTCAATGAATTAAGTCAGAAGGAAAAAGAAAAATATTGGATGGCTTCACTTATAGTAGGAATAAGAAAAGAAAAAAAAAAATGGCAAGTACTCTCCTCCTTCCTGGGTTTTTTGTTTGTTTTTTATCCTTTTCTTAAAGCATTTTACTTTATCTTGGATTAAGCTTAATAATTATTCCATTTCTCTCTCTTTTTTCCCTCTTCTCCCATCCCCACAAACACTAGGTAGTATATATTTTTTGAAGGAAAATACTTTCTTTTCACCTATGCAATACTGTTTAACAGTGACTTTGCATATAGTGGGCACTCAAGAAATAGTTGATAAGTTAGAATGAGTTTTCCTGAACTGAATTTCTGAACTCTTTATGTTCCTTAGGAGAGAATTCACTTTTCATAGTATTTTTGGTGTTGTTTATTCAGAAAGCAGTTATTTAAAGAATCACTTAATATGAAGATATTATTTTTCTCTTCATTTTCCCTATTAATCACTGCATCTCCTCTTTTTCTCCTTACCTCCCTTCAAACATTAGTTGAATACCTGTTACCTGGCAGTTACAAAACACAAAGAGAATTTTTTTTAATCTGGATTAAAATTTAGAAATCAGTAATTCTGACAAAGTTAAAATATTCTAAGTTAAGACAAAGACTCATCTGATGCATATCTCTTATTAAAAAAGATATTTAAAACATTACCCAAAAAATATATTAAGTAGTAAAAATTAAAATTCAGTCTCAAATAGTTCCTCTTCTAGTGAACAACTTTCCATCAGATAAATAAAATTATTTATAATATGTTAATAGTTTAATCCTAAACTATATATATCTATATATATCTTAAATAGATTGGAAGAAAGGTAGGTTTGAATTATCCTTACACAACCCCATTGCCCCAGTCCCTAGCACAGAAAAGGCAAATTGCTTAACCCTTCTAAACTGCCTCAAGGGTAAAGGGAAATTATTCAGTCATTCATTCACAAATATTTATTGAATACCTAGCCAGGCAAATGTTCTAGAGGCTAAATTTAATAATAGGGGAAAAAAAGCATCCAAGTCAAAATGAATATAATTAGTTCTACCTTTGAAGGAAACTGATTCAATTCATGTCAGTGGAGATACAGGGTTGCCAGACAAATATAGGACACCAGCTAAATTTGAATTTCTGATAAACAATAAATAAAATTTTAGCATAAGAACATTCCATGTAATATCTGGAATATACTCAAATTAAAAGTTATTTGTTTAAATGAAATTCAGATTTAACCAGAGGTTCTTCATTTGTATTTGCTGAATGTGAAACCTTAGTGGGAAAGGATGGCTGCATTACTGCCTTCTTTTTGCAGAAGCCGGTTGGGGCTGGAAGAATGAGATCCAGAACAGAAAATCTGGCAGGTGAAGGGTGAGGCTTTGAGTTTGTACAATTGTGTGGTGAGGGCAGAGAATTAGGACACAGGAGCAGACTACTTCGCATAATAAAATTATAAATTATTAGGAGGCCGACACTGAGCATGAAAAAGAAAAAGGAATTGTATAAGGTAGTAAGACGCTGGAGCCCAAGCAGAAAGATCCAGTTTTGGAACACACTTCTGTGATAACTAGTCTCCATCTTTCCAAATCTACAGCAATATCTGCTGCAAATACACATTTACGTGTATGTAAACAGCAGATTAGGGAATGTTTCATATAGTTAATACTTCAGTCTTTAGCACATTAACTAGTTTTACTGTGACATAAGTGAAACAAACCAGATTTCAGTTGAGTTCCATTTTGCTCCTGCACAGCGATAGAAATAGATGTGTCTTCTGGAGCTGGCTGAAACAGCTCTCCATCCGAAGGGAGCCTGTCAGTTCTTGCTTAAGGTCCTAGGGCTATCCTACGTATGTGCAGTAAATAGCCAAAAGAAGGCAAACCTTCCTTCCTAAAAACCAATAAATTTCTGCCAAACTTCATGTTTGTGGATCTTGCTCCAGGGTTAAGGAGAAATCATTTTATATTGACTTCCAAAGGGCTGAAGCCAGCGCCTGGTGTTTCCATGGCATTATCAAATGACAGATCCCTAAATACCATCGCAAAAAGATCAGCCATATCTGCCTGGCTGGTTTGGTAAGGGCTCTCAGTTACCTGGAGTGTCTCCATACCCTCTGGGTCTCTAGGATCCTATATCCAACTGGCGGTAGGGTCTGAGGCTCCTCTACGACTGGACTCATGCGGAGAACCTCAGATACACCCTGTGTCTGTACCCGGAATATGCACTCTCTCCCAACTGCAATTCTGAAGACTTGCTTTTATTCTGTTTATTTCAGTTTGGAATCCTCCCCATAAAATCTGGAATCTAAACTATACCGCATTAATCATGGTGAAAAGTTTTCAGTTTCTCTCTTAGACAACCTTTTCTGCTCCCTTTTTGTCCTCCACCCCAGCCGTGTCCTTCCTCTGAGGCTCCTGACTCCCTCCCTCAACCTTAGCTGTCAGGATATCTTGTCACCATTTAGTCATGTCCTCTAACTTGTCTCCTGGGGCCTGAACAGACCGTGTAACCCTCCCATAATTCTATATTTCATTCTCTCTTGCGGTTAAGAATGGGATGCCTTAGACAAAGTGTCAAAATTGCTCACCTGCACCTCTACTTGGAGTGAAAGGAAGAAAAAGATCGCACAGGAGTCATGCTCAGTGCTGTGGCAAAGTCACAAAAGTCAGTGGCTGCAAACAATAAAAATACACATCTTGCTCACATAACAGAAGGGGTGACAGCTGGTTCTTCCTCTGCATTGTCACTTGGGGCAATGGTCCTTCTGCCTGATGGCTCCATTACTTCATAGGGCTTCCGATTCACGTGCATTCAATTCACAGATGCGGAAAGAAAAGGTGGAGAGCATAACACATACCCGGTTCTCACAGTCTCAGGTGGAATCACATTTGCACGCAAATGCAAGTGGCTGAGAAATGTACCAGGTCCCCGATCTGGCATCCACTATTCAGTGACAACTCTGTACCATGGAAATAGACATGGGGTGCCCTGTCATAGATGGGAATTTCCACTTGTCTTATTCAAAAACACAGCTTCCACCCTCAAGAATATATAATACGTAAAAATGTTATAACTTTCTTTAAATACATCAAACTTATTGTGAAGAAAAGTTTTATGTGGAAAAGAAATAGAAAATGCAGTAATTTGAGGATTCTCTGAATGTTTTATGTATCTAGTGGCCCTTTCTTTGTTTATATAACAGCACATAATTCATTTCTCAATCTCCTATAGCTAAACATAAATAATTGATATATGACAGTATGTAACTGTTTTTACTGCCTATTCCTAAGCACACCTAGTTGAAATAAAGTAGACTCAGGGATATCTGAGAGCCTTCTCATGTTTGTTATTGCATATAGGTTAAAATCACAGAGATGTATAGGTCGAAGAATGCTTGCTAAGCAGATGTATTTATCAACATACACTAAGTACTGTATCACGATCATTAAACTAAGCACTAGAAACATTAGAGCAATAAACAGGGTCCTTGTTCTCAAAAAGGGCTAAGGAGTAAACAATGCTTGTCAAAGTAGTTCTATTTTTTTTAGATTAGACAATGTTGTGCTTATCCTTTGAGAAGAGATGGCTAGATATTAGAATCTTCTATGGTCTATTTGAAGGAAAAATGTTGAATAGATTAACTGTATTCCTTAAGGGTAGAATCTGTGTCTTTAATAATCAGGGTTGGTCTTATAAAGGCAGATAGCTGCCTACAAGACACACTTTGAGAAGTTATGCATGGTTCTTAATGCAAATCATTTTCCATTACTGACTTGACTTGGAGAGGCACAATTAACTGATAAGGTAAAACCTGGGACTAGTATCCTCTCTAGCATCATCACTCTTAACAATAGTCACAAATTCGTAACAGAAAGAAAGGTTAAGGGAATGGAAGAGAGGATCAGCATGGAAGAGAGGATCAGAAACAGGAAAGCAGGGAAGAGGGGATTGGAAGGAAGTGGTCCTGGACTGTGCAACTTGGAGTCAACCTAGAGTAATACTGAATAACAAGTCAGGAAAAATGACTAATTCTAAGGGTCACTCCTCTACTCAGACAATGCATCCAACCCCAGGGCAATTTGGGGGAGGGGGTAGATATTGAATACCTTAAGAATAGACTGCTACTTTTCAGGATTTTAAAGTTGGGTAATTAATTCAAACAGGGTTTTTTTTTTATACCATTGGAGATGGAAAATTGGCATACAGGTTCATTGAGAATGGCAATGTGCAGGCTTTTCCCAGATTGCCAAGTACATAAAGTACTTTTTCAGACTCCAAAAATCCACATCTTTCAGTTTTCCTTGGTTGAACTCAGCTTTTATCAGGAGCCTTGTCATGAAGATCCACTATCTGGAACTATCTCCAGCCTCCCATTTTCGCTTGTTGACCTCCTTTATGGTATTTACTATATTTTATGGTGGATTATTATTTGTGTGCTCCCTATTTCTCTTATTTGATGGAAAACTGTTGGCAGTAAAAAGTGGTGGTTAAATACATTTTCTGGAGTCAGATCTTGAAGCACTCCACCCAGGACACTTAATAACTGTGTGACCTCAAAGCAATAGTCAACCTTTCTTGAAACTCAATTTCTTCCCCTAAAAATGAATGTGTAACTAGTATGTGAAATATCAATAGTGTGGTACTTGAAATATGGTACTTGGTGAATGAAAACTAGTTTTATTAGGCCTTTTACCTTTGTTAATTAATTTAATAATTTCAGCCTCAGAAAGCCAGTATACTAAATCCATTTCCCTCAGTAGAGCTTTATGTTGCAGAGGTAATATAAATCTTCTCAAGGTTATAAAGTGAGTTGGTAGAAAAATCTGAATTTGAACCCAAATTGTGTCTAGGCAACCTCTCTTTCCAGGCAGCAGGGAGCCTCTAGTCACATCAACAACTGACTTACACTGTGAAGTTTTAATGACAATTTTTGTGTGGCTTGTTTTTTCCTGGGTGAAACAAATAGACTCCCATAGTGATGAATCTTTGTTCAAGTATCTCTGTGTTCATCACAGAAATTGCAGTCAGTAAGGGTCCTCCCTGGTGGAGCAGGCGGTTAAGCGCAGCGCTGTGAAGCTGCCCGCAGCCTCTGCAGCGCCAATTAGATCCCGGCTGGCTGGCAAGAATCCCACATGGTGTGGCAGACCTCTCCAGCCTCGCCTGCTGCTCCCCTCAGCAGTGTATTTCAGTCAATCTGCCTGTTGTGTTCCCTGCTCTGTCTCTGGTGAATCCTCTCACCCTCCCACAAATCTGGCCTGTAACCCAGTTCTTGTATAAATAAATAAATCTTTTTAAAAAATTAATTTATACTATTGCAAAAACTACTTTATCTCTGACCTATTAAAATAATGTTTATTTCACATAATATTTGAAAAATTTCTCAGTTGATCCCATGTCAGTGGACTCATGCTCTGTCACTCAAGAATTCAACCAGCATTTACAGAGTGCCAATGACATGCTAGGCACTATGATCAGTGCTGAGGGGCACAAGCCTAAAAATATTCATTTCCCAACCTCAATCTCTCAGCAGATGTGTAAAGGAATTTTATTTTACTGTTACAGTAAAATAAGCAGATACAAATTCCTCTAAGCATCATTAAATAACCTCTATTCTGAGTAAGTCTGTCTTGATGTAAGTCTGCACTATTTAAGCACTCAGTGCACTGTGGAAGATTTTTAACCCCAGTCTGCTATTTTACTGGTTTTGTCATAAGCTACATTTGATGATCCTGATGAAGGGTTTTTATCGTCTGATAAATATTTGAATGTCACCTTGTATAAGGCAACACATTACTTTCTCTGCAGCCTAAAGTGAATGGTATAACTAGTAAGTGGATGCAAAAAAATTAATGGAAAAGGTAGGAGCTTGAGCTGGGACTGTGGGAAATATGAAAACATATTTCCCAGTTATTGGCCTTTGCAACAGAGTTAATAAAGATGATAACCATTTAATTGGGTGAGTACTTTCTTTCCTCAAGAAACCTGCCAGTCACGTGCCAGGTACTTATTATTTCTGATTGGATTTTTATTCAGAAAAATTTCCTGCTGCCATACTCTGAAAAGGCACTTTAATTTTTTTTTTAACTCTGAATATTGGTATCTGCTCTTAATTTTTTTAAAGATTTATTTATTTATTTATTTATACAAGCACTGGGTACAGTCAGAAGTGCAGGAGGGTGAGAGAATTCACCAGAGCCAGAGCAGGGAGCAGAACAGGCAGACTGATGAAGTACACTGCTGAGGGGAGCAGCAGGCGGCAGGAGAGGTCTGCGCGCGCAATGTGGGACCCTTGCCTGGCGGCTGGGGATCGAACCAGAGCTGTAGAGGCTGCAGGCAGCTTCGCAGCCCGCGCTCAACCGCTGCACCACCGGGGAGGCCCAAGGCACTTTAATTTAAAGACCCTATATCCACTTGCCCAAAACTTCCAGTCAGCTCCAATCTTATAAGTATTAGCTTCATGCCTCTGTTCCTTCTTCAGAACTAGGAATATACACCAAAATATTAAAAAGGGCTTGAGCATAGAATAAAGTGACTTGTGTTTGATATTATACAATTACATGATCACTTCGCTTTTTTTTTTTTTTTTTTTTTTTTTATAGAGGCATGTTTTTATTTATTTGTTCGTTTGTTTCGTTTATACATGCACTGGGTACAGTCAGAAGCGCGGGAGGGTGAGAGAATTCACCAGAGCCAGAGCAGGGAGCAGAGCAGGCAGAAGGACCGAAGTACACTGCTGAGGGGAGCAGCGGGTGGCAGGAGAGGTCTGCGCACCATGTGGGACCCTCCTCTGGTGGCCGGGGAGCAGCCGGGAATCGAACCGGCGCCGCAGAGGCTGCGGGCAGCCTCGCAACCCAGCGCTCAACCGCTGCGCCACCGGGGAGGCCCTCACTTCGCTTTTTTAATCCAGAGTACATTTGCTTTAAAAAAAAGTTTAAAAATTAAAAGATTACAAAACCACCTTCTCCGGAGTCAAAGACAGCTTTATACTTCCAAAAGTGACTCCCAAGTCTTACGAATCAAAAAGGTAAGAAATATAAAAAGACCTAGAAAAGGAGAGTTGTTCTAATTCAGAATGTCTTCACTCATCCACTCATAGCTTTTCTTCCATAAAGGAGCTCTTTCGTGCCTCCCTGGTGGCTCAAGGGGTTAAGTACAGCACAGTGAAGCAATTCACAGCCTCTGCAGCACTAGTTTGATCCCTAGCTGGCCAGGGAGTGATGCACATGGCACAGCAGACCGCTCATGTCTTGCCTGTTGCTCCCCTCAGCAGTGTATTTCAGTCAGTCTGCCTGTTCTGTTCCCCACTCTGTCTCTGAGAATCCTCTCACCCTGCTGCACTTCTGGCCTGCACCCCAGTTCTTGTGTGCATACATAAATGAATCCTAAAAAAATAAATAAATATATATATAAATAAAGTAGCTCTTTCTTTCCACATTTGTGTGATATGTGTGTCCCAGTGATCATCCAGTGGAGATGAAGGAGAGGCTGTTTGTAGGTATAGCATCTTTGGCAGGGGAGGGGACTGGAAGGAGAGGGAGACAAGAGGGAGAAGCTAAAAACTGTCCATGAAATCTAGTTCCCAGAGGATCAATTATAGGTCAGTGTCAGTTTGTACATGGAAGTCAGAACCAGAACCTAGAATTTTTTTTTTCCCCCTGAAATTTGGAGACCTTCACACAGCTGCCTCAGAGGGTTTTAGTTTAGGGCTTCCTGGTCTCAAAGTCAGTTGTGAATAGTGATTGATGACAGGTTTTCTGAGGATAAACTCACTTCTGTGAGTCCTTAAAGAGTTTGGTACCCAGGGCCTCCCCGGTGGCACAGCGGTGAGCGCTGGGTTGCGAAGCTGCCCGCGGCCTCTGCGGCGCCGGTTCGATCCCCGGCTGCTCCCCGGCCACCAGAGGAGGGTCCCACATGGCGTGCAGACCTCTCCTGCCGCCCGCTGCTCCCCTCAGCAGTGTACTTCGGTCCTTCTGCCTGCTCTGCTCTCCCCTCTGGCTCTGGTGAATTCTCTCACCCTCCCGCGTTTCTGACTGTACCCAGTGCATGTAGAAACGAAACAAACAAACAAATAAAAAAATAAATAAAAACATGCCTCTATATAAATAAATAAATAAATAAAAGACATTGACAAAAAAAAAAGAGTTTGGTACCCAGCAGGTAACCAGTTTGTGAATAATGAATTCAATCTTTTGTTCTCCACAATCCAGTGTCTAAAATAGCTGAAAATTGAGTTTTTTTTCTAGGATGGGCGCACTGATTGGAATTGTACGCCTGAGATGAAGGTAAATCACCTAGGATATTTGGTCCTCCTCCTCCACCTTAAACTGTGCTCTGTGGGAATCTGTCACAGTGTATAATCTGAACGTGGGTGCCCATTTTAGTCTGTGCTTTAATATTGAGCCCCTGGATCACATAAACCACTCCCAAATCTCATGTGTGGTTTCCCTAACATTCTAAGGATAAAAAAAGAGCAGCAATATGTCTTAAAGTCTCTTGGAATAAATATATGTATAGAGAATTTACAGTTTATATTGATGTGTTTTTAGCACATTAGAATAGCATAGATTGTTGGTTGAGTACATTAGTGTTCCATTATTGGAATAAAATTTGGTGGTACGCCAACAAGTGTCTTCTGACTTGACATCAAAGTGGTAATGATAGTCAACTTGAAAGAGTAAACTAGAATCTGTGAAGTTCCTTATCACTTAGATAACTGATTTTATATTGACATTTTCCACTTTCCTCATTTGCTTTTGCTTTTCTTCCTGAGCAGCATATTTATTGTTGTTATTTTGGATCAGTTTTTGTGATGTTGGTATTAAGTGAGACAGCTATGTAAACAAGTTGCAAGAGATTATTAGTTTATCAGCAGAAGGCTGTCTGGTCCATTGCCAAGATTCATTGATCTGTTTATTATGACTCTACCCAGTACAATTTTAGTGGCAATTTAAAAAATGGTCTTAGGATTTCACTTACAGAAGTCCACTGGTTCATTTATTAACCTACATTTGAGGGCTAACTCACTGTATAATCTTACCAGCATTATTATGACAGTTGTTATAATCCACCGCAGCCAGGGAGCAATATCCCAATTATATGTTCTATTGTTTCACTTGTGATATGAGAGCAATACAAATTGTTGATGATAATTATGTTGATTTTCAGCAGTTTGCAAATTAGTAAATTAGTACATTTAGAAATATAAATATACCCGAAGGCTAATATGTGTGTTGGGGCTAGTTAGCAAGTATTTATTGAGTGCCTACAGTGTGTGTGGTGGACTATAATAGGCACAGTGGTAGGGATACCAGTGATGGTGTAAAGCAAACAAGGAACCTGCCTGTAGCAGGCTACAGTTTGTGCTGATAAAAGTGGAAGTATCGTACTAATTGAGTTAATCTTTTCAGGTAACAAACAATCCTGAAAATTAATGACATGAAGCAGCAATGTATTATTTCCCACTATTCTGTGGGTTGGTTAGGCAGTTCCTCAGTTGATTTCACCTGGACTCAGTCGTGCTAGAGGAGTATCTCACTAGCTTGGCTCCAAGTGAGCCTCGCTCACGTGAATGATAGATGATGTTAGCTGTGGTTTGGGGATCTTGCTTCTCTTGCAGGTGACCTCTCATCCTCCAGGAGGCTAGACCAGCTCCCTCACAAACTCACAGAGCAACAGTCTAAAAGGGTAGAAGAGAAATTTGCAAGGCCTCTTTGAGGCCAAGTCTTGAAAATCACATAACATCATTTCTGCAATATTCTACTTCAAAGCAAGACACAAGGCTGATGCAGATTCATGGAGGTAGAGAAACAGACTGTACCATGTGATGAAAAGGGTGTCAAAGGCACATTACAAAATGTGTATGTGCCTGATGGGTGGCATTCATGCCATAATTTGCACTCTACCAATGGCATGTAAAAATGAATCCTTCACAAAGATTGCCTTTGCATTTTAAAATTTCCTTTTCTGAAGTTTATATAGTTTCCTTTTCTTATGTCTATTTACGTTCTTTAAGTGTTGAAAACCTTGCATATATGATTTGCTTGTCAAAACTTCCAGTTTGATGCTCTGAAAGTAGTGGACTATTTGAGTTAATATTTAGTTTAAAAATAGCAGACTGCTGCTAGTGCTTAAAAAATTGCTAGAGGGAGATAATCATAGAAGCCTGAAAACAAAGGAGAACTAATTGACTGTGCTTCATAATGTTAAAGTCCATTTGTCTTCAGTTGCTTTTAAATTTTTGGATTTGAAGGCATTGTCTTCTTTAAATGTTTAAATAATATCTTCAATAAATATCTAACACAAACAATGGTTCTAAAGTAATAGATTAGAAAATTGTATTATTTTCTACTATTGAACATTTTTATACATTAAAACACCAGATTTGATTACAGAGAGTCTTGAAATAAGTCTTTTTAAAATGAAGTTGACTGTGTTACTTATTATTTAAATTGCTTTCAGAATATGCTATTCATTCATATGATTTCTTGTTCAAAAGCTGAAAAGTGATATATAAGGTCAAAATTCTTACTCTCATTTCTTCCTCACTGACAATTAGTGTCATACATTTGCTATGTGTTCTTCCAAAGACCTGTTATATTATCCATATATATGCAAATACTTTTTTATACAAAATGTAGCATACCATGCCTGTTGTTTTTCACTGTGTTCCAAGATATAATAAGATATCTTACTCCATTTCAATATTTAAAGATATGTTTATTCTTTTAGAGAGCTACATAGTATTCCATGGCAATGATATACCTTATTCACTTAATCATTACTTTATTGAATGGACACTTTGTTTCCTAGCTTTTGCCTTTAAAAACAACATATAATGTCACTACATCATGTAGTGTAAGTAGAAGTACATCTAGGATTTCTTAGAAGTCCAAAGGATATAAGCATTTGTCATTTTGATATTGTTAAATTGCCTTCTGCAGCAGCTGAATCAATTTACACTTCTACCGAAAGTGTGTGAATGTGCCTGTTCCCCACACCCTTGACAAGTGTTATCAAGTGGTTGTTATTGACTTTAGTGATTATTATTACAACTTGCTTTTCTTCTATGCCTTAAAGTCAACAAAATAACATACTCTGAGTTTATACAAGACTGGGTTAGGTTTTAGTATCTTAATTTCCCTGGTGATGATCTGAAGGATCAGTTGCTGTTTATTAACTTACCTAGAGTTGGGTGACAGGTCCAAAATCAGACCTGGAGTCTGGATCTTCTTGTTCCAAATCAGAACTTTCAGTAGCCAAAATAAGTGAGACAGCCTTGATACGTGAAACTGTGATTTGAGTTGAACAAGTTGCCTGAATCATGCCTGGCATCTACCACACTAACCATTGGGCACCATGATAGACAAAAAGCATTAAATCCTGACTAATGAATATCTCACATTATTTCATGGAGGGAGAAGGCTAAGAGTCCCCATGTGCAGTTGGAGTGTAACCCATCTACATTCTCAGGTATAACCCAAACCAGAACAAGCTGTGATGCTGTTCTCCTCTTTTTTACCTCATGGACTTATCCTTTAAATATCTCCTCTTAACTCCCTTCGGGAAGCCAGGCTAATTTTCCTTTCCAACATGGTTCCCTCAGGCATGAGTCTCTCTAATAAAACCTTTCCTGGTTCAACTATATCTAGCACTATCTGGTGAATTCTTTCCTTAGAGGGCAAAGAATCCACTCTTTTGGGTTGGGGCCTCTACCAAAGGCAGTTGTAAAAATCGTGAGAACCTAACCTTCCAATATACTCTGATGCGTGGCACTGAAAATAGCTTCACATTTTGAATTTTTAATCACTCAAAAAATAATATGTAATGTGGGTGATAACAGTATAGATATCAGGCCAGATGGCAGAATCCAAAATTTCCTTGTAGTTATACCCCCTCTGGAAAAATAAGAGGATGAAAGGCTTTGTCACTGCTTGATGCAATATCTGAATGTAGTCATAGGAATTTAAAAAGTACTTTTTATTACCAGACACACACCCCTTTCTTGAGAAGTCTCTGCTCAGGCTACATAACAAAATATCGTAGACTATGGTTTAAAGAGTATACACTTATTTTTCACATTTGTAGAAGCTGTACGTCCAAGATCAAGGTGCCAGTCAATTTGATTCCTAGTGAGTTTTTTCTTGATTTACAGACTATCTCCACACTAGGCAGCGAAAGTTAATGCTCTCTTTTCTCTTCCTCTTCTAAGGTTTCAACTTTTGAATTTTAGGGTATACAATTTAGTCCGTAGTAAAACCTGTGAATAACTGGTGAGGCCCTAACTTCTAAGCCTTAGTACAGGACTAGAATTATTGATGAGAAAGCAGCCCATACTTGTGTCAGATATGAACAGGAATCAAACCCCACATCCTCTCTTCAGAGGGTTTCTTTCATCCTCTCACTCTGTCCATCCACAGACATCTGCTGAGCATCTATTGTAGACCCAGTGCTGTTTTCTATGTGCCAGGAAGAGCATGAACAAAACCCAAGTCCTACTCTGATGCAGTACATCTCCTGGGATGAGACAGACAAATAGCAAATAAACATTAATGTCGAAAGGTGATAGTTGCTAAAAGGAAGAAGAGAGCAGGCTCAAGGGACAGAGAGAATATTACTTGGAAGAGCTTTTTTTTTTTTTACTTACAAATATAAGTTAATCCCTTCCTTTCATGGCCACGTGACTTCCTGATACATATAGTAGATTTTGTCTTTCAGTACAGTTGACATTATTTGAGAGAGTATTTAATAGAATACTAGCTATTATTTACTGAACTCTTACTATGTGATATGCTCGAGGCTATACAGTGTTCTTGGCTATACAGTGTTCTTGGCTATACAGTGATTTATTTACTAAAAATCCCACGATGCCTGACCTTATGAGGTAAGCATTATTATTGTCTCCATTTTTCAAATGAGTAAACTATAGCACAGAGAGGTTTAGTACTCAGTCTTAAAGTACACTAACTGACCAAACTATTAATAAGCAACCATGCCAGGTTTTGAACGCTTGTGCTCTTAATCAGACAATGCCAAATAGGTAAACTTATGGTCAGGTTAATTCAATTGTTAAATTGAGATATTATTCATATACCATAAAATTTACCCTATTAGAATACATAATTGTTCTCGGTGTGGTCACAGAGTTGTGCAACCGAAACCTAGCCTCATAATATTTTCATCATACCAAAAAGAAATCTTACACCATTAGTATTCATTCCCTCTTCTACCCTTTCCCTGGAAACCACAAATCTCTTTCTGTCTCTATGGATTTGCCTATTCTGGATAGGTATCTCAATGTGATTTTTAAATAATTTTGATGATGGTAAATACACCAAACATTAATTTTACCATCTTTACCATTTTATGGATATGTCATACCCCTAATAGTTGGTCTTTTTTTTTTTTTTTTTTACTTAGCATGTTGTTTTTATGATTCACTCATTTGGTGGCCTATAGCAGTACTTCATTCTCTTTTTTTTTGGACTGAGTAATATTCCATTGCATGGATATACGATCTTTTATTTATCTTTTCATCAGTTGATGGACATTGAGTTGTTTCTGCTCTCTGGCTATTATGAATAATGTTGCTAAGAGCATCCTTGTGCAAGTTTTTGTGTGCTTGTATTTTTCAATTATCTTCTTATAGTATACCTAAGAATAGACACGTTTTAACTTTTTGATGAACTGTCAACCTTTTTCCCAAAGAAACTGCACCATTTTACATGTTGGCCAATGGAGTGAGAGTTCAAAGTTCTTCACATTCTGGTCAACAGTTCTTATTATCTTTTTGATTAATGCCAGGCTAGTGGGTATGATGTAGTATCACAATGTGATTTTTAAATAATTTGATGATGGTAAATACACTACATGTAAATTTTACCATCTTAACCATTTTTAAGTGTACAGTTTAGTGACATTAAACATATTCACAAAGTTATGCTAACATTACCACTATCTACCCACAAAAATCTTTTGTTGCAAAACTGAAACTCTGTACTTACAAACACTAATTCCAGTTTCTCCTTCCCTTCAGCCCCTGGCTACCACCACTCTACTTTCTGTCTCTATGAGTTTGACTATTATAGCTACCTCATATGAGTAGAATCATACAGTATTTTTCCTTTTGTGACTGGCTTATTTCACTTTGCATAATGTCTTCAAGGTTTATCCATGTTATAGCATGTGTTCAATGTGGTTTTTTTTTTTAAATTTTATTTATTTATTTATTTATTTTTATAGAGGCATGTTTTATTTATTTATTTGTTTGGTTTTTGTTTATACATGCACTGGGCACAGTCAGAAGCGCGGGAGGGCGAGAGAATTCACCAGAGCCAGAGCAGGGAGCAGGCAGGCAGAAGGACTGAAGTACACTGCTGAGGGGAGCAGCGGGCGGCAGGAGAGGTCTGCGCGCCATGCAGGACCCTCCTCTGGTGGCCGGGGAGCAGCCAGGGATCGAACCGGTGCCGCAGAGGCCGCGGGCAGCTTCGCAACCCAGCGCTCAACCGCTGCACCACTGGGGAGGCCCTTCAATGTGGTTTTTATTTTATATTTCCCTGATGGCTAATGATGTTCATATTCTCATTGGTCTTTGGTACATTTTCTTTGGAGAGATGTCTTATTGAAACCCTTTCAATATCTATAGGTTGATGTCCATTCTAGACTAAAAATCTACACATTTCTAGGCATTTCCTCATATTTCCCACATTAAAATTCATACAAGAGGTGTATTACTTAGCCACAACCTTTGTGCTAATGGAAGCTCAGCAATAGTTACTATTTACAATAACTAGAAGTCCTGATCAATCCTGATGTGCCTCGACATAAAAAAGAAAAATGCTAATTATAAAAATAAATAATGTATAGGCAGTTTAATCATCTGATTCTTAAAAAATGGAAGTAAATACAGATTCTGACCTTTCATTTCTATTTTTCCTCATTTCAGTCCATCATAAATTCCTGTCTCAATAATTTTCAAGTGTAAATCTGACCATGTCACTCCCTAGCTCAAAAATTTCTATAGCTCCCCATTGCCAACAAAATAAATATAATCTCCTATAATTCAGATATTTCAATTTTTTTGACCTAAGAAACCAGTAAGAAATACATCTTCTGTCATTTAAATAACCGAACACAAACATATACATAAGCAAACATACATACAAACAACAGAAAAAATCTTTCACAGAGAGATCCTATACTTACTCTATACACATATTCTGATATTTTGAAATTTTTTTTAGGTACATAATGAGACACACTAAACTGATTTTCAAATCTGAAGTTTGGAAAACACAATTCTATAACATGACCAACTGTGATAAGGTTATTCAAAGTCTGGTAAAATCTACCTCGGTGATTCCCAAACCTTAGATTTAGTAGGAGAATTGAAATAAAAAAAAAAGCTAACTTAGCTCTCTACTCTTAAAATCCTCATATACAAGGTCTGAAAAGGAGCCCAGAAATCTGTGTTTTTATTAAAGCTTCTCAGTTAATTTAGCTTTTGTGGCCATGGTTGAGAAGAGCTGCTTTTCTCATGTAGTACTTGCCTTTTCCCCATCTCAAACAAGCACCTCTTCTTGCACATTCTTTCCTTGTGCATTCATTTTCCTTCACTTAGCATTCATGCCCTGTGCCCCCTAAAATCTTTCCAGGTCGATCTGAAATACCACTTTCTACTTCTCCAACTAGAATGGTCTCATTTCCTTAGACTTCCCACAAGTCTTTTTTTTTTTTTTTAAAGATTTATTTATTTATGCATACATGAGCTGGGGTACAGCCCAGATGTGCGGGGGGAGGGGGTGAGAGGACCCACCAAAGACAGAACAGGGAACAGAACAGGCAGACTGACTGACATACATGCTGAGGAGAGCAGCGGGTGAGTCAGGAGAGGTCTGCTGCGCCATGGGGGTTGCTCCCTGGCCAGGGATTGAACTCGTGCTGCAGAGGCTGCGGATTGCTTCATAGTGCTTAATGCCTTGTGCCCCCAGGGAGGCCCTTCCCACAAGTCTTTATTTGAGTTTTGTTGATGACACTTTTGTCGCACCTCACTGTACTTATCTCCCTACTACATTGTGAACAACTACATTATAATCGCCCCTCAGTGGGAATAAAAAGACCTTCTCACAGTCAGGATTTGATAAATTTCCTTCAGCAGTAATTGAAATGGAACCTTTCATTCTGCTGTAAGTTAATAGAGAGCATAAATAACATCAAACACTGATAATTATGAATGTGATGTTATCATCATAAATAGGTGAATGTTAGGTCTTTTGCATGGGATATCCATGCAGTCTAGACTTTTATTAGCTATTTTTCAACATTTTGCTCATCACACCCTCCAAAAGAAGAGACAATGGCCAGATCTAAATACCCATTTCCAGGAGACTCCCTGGTAGCCTAGGGCTTAAGTCTCAGCACTATGACTGCTAAGGCCTGAGCTCCATCCCCAGCCACGGAGCTGACCCACATATGGCACAGCAGACCTCTCCTGTTTCACCCGCTGCTCCCCTCAGCAGTGTATTTCAGTAAATCTTCCTGTTCTGTTCCCCGCTCTGTCTCTGGTGAATTCTCTCACCCCCCCACACCTCTGGTCTACACACCAGTTCTTCTACGCAATAAATAAATAAATAAATGCTCTTTTCCAAAATAGACTAAAAATCTCCCCATATTATTTTGGTGTTAGGCTCCCTTAAGCGTTCCTTGTCTCTGACTAGTGGTTTCCAGGTCATGTCTTTGAGCTTGAAGCAAACGAAATACAAGGCGTTTTGTTCCCATCAGATTTGGCTGCGCGTGTTCAGAGCACCGTTACAGTATTATGTTTTCCATTTTGCATGGGTATAAATTAAAGTACAGAGAGGATTTGATTAGCTCAAGATCCCAGAGTGACTGGCAATGATGGGAATAAAGGCCTGCTCCCCAGATTCCTGGCCCATTTCACTCTGTACCAAACCACAGGTATGCTGCCTTTTTGCTTATGAGGCCACACAGCGTTCCTTGGAGGGGATAGCACTAGCTCTGGGAGGGTGAAGACTCAAAGGGAGGCTTCTAGAGAGCCATTTGGAGAGTAAGAATAAGGGCCAATGGCACCCTTACGTGAACATTTCCGAATATGGTTTAGAAAACATATGGTTAGCAAATACTTAATGGGGTTTTGGAATGTTTAATTTAAATGTCAAGTCACTTTGCATTCATGGGCAATATCTTGTCCTGCATGTCAACCTCTTATTCTCAGTATAAAGCAAAGGAAATGATAAGCTAATGAAATATTTTTAAAAGGATGCTGTCATTTGAATTCTTAGGCAATGCTAGAAATATAAAATGGCATCAATAACAAAGCAATGGTCTTTGAAAATCTTGAAACACAGAAAGTTCCTGAGATTCTTGCTGTTTCTCAAATTCTCTTCTCCACCCAACCCCACAGTAGGTACTCTGATCGGTGAGTCTCACCTTTTATGGAGGGACAGACATCTTTGAGCCTTTTCCTTATTTACACTAGAAATGTTCATGAATATACATGTTCTTTTTGCCTAGCCTTTCACTCTAACTTTTATCTTTCCTCTGTTTCCACTCCCTGAGGACATACCAGCCACACTCACCTTTAAATTTCTATTTCACCTCCTTTTACCCCCAGGGCCTCTGCAGGTATTGTTTTCTGTGCCTAAGAGGAACTTCCCACTAATCTTTACAAGGTGTATCCTGAATCTAATCTCAGCAGAATATCACCACTCCAGAGAGACTTCTTTGTGCAATGTTTTACTCCACAGTTATCTACCACCAGCACTCACTCTAAGCCACTGTGGACCATAGCACCCTGTTTTATCATCATTAAAGCTTTTATTGTCATTTGAACTTTAATACGGGAACCTGTTTACTGGGTCTTCCCCTCTAGATAGTAAGCTCAGGGAAAGTAGCCCTTGTCATGTCTCAGCACCTAGAACAGTACCTGGCTCCTAGTAAGTGATAAATATATTGGTGTTGAGAACATGAAATAACCCGCAGTGATGTCACTGGGGAAAATGCTGCTTCAACCTAAGGCCTGCTCTGAGAAATTGCCTAATAATGATCTTTGGAATGACTTCAGCCAGTATATTAGGTAATATCCCCAAAATGCCGGCTGGCTTATGTGAGTCAGACTTCCTAGTTCATCCAAGAAGACACACTCATAGTTTGCATAACCAATGGGGTCAACTTCCTATTGGACAATCTTTTGCTTACAGGTAGTATAGGATAGTGGGCAAGTGTGCTGGGCTGCAGGGAGCTGTGCACCCCAGTATGCTGTGCCTGTGGCAGGCAGCAGAGAGCTCTGATGAAAAGCAGAGGAAATTACAGTTGTCGAGCCTTGTGGTCACAAGGGCATGTGTTGCATTTGCAAGGTCATCATGGGATAATTCAGGGTGTAGCTTGTACACATTATGCTGCTAAAAGGGAGATTTTTTTTTTCCTACCACATCCGACACATGGTTTGCCAGAGGAAGGGCACGAGATCAGCAGCACTGATGAGCTGGCTTGGTGTTTTCAGGCCACAACTCTACTGAACCAGTGACTCTCTTTTGACTCCTCCAGAAGAGCCAACAGAATTTATTCATTACCAAGTGTGAACAGCAATCACACAAAGCCACCAGACTGCTTTTGCCTGCTATGCCAAAAGGCATGCCTCAAAAAAACTCTTAAATAATCATACTGTCAGTGTTTTTTGTACTAAGATCTTTGGGAGAGAAGAGCGTTAACCACATCTAAGCTACAGATAAATACAAGTTTTATTTTTCCATTATAAATCTAAAAAGCAAAAGAGAATAGAGGACCATAATTATAAAGCTACATTTGGGAAAGCACATGGTCACTTAATATGTATAAAGTAGACAGAGGGCCAAACAAATACTCGATGCTGTTTGCTTGCTGTAGGTGCATATTAAGACTACGTAGCTAGAGCCTCCCTAGTGGTGCTGGGGGGTTGTGATGCAAGCTACGGGGCTGTCCGCAGCCTCTGCAGCATGAGTTTGAGCCCCTGGCTGGCCAGGGGGCAACCCGCATGGCACAGCAGACCTCTCCTGACTCGCCCGCTGCTCCCTTCAGCAGTGTATTTCAGTCAATCCGCCTGTTCTGTTCCCCACTCTGTTTCTGGTGACTCCCCTCACCCCCCCACACCTCTGGCCTGTACCCCAGCTCCTGTATGCATAGATAATAATAAATAAATCTTTAAAAAAAGAAAAAGACTACATAAGTAGGTGATTGGGACTTGCCCAGAGTCATTGGTAATATAGGATTCTGAAGACATAAGCCCATGTGGCTAATGAGTACATATGCCCATCAGAGGATGAAGCATTGACGCAGGAATGGGAAGCTTGTGTTATAATCCTAGATTTTCTATTATTGTGCTTTGTGGCCTTTGTAAAGTTATCTGGTCTCTCTGAGTTCTAATTTCTTTTTCTGTAAAATAGAAATGAGAACTATCTCATAGGATTATTGAGAAAATGAAACCAGATAGTCTGGATAAAGTACTTTTCAAGCAGAGGGACCTATTTTCAGGTCCCCAAAAGGTCCCATAGTTCATGAGAACTGTAACTTGTTAGGGGCAGGTTACTTCTCGTGAGCTTTGTTTGGCTACAAAGTCAAACTCTGATTGAGATTACTTTGCTTTGGTAACTTGGGGAGAGGTTCACTGCCTTGAATGAGTCCTCGAAGTTGTTTTTTTTTTTTTTTCCCTAGAAAAATTGAGCTATAGTTCTATGAATTGCATTACTAAAAAAAAAAAAAAGATTTTCTTGCTTATGTAAGGCAAATTAGAAGAAGGTACATGACTTCAATATTTTAGTTTTTTTTTTTTTTTTAATTTTTTTTTTTTAATTTTTTTTTTTTTTTTTAATAGAGGCATGCTTTATTTATTTATTTATTTGTTTGTTTGTTTTGTTTATACATGCACTGGGTACAGTCAGAAGCGCGGGAGGGTGAGAGAATTCACCAGAGCCAGAGCGGGGAGCAGAGCAGGCAGAAGGGCCGAAGTACACTGCTGAGGGGAGCAGCGGGCGGCAGGAGAGGTCTGCGCGCCATGTGGGACCCTCCTCCAGTGGCCGGGGAGCAGCCGGGGATCGAACCGGCGCCACAGAGGCTGCGGGCAGCTTCGCAACCCATTGCTCAACCTCTGCGCCACCGGGGAGGCCCTCAATATTTTAGTTTTATGTGTAAGATAAGACTAAAGGCCTTAAAATTCAGCAACTAGCACATATTTACGCATTCTCAGGGCAAGGGCTATATATTTGTATATGGACGGAGCAAGAAGTACATGGTATAAATGAGACATGTAGTTCCTTAGTAAGAGAGACGGGACTTGGCTACATAAACACAGGGGATATAGGAAAAGAAAAAGATATGTAAGGGGCACTCTGTTTAACACAATTACATGGGAATCATTCACATAATTCAAAAGGAGTAACACAATTACGTGAGTGACACAACAACTGAATGTACATCAAAATAGCTCGCAATTAAAATAAAAAAGTGGCCTGGTCCTAATATCTGGGTGACCAGATACAACTAGTGTCAAAACTTAGCTAAGCACACGTAATGTTAGAATCTGTGATGAGGGGACACGAATGCCTGTAGACAGATGTGTTTCAGCTGAAGTTATTTTATGTTTATGGGCTAGAACTTTATAAATGAATCCATTGAATACATTTCTTTATTTCTGTGCCTGTTACTCTACTAAGGATGGTGGGCAGTTGAGAAATATGCAATCAATAGGCTCTCTGCCCTCAAAGCACTTACCTTTTTAGGAAGGATAAAAAGGCAGACACACATAAATTGATCACAAATACATACATGTATGATTAGGTGACATATCAATGATCCAGATTACAAAGGCTGAAGGAGCTCAGAGAAGAGAGAAAAAAAAAAAGGTTCCTTGAAGAATATGGCATCTGAGCAAGTCCCTGAAAAATGGATGGGACTTAAGGACTGGAGAATAAACCTGAGATGCAATCTTTAACACTTATGTGCCTTGTATCATTTGCCAAGACATTTAAGATTTCAGAGCTGCACCATATAATAAGGGTGATAGAACTAAACTGTGTAGATTGTTGAAAGATTAAATAATACATGCAAAAAAATGATAAAGGGCTTGACATATAGAAGGCACTCAGTATATTTTAATTGTAATCATAAATGGTTTTTAAGTAGTGCCTCAGCTGAGTGGCTTCAAATGACTTTTTACAAGCAGGTAGAAATTGGTATGGATATGAAAGGTAAAAAGGAAGTAGTATATCCCTCCCATTGGAGAAGCAAGAGAAAAATGTAGAAATGATTCTGCATATTTGCAGGGAAGCCTATTAGACCAAAGCAGCAGGGGTTCATGCAGGAAATTAAGTACATTGTATAATTATAGTGAGTCATTTATTCATTCAAGATAAGTTTATTGAGCAAGTATTAAGTACCATGCATTTCTGGGTGTGAGCTGAATAATGGTGAAGCTTGAAAACTGAACATTGCAATTTGGCTATACATGGCAAAACTAGGGCGAAATGGAAGATTTATTTACTTAGTCACTTATTATGCATAGGAGGGACATATAATAAAAACAGAACTGAAAAAGCTAAAATCTCACAGTAAATGTGTTGGAGTGGGAGTGAAAGGTGGACCCAAGCAGTATAAATGAAAAATTTGTTGTAATACTTGCAATAGTTTACCTGAAAGGATGTGGTCTTATGATTAAAGTGGAAATGGATGGACATGAGGAAAAATTGAAGGAATTTCTATGTGACTTAGTAAATTACTTGATTGAGGAAAATGAAGTCCAGGCGAAGATGATTCAAAGAAGAACACAACATACGCTCTTGAATGGGTAGAGGAGCAGCAACGACAGCAAAAAGAAAGCTGGGAAGAGTAATTTGGAAGAGTTGTTGATAGTTACAGTGTCAGGGTAAGTTTGAGATGAAGCTAAGTTATTTGTTAAATATTCAGTTAGCGAAATCCACTTAGACAATAAAAGCAAAGGGACTAGAATTTGGGGAAAATGAGATAGATACGGAGATCAGATTGCAGTTGGGATGGTGCAGACATGAAGAAAAAAATTCTTAAGAAAGAGGAGAAAAATGTGGGGGTTCTAACCTTTGGTTAACTCACATGTTGTGTGTTGGGATGAGCGAACGTGAAGGCATGGGAAGAGGATGTGATGGAGAAAAGGAAGAGGCCAGGATAGTAGAATGTCTCAGAAACCATGAGAGGGTACAGTTTTGGAAAGAAGTTGATCAACATTATGAAATGCATCTGAGAATCAAAGAAAATGGGGTTTGTGGTAAACATTGAGGCATTTAATCACAAAATGTTTAATAGATAAATAGAAAATTATGGCGAATTTAAAAAATATATTACGGTCGAACTATTTGCAAATACTTTGGTATGACCAACACACATCTAGTGTTTTTCAAATTCCTTACAGATATTAATCTTTGGATTCAGGATTATGAAATTAAAATTTCTGAAAATTCCCCAAACACCACAAGTTATTCTGTATTTTTCAAAACGCTTATGTATTATGAAATAATAATGAGTGACTATAATTATAAATAGTGAATCATTTTTCTGATAGAGGTTTCCTAAAAATGCAATAATTAATTCATGGTTTATTAGTATTATGCATAGGAGTATAATACTATTGCATTAGTATTATGCAATAGATCTGTGATATGTGAAATGATCATATTACTAATATGTATGGATTAATAATACCTGTAAGGACATTTAGGAATAGAAAACACTAAAAAAGTAGAAATATTAACATAAATGCCAAAAGAATGCATATCAAATTGTAATAGCAAAGCATATACTTAATATATTGGCAAATGAAAATTTAAAACTTGGAAAACATTTCCTCATCCAACAGTTTTGACTTTTGTTTCATAAGTATTCTTCCACTTATAGAAAAATTTCTTTCATGTTGTATTATGTTGGTCAAATTGTTAATGATGAATCCAACAGAATCCTCAGGTTAGACGTTAGCATAGTTTTTGTTCCATGTAAACTCATTTCTTTTTTGATAGTGAAAATATTTTGGCTGCTCTGATTTTGACTTTGACTTTGAAATTGAATTGCATTATTTTTAAGTTCAGATTTTTTTCTCATAGCAGCATTAATACTTTCTTCTCTTTGCAAAGAACTCTAGTCCATCATGAATATATTGGGTCATATATAACTAACATAATATTCAGGACCTTCTAATAAGGCTAACACCACTATATAAAAGTATGTATTGAAACTGTCAACTTAAGGATTTACTTGGTTTCCAAGACATGTTACTTCTTAGAATACAACTCAAGGGTTCTATAAAATATACTATGCAAATAAACTTATAAATAAATTTACTTAATTTGCAAGAATGACTCATCGTTAGCAGCAGACATAGCCATGGACAGACTTAAAACGTGGCCAGCACTACAAATACACTAACTGATGAGTGGGTAATCACTTCTTGAAATGCCATCTATAATCTTTCAGCATGTGTGTGTGTCAGCATGTCCTGCTCCTACAGACAACTAGTAATGCATTCAAGCCTGTAATGTCTCTATATTGATAATCAAGTTTTAATTCTTACAGAATTATAATACTTTCTCTATTTCACTGGTTTCTTGACAGTTCTCAAGCATTGGAGAAAATATATAAATTTTATGAAAAATGAGAGAAAGGAATTCCCACACGGAAAAACGACACAGACATGACTATTCTCTGTAACATTTAGGAAGCTTTAAGCTGCAAGTAGCAGAAAAGCAGCCTCAAAATGGCCTAAATGATAAGGGGATTAATTATATTACATAGCAAGGAGTCCCAAGCCATGTGAGGTTGGTTAATTCAGTTAAGTCAATAATAGCATCGAGAGCTCATACACTGCCCCCCGTCTCTTGTTTTGTCATCCCAGGGGTGTTGGCTCCCTCTTGGTCACAAATAGATGCAGCTGTTTCAGGTGTCACTTTCTTAATAACACCCAGAGCAGTAAAAGGACAACTAAATTCTGGTCAGTTTTTTCTTTTTCTTTGTTTGTTTTAATGAGTAAAGGAATCTTACCCAAAGGTCACTCCTACCCCAACTTCCTCTCATCCTTTAGTGGTGAGAACTAAGTAACAGCCCCACTCTTAAACCAAGCACACCAAAAGGGAAAAGGCCATTTCGTCAGTTTAGTTCAATCTCATTTAACTTGAGGCAGTGGATGAAGAAGGGAAAGTAGCTAAGTGTAGGCCAGTGATTTGCAAACTTAGCTCTCAAGACGTCTAAAAATTGTTGAGTACTGAAAGAACTTTTGTTTATGTGGGAAATAACTACTTGTATTTATTGTATCAGGAATTTAAACTCTGAAACTACGGAATAGTTATCAATTCATTTAAAATAGCAATAAACCCACCATTTCTTTCTTTTTTTTTTTTCTGGAAACCATGTGCTTTATTTGGAACCCGCTCCCAGGGTCCCTCCCCCAGGGGTCCTAGAAAAGCTGCAAACCATGTGGTTTGGTCCAAGGCAATGGCTGCGGGACTGCAGGCAATCCCTGCCCACTGAAACCTACCATTTCTTATGACACTGAGGTGAGCAGAATAATGGCCTCTAATAATAAATCACATCCTAATCCCTGGTACCTGTGAGTGTGTTGCAGATGTGATTAAGGCTCTCAAGATAGGTAGATTATTCTGCATTATTTAGATGGCCCCAAATATAAATGCATTTGTAAGTGAAAGAAGGCAATGTCAGAGTGATGCAGCATGAGAAAAATGTGTGCTGCTTTTGCCCGCTTTAAAGATGGAAGGGCACCACCAGTCAAGGAATGAGGAGGCTCTGGAAGGGAATGGATTCTCCCCTAGGGTCTTCAAATAGGAAAGTAGGCCCACAGACACTTTGATTTTAGCTCAGTGAGACCCATTTTTGGATTTCTGACTTCCAGAATTATAAAATATTAATCTGTGATGTTTGAAGCTAGCAAAATTTGTAGTAATTTGTTATAGCAGCAGTATGAAATGTATATACCTATTTTTAAATGAGAAATAACTTTTTCAAATGAAAAAATAGTGAGATGAGTGGCATTTAAATTTTGGGGCTAATCTCTAATATAAGATAGGTGGATTTTTGTATCTGCTTCTGCATTCAGCCTACTGTGATATTGCATTGTCTTTGGGAAACTGCTGTGCACTCCTGAGAGAATGTGAGAAAGGCAAATCATTTCTCAGTAGTGTAATAGAAACAGTGTTGACTTCATGACCCTCTTAAAAGTGTCCAGGGGGTCTACAGGGGTACCGAGACCACACTTTGAGGATGGGTAATAGGAAGTAAGCAGTCTGTGTTAAATTCACCAAAAGAACAGATATGGAACTCTTTTGTCCATATTCCTCAAGTGAGTTTGTCTGGCTCTAAGGCCATTATCAATATAGCATAATAATGATTTTGACATTTGTCCCTTAATTCAAACAATATTTCTGAGTTTATTTTGAATCTGACACCATTTTATTGGGCTAAAGCCATATAAGTAAGCATGTGGATATAACTCTTGCTCCCATGGAGCTTACATTTTAGTTGAAGAAAAATAATGAGCACATAAATAAGACAATTCCAGTTATTGCTAAGGGACATAAAAAAAAATAAGCAGTGGGAGAAAGTGTGAGGAGTATTTCAGGTGGTGGGCAAACAGCTACTTTATAATTAGAGTCTGAAGATGCCAAATTAGAGTTGGGATGTGACAGGTAAGAAGGAACCACTAGAAAATTGGGAGAACATTCCATGTAGAGAGAACAGCCGATACAAAAACCAGGGCTTGGCAAGGTGGAGGAAAAGAAATCTAATGTGACTTTAGCGTTGTCTACAAGGGGAGTGAAAAATGGTGTCAGGCAGGAGATCATTAGAACTTGCAGAACACAAAAAGGTTTTATTTGAATTGCTATACAAACACACTGGAAGAAGTAAGAGATTGGCATTTTCTTATATACTAGACTTCACTTTTGTAAATTCTTTCACCTTTTCCAAGGGCTGCTCTTCAGCCCAACCCATTCCCATATTTATAATGATGGCTCTCCAGAAAGGTACCAGAGCTCAAGTAGACATATCTTGCCTCACATAAGTTGTTTGTATGCTAACATCAAAAACAGGCAGATCTGGAACCAATCAGGGGAATGTAAATTGCAGGTTGCTTGATGTGGAATAACTTCTGCCTGTTGGCCAGTGTAGGTGTGCAGCCAAAAATGCACTGTGTGAATACAATTGTTTGGCAATTGCTGGTCTGTCACTTGTCCAAAGCGGTAAGTGTGTGAATGGATTTGTATGGGTAATGACTCTGAAATTAGCAACTAGCTTTTCTCATCTCTCCGTGATACAAGAAAACACATTGGAACTTGGCTCTCATTTCTGGAGAATTTCTGTGATGATCCTCAGTTGCTCAGAATGCACATTTGGTCGTCATTATCCCTTGTGTAATCAGTTTCTACAAACTATAGGATGATGTTACAGTTATGTTTACAGAGTAAGAGAACATGCCCCACACCTTAATCAAATCCTTTAAAGACAAGTCTTTCGAGATAACATATACATACACATGTATATATAGAGAAGATATGGGTAGTCATTAGGTATCTAGCCTATATTTTGTTTTATGCTGAAGTGAGAAGTAATCTTGTATCTTCCATTAGAAACCACCAGATGAAACATACGACTAGAACTCTAACATATTTTTACTATAAATGATATGGTAGATGTGTTGAACATACAAACCTTTCCACAAGCGAATGCAGAGAAATCACAGATGCAGAAGTGACTTGCAATCAGCTTTGTAAGGGCCAAAAAGGAATTTGGACCCAATCAGTACACAGAACTGCAGGTGCGGTGACCTCCACCTCCCTGTTAAAAAGCTGCATCCACGTGAATAACAAGCTAATCACAGTTTGAGAACAGCTGTGGTGACTTGGGCCTTAGTCTGACATCAGTCATGGCTCCCGAAAAATTTGGGAAATCATTGCGAAAATTCATATTAAACTTAAGACCAGACTGCATCAAAGAAAATAAAGCCATGCGATCCCAAGGCTACATATATTCAAAGGAATTTCATTGTGACCCCTGAATGCGATCAAGCAGTTACTCTCCCTCTCCGGGGAAGAGAGAATGGAAGATTTGCTCTTTTCAGTAGTAACCGGTAACCAAACCTGTTGTTCTGCCAAGCAAGTCTTCGCCTTGGCCGATTCTGATTTCTAAGTGCTTAGGGAGTATGCTTGAAACCTGTGTCTTCCTCCCATGTTTGATAAGTAGAAAGTTTGCTCTAGCTATGATAAATCTGCACGATGCGGAGATGTTTTTGGCACAAAGTGTACGTTAGAAAGATGATGCTGGTTCCCCCCGCCCCCCTTCTCGCGGCCGGGAGTGTGCTTTGCCTGCCTCAAGCAAGGTCCTTCGTCTGCGGGCGTGTGCGCGCAGGGCGAGCCTGCGTGCTTTTTTGGTTTTTTTTTTTTTTTTTTTTTGCGTCTCCAGGGCAGGGCGACTCGGGTCAGCTGCATGTCCCCCGCAGCTGTGACCGGTCATCCCTCGCGCGCGCCCGCGAAGCCAACAGCCCGGTCCACTCTCCCGCCGTCTGCAGCCCGAGGCCCGCGGCCCAGACCCGGGGAAGGGGAAGGAAGCCTTCGCCGCAAGCCGGCGTCTGGGCCAGCACAAAACACGCCGCCACCAAAAACTTTTTCCCCAGCTGCGTGTAACTTTTTGCCTTTTCGCCCAGCACATTCTCGCTCCAAGTTTCTGTCCCCGAGGTTTCCCTCCGCCGTCCTCGCCTCCTCCCGGGCGGCACGCGGAGGACCCGGACCCACGGGGGCCAGGGCGCGGGCAGGAAGGACAGGGGCAGGGGCGCGCGGGACAGGGGCGCGCGGGGAGAGGGGCGCGCGGGGAGAGGGGCGCGCGGGGCAGGGGCGCGCGGGGAGAGGGGTGCGCGGGGCAGGAGCGCGCGGGGAGCGGGGCGCGCGGGGAGAGGGGCGCGCAGGGCAGGGGCGCGCGGGGCGAGGGGCGCGCGGGGCAGAGGCCCGCCGGGGCGGCGGCTGCTCTTCACCAGGAGAAACTGGCCAAAGCGGACGGAGACCCGCAAGTGGCCGAAAAGGAAAGCGAGGCCGCGCTTTGCAGCAGTCGGAATAAAGTTCGCGCCCTTTCCACGGCGTTTCGCAGCCTTCCTGTCTCCCACTCCTTGACAGCTGCGTTCTAGCGGCCACCTCCACCTTCACGCCCGCACCCCCCGGGGGGCGCCAAAGTTGTTTTCCATCTCCCGACTGAGCAGGGGAAAAAGTAACAGGGCGGGGGGTGGGGGAGACGAGGAGGTGGAAATACACATCTTCCGAAACCCCTAGAAATCTGACAAACAACAAAACTACTTTTATTTTGCAAAAGGGAAGCAACATTGTAGTCACCACGACTTTGCAGAGAGCAGAAACTCCCGCGGCTGGCAAATCCCCCTGAGGTCACCTCTCCACCCCCGCCGGTGCCCCCCCAACCCCCGCCGCGAGCAGCCCCCTCCCGGGACAGTCCGTTCTTTTTTTTTTTTCTTTTCTTTTTTTCTTTTTTTTTTGTGTGTCCCGAGGAGCCGAGGGAAGGCGGCGGGCTCCGGCTGGGGGAGCAGGCGCGACCCTGGGCGCGTGTGTAAATCAGTCACCTGAGCGCAGAGGGGCCGCGGCGAGGGCGCGCGCAGGCGGGCGGGGAGAGGCGGAGGCGGCGAGCTCCGCGGCCCGAAGGAAATCGGGAGGGGGAGGGAAAGCAAGGCCCAGACCCAGGAGCGAGAGGCGGCCGAGGGGCTGGTCCAGGCGCGGCCGCTAAGAGGAGACCAAGAGGCGGGGGCTGCACTTGACAACCAGCATGCCGAGATGGTAAGAAGTTTCCACCCTCCTTCCCCTTTTATTCTAGACTTCGTAAGAAATGAGCCCCGCGCCCGCGCGCCCCGCGGCCCGCCCGGGGGCCGTGTTTTCGTCCAGTCCGGCGGCGCGAGATGGAGGGGGGCCCGGCGGGGAGGGCGGGGAGCACAAGAAAAACCCGGGTCCGAGCTGGCCCCTGCTGGGCTCCCGAAAATGTCCCCCAACTTGGCCCAAGTTTCCGGGAGAACTCTAGGTGGGCAGGCGAGGGTGCGAGGGGGCTGGGGAAGGTCGCCCCCTCTCGCTGCTGGCGAGGAAAGGTGAGCGGCAGGCGAGCTGAGGCTCCCGGGGAGTTGGGGGGCGAGCTGGGGGTTGGGGGGGGCCGCGGTGGGAGCAGGCGGGGGATGAATGGAGCACTGGCAGGAGCTCGGGACCGAGGGAAGCGAGGTGGATCCAGGGGAACTTTTTTAAAACTTGCCGGCGAGTGCGGGACCCGCGGCTGGGCGTGGGCGCCGGGGCGCGCTGGTGCGCAGCGAGGACGCCGCGGGTCCCGGCACCTTTGCTTTTTCTCCTCCCCTCGCCCCCACGTTGGGAAACCTCCCTTTGTAAATGAAGAAAATGTAGGAAGTGCTCCTGGAGTGTTGTTGGTTTTTTTTTTTTTTTTTTAAAGACTGTGCAAAACTGTAGGGCAGAAAAATAAACCCTGGAGACAGAGGCTTGGAGATGCAATTCTGAAGGAGCTGATTTTGTTACTTACACATTGGCTGCTGAGTGGCATTTGGGGCCCAGGGAGGCGGCAGAATAAGAAAAAGAGAAAAAACCTAGATGAAATGCCCTGTGAAGTGAGGCTGAGATTTAGGCAAAAAAGTTCCAAGTGCAAGTGGTGGAGCTGGGAAGGATTTGCGAAGCGAGATTCCAGCACAGCCGGTCTGCTCGGAGCGGCTTCTCTGCAGCGAGGACGCTTGCAGTTAGTTCGCCTGGTGATGGGCGCTCTGTCCGCTTTCGGGGAAGTGATTTGTTAGAAATGGGCTGGACCACTCCCTTCCTTTAGTTTGCTTCCAACCCAGTGTTGCTCTTGTTAGCCCCACTTGGGGATCTGATCTGCTGTGTTCTGCATGTAAATGGAATATGTAAGAAAAAGCGAGCTAGCGGGTTGGCCTTTTTCTTCTGTTCCCTTCCCCCTAATGTGACATCTCTTGTTTCAGTGATCAAAGTCACGACAGGAGTGTAGGAGATGCGACTGTCAATGCAGGCGCGTGCGCGCGCGTGCACACACACACACACACACACACACACACACACTTAGTTTGTGCCCAAAGACTGTGGTTACAGTAACGCTGACAGAAATTAAAGTGGTTTTGAAAGAAGAGGAGACTTAACGGTGTGCCCAGTTTACCCTGGAGTCAAGCTGTTTGTAAAACAGATGTGCAAAAGGTATCATAAAATTATCCTTTATGCCTGGGATTAAGCTGGTACATGGAGTGGCCTATTTTGTTATTTTTTAATGGACATTTGCAGTGGTAGAACCTGTGCTTAAGAAGAGGTGTCAAAACAAAATATTAAATAGATTTGTTTGGCCCTGGAGAATTTTTCTTCTAATGGCATTTTATACAAGAACGCTGTAAAAGCTGGTTGTAATTATTCTTTCCTTTGCCCCTAGACTATATTACTATTTGTTTACACATCTATACCCCATTACTAGTCACCTTGAACGATGGCTAAGCCCAGGTGTCATCCACTGCTTTATATTCTGTAGTTTCAGATATTACTTAGCGCACACACACACACACACACACACACACACACACACACACTTCCACTGGAGGAATTATTTCTGGCGCTGTTATTTAGTGTGTGTGATCCGAAGATGGACTCAAGAGTAGTAAGACCTTGCACAAGTTAATAGAATTTCCTTTGCCTTTTGGAACCGCCCAAAAAAATCCCTTGTGAACCTTTATAGGGTATCTGTGTTTTACGTTGTATTTGTAGCTGTTTCATTTAAGCTGTTCAGCCTTAATGAAGTTCTTAGTTGTAACTACTCATTCTGTTACCGGTGAGTAGAGTATTTAAAATCCAGGTTGCTAATCACTTCACCAAAGTACAGAAGTGTCTTCACCTGAGGGAAGTAACCCTGAGCCTGAATGTGAGCTTTGAGTATCTTGTGAGAAATGTCTGAAACTGTCATTTTTCCCTCTTGAGAATATTAAGTTCTTGTTTGCATGTGAGCTTTGAACAAGAAAGTCTCGTGATTTTTAAAAATAAATCTTAAGAAAATATTAATAGCCGTTGTATAGTCCCAATACCTGATTTTCTCCCCCCTCTACCTGAAATGTAAGGTATCTGTCAGGCCAGGGATATGTGATTACAAAATGAAGCAGACAAAAGCAGAGCTGACTATTGCTATATTAAAATGTAAGTGTTACAGTTTGAATTTTCAAGTGAGACTTTTTGAGTTCAGTGCTTTACATAACATTTTGTCCTAATCTTGCTTGCTGTCAGGGATGTTTCATGGTTGTGCAATTGCTGCAGTCAAGAATGCCAATTTGCATTCCACGAGTGTCATTTGATTACTTTTATCTGCACAGCTCCAAGACCGGCCCAGACCTCTCGTTTCATCTTGCCATGTCACGAGTCAATGCTGTGTCGTCTTTTCAAAAATCTGCCTGATTTAGACAAGAAAGAAAAGTACTTTCATGTTGCAGCCGCAGTCCCCTGCTAACTTGTCAGCAGCAGGATATGATTCACTTGGGCCCAGAAGAATGGAACAGAGAGGCGGGTTAGGCGGTTCAATAAAGCCCATGGACAGGTAGTGTGTGACATCCCCAGAGAACCACAGTTAATGAAGAACAGGTCTGCTTAGTTCTCCACACGCTGACCTGGTGCTGTCCCCACAGTTTTCTCATTTGATCTTTCCCAGCAAATTGATCTTTTCTTGTATTTTTTTTGCCTTCCAAGTTAGTCCTTGTGGGACTGAAATTAGCAGAGCAACTTAAGTTGGATAATACAGCTGTTCAGAAAAGAAGAAATTGGACACTGGCTCAAAAAGAGGCGGGTGTTGGGGGGGTGGAGGGAGCTACTCTTTTTTTGTTGTTTCTGGGAGTATTTCTTATACTAAGGGAGCCAAAAGAGGTGATAACTTGAAGTTAGTTGTTCCCTTTATTTGTAATTTTAGAGTTAAGGTTTAGCTCTGTTTTGAATATTCCTTAGGTATTTGAAAGATGGTCCTAGTGCGAATGAGGAATTTGATTTAGCATTTTTCATATTCACTTGTTTGAAATGATTTGCCAGTCCACTATGGCTTTTATGGCTATTGCAAGATAGACTAATTATCAATGGCACACTTCAACTACATTGTTTATAGACGTCGAAATAACTGCAATCCCAAAATACCCAGTACTGAACAGCAGAAAAGATTAAACAATAAAAAAATCATTACCAGTGGTGTGTATAAATATTATGGTACATGGAAATGTTTTCTACACATTACCATCAGCATCTTTGCTTTACATGAATTCCACAGTACACGCTTAATGAAACTTAAATGTTTTAAAGACTTGTTATTTAAACTAGGTTTTTAGGATTGAGACCAAAATCACAAATTTGAATTTGTATAGATAGCCCGCATTTTTTTTTTGAGGTTACGATTAATTTTACAAGATGGGTAAATTCTAAATCAGGAATGTATGTATAGTTTAAACAGGTTAGTTTCACTGTAGAATTTGGTATATAAAACTTAGGTTGGAAGCAATTAATAGATTCTTGATCGGATATAAGGAGCAGTGCTTATTCCTGAATAAGCTGAATTCCTCTGCAGATGGTCTCATTTAACATTTACATCCTTACAAGAAGCAGTTGAAAACGATATTTCTTGAGGCATGGGAGGCTGCTTCCTCAAATCGTTCCTTTTGGATGACAGTCATATAGGATCATTGGTTAGTAAACTCCTCTCTGAAGAGCTAGAGGGAGCCTCATGATTTTATTAGATATAGTTAAGGGTGGAAAAAAAATCACCCTGACAATCAGAATGTTGCAGAGAAAGAGTAGATAATGAATACTGGCTTAGTGTTTAGGTTTGGAAGTGCTGTTGTGTTTGTTTGTTTGTTTGTTTTTAAATTTGTGGCAGAAGCCAACAGAACTTTCTACAAGAACAGTCAAGTAGACAGCTCAGATTTCTAGGGTTCTCCCTTTCAGATGATTTGAAGATCAAGCAAGATGCAACCATATTTTAAATCTGATTTGTTAAAGTAATGTCATTTTGTCAACGAAAGGAGTTCTGCTAGACTAGTCTTCAGAGATTTATTAAAAGTAACTTCCTATCAAATCACTAAGGAGTGCTGTACCTTCTTTCAGTTCACTAAGGGCAGGCTTCTTTCTGTAAATAATGGTTTTGAAGTAGTTACACATACAACTGTTGTACCCTGGAGAGAAAATGATTTTAAAATGAATGTTTCATGTTGTAAGCACATAGTAAACCATTTATGAAACTGTTATATTAGGAATCAATACATAAGTTAAATTTAAAGAAATAAGGTTAAATTTAAATTTAAGTGGGATTAAATTTAAGTGGGATTAAATTCAATATATGTTGTTTAATTTCACATTTATCAGTCTTTCCCCTGACATTTGTGATGTGTTTACATTAAGGTCATCGATCATAATTCCTCTTTAGTATTTATTTACTAGTTTTTAGTAGCATTACTTTGGACAAACTTATTTACCATTTAAGTAAATAATATAATCCAGTGAGATAAACTACCCAGATTTGTCTTTTTAAAATCCCGTGCACAGTGGCTCTCATTATGTTGCTAGCCAGTAAAAGTCTTTATTTGTTGCTTATTAGAACCCTCAGTACACTCAAGAGTTCAGCTATAATTTAATTTGGCTGTTCAAAGAGGCTCCCTTGTTTTAAAACATGTTCTCAGTAGCTTTTACCGTTTACTGTGAACCTATGTTCTAACTCATGCATGTGCATTGGAACAATTATACAGATGCACTACTTTTTAAGATTTTGCCATGCAAGAGTCATAACTTTTTTCTTTTTTAAAAAACCCTGCATCTTAAACATGTAAATTTCTTTTTGCCTTATTTCTCCCTAGGCATTCTGGAGTAATTTTTTTTTTCTTGGTGTGTTAAATAATCTTCCTCTTATAACTTAAAACCATATTCCCAAGGAATATAACCTTCCCTTAAGGTGTAGTGAGAAGAGCACTTAAAGTTTCAAATACTAAGAATTTTAGTTTAAGGGCATTTCACTCTTGCAGTGGCTTGAAATTATACAAAGTTTGCCTTGTTCTTCACACATTGATGCCATGATAAATTCTGTTTCTTTACAGTAAACTGCTGGGGTTTTACAATGAGTGCAAGATGGCTTTAGAGTTTTGGTTATATTTGTAACAAAAGTACACTAAAGACTGGAACTTGGCTATAAAACTCTAAGATGAGTATCAGGCATTCTTCCACAGGAAGGCAAAATGTGGAACTGCTAAATGAGTCACTGCATGTATATCTTACCAGTGGAATCGATCAGGCCAGTCCTCTAGATACAGTATTTAATAGTTGTCAAAATGTACAGTATTGTCTTGGAACTTGTGGTTCATGAGTTCATAGTTCCTGCTTTTTTGTGTTTAGTACAAAGATGTAACAACCCACACAAAACATTTTTCTCTTATTATGATCTTACATTTGCCAAAGTGCCCCATGCTGAAATTCCTTTTCAGTGTCTTTTTTTTTTTCTCTCTCTTTTTTTTTTCACTCCGAAGCCAGACGTGTACCCAGACACAAAAGCCTCTGTGTATAGCAAGCTGTTTTAAATATTGTGACTCTACGATGTGCTGTCCTTTCTCTGCTTGAGCCAAGGATCTCTGCTCAGTGTCTGTGGATTACCAAGCGCCTTCTTTATTGTACCTCTTGTCAACTATTCCTATTCATTTAACCTTTCATTAGTGTCTGTGCAGCTTCACTGTCTGGAAAGGCAAGGAAAAACCGAAAGGCCCCACTGTCACAGTTATTAGATTTCTCGGTTACATCCCAGCAACCATAAAGAAGTAAGAGTCGACACTATTGTCGTGCATGCTGCTGTCCTGGGGTGCAGCTCTTCTCTGCATGTCAAGGACATGTGCCACATGTTGATATGCATCCCAGGGATAAATGCACAACATGGGGGATAGGCCGACGCTGGCAGTAATGAGCTTTGTAGGAGTTATTGCAAAGACCAACAGTTTGTGAAGGAATTTTGCTTAACAGGCCAAGGAGATAGACAGAGTTGAGGGCTGCCAAGATTTGCCTGTGCGGAGCTTGTCAATCACATTGTTTTCATCTAAACTTCATTTGAGGGGAAAATTGAATACCTTTGACAGCAATGTAAAGTCTTATTTTCATTTTTTTGAGCTTTCTGAGGACAAGAGTGATACAACTTGTGACTCTTACGTGTAACTATTTTACATATTGACTGAATCATATATATGAATAGATCTATTATCAATCTGTCTTAATTCTTGAACAAATTAAGAAACGAATTAAGGTACATTCATCTAGACATTTTAAAGAGTACATATAAATAATGTAGTCTATTAATTTTCTTATGCTATTATTTCCCCCTTGATTTCCTTCTAGCCTAACCTGGTGTTCTTACTTGGTTCTTGAGAAGTGCATTTGCCATGTTGCCTCAGTGTGAAGGGAGAAAGGAATGATCATCCTGATTTTTGAGCCATTTTCAAATCATAATAAAGACAAATATTTGCAGATTTTGGATTAGCAGCTATTACTGAAACCTCTTAGAAGATTCATAGAATTACTTTTAGAAGTTTTCAAAATACTGACTAGAAAATGGTAAATGATAGTACCTTTATTTGTCTTACCCAGAAGTTCTTTAATTTATTTTTAACTAGGAATATTGTTTTGCCAAGGGTGAGTAAACTATTTTTCTTTCTAATTTAAATCATTTTTGTCAGTTTACCAAACTCTTTGGGGTTTTCCAATAACTTGGCCAATATATTGATTTATTACCAAATCTTTATAGACTGATTTATGATTTTTATTGCACTCTACCTTTTTTTGCCGGGTCTAAGATTTTTAGTAAATGTATTTGAAACTTTCTCTGGTAAGCCTTTCATGGTGTCTTGTGAATGTATTAATGGACTGAGTTATCGTTGTTTCAGGGAAGAGAGATGAGCTGTTTCTCATACTACTCTTGCATTGGTTTTCCCCATGGGAGACTTGGGAATTGTATATTCAGTAGTTGATGACAAAGTGCCCAGCCAGCCTAGGGCCATGTCTGAGTTTCTTAGCCATTGGATGAGAGTTCTGTGTTGATTCTCTTAAGGTGAATATGAGGTGACCTGGTGTGTCCTTCCCATAGACAAGCAACGGTATGTTAACTTTCCCATAGTTCTCATAGTCCTATTTCCGTTCAATATGGTTTGTGTTGGTGAAGTAAAATGGGAAAGAGAATTTAGGAGGCTATAATTATAGCCCCTCCCTAAAAACAAAAAAGCTAGAAAATAAGCCAGTTCTATTGGTAATTTGAAAAGAGGAATAGAGACTTATGTGTAAGTAGCTACTTTCTGTAAGAATCCTGCATGTGCTGTCTGTGTACTCATTTTGTAGTGCAGCTGGCTCTATCTTGGAAGGCACTTTGAACCATTGCCTACTCGAGTGAGAACAGTCCTGGGACTGGATTCCCAGGCAGATCCCATTTTCTTCCACTCAGGGCTGAGAGTCTTTATTTATTTATTTTTTTTGTAAAACAAGTGAGTTTGGTAATTTCTAAGTTTTTCTCCAGTTGGAGCATTGAATATTTTATGTGATAGAACTATATGATTTTAGTAGTTTACTATTTTTAATAGTTCTATTGAGATAAAATTGACTTGTCATATAATTCACTCATTTGAAGTGTCCAATTAGTCACTGTATGACTATCACATTTTTTATTTATCCATCAACTGATAGATATTTGGGGTTTTCCCTCTTATTGGTGGTTATGAATAATGTTCCTGGGAACACTTGTGTGTAAAAGTTTTTTTGATCTCATTTCTGCCAGGTATATACCTAGGAGTGGAATTGCTGTGTCATGTAACAACTGTCTTTAACCTTTTGAAGAACTTCCCAATTATTTTTTTAAAGCAGCTGTACACTTTTACATTTCAGCTAACAGTGTGCGAATCTTCTAATCTCTCCACATCCTCTCCAGACTTGTTGCTGTCTGTCTAAATTTCAGTTATCCTGGTGGGTGTGCAAGTGGTTTTCCTTGTATTTCCCTGGTGGCTGATGATGTTATGTATCTTTTCAAGTGCTTATTGGCCATTTATGTGTCTTTTGTGTATAATAGAGATGGCTGTTAAGTCCTTATTTTTTGTTTAGGTTGTCTTTTTGTTGTTTGGTTAAGAGAGCTCTTTATATATTCTAGACACTAGTTCTTTATTGGATATAATGTTTACAAATATTCTTTCCCTTTTGAGTTGTCTTTACTTTTTGAAGATGTCATTTGAAGCACAAATGTCTTAAATTTTGATAAGGTCCATCTTACTAATTGTTGTTGTTGTTTGTGTTTTTGCTGTGGTCAAAAAATACTGTCTAATCTAGGGTCATTCAGATTTACCTCTGTGTTTTTGACTAAAATTTTTAGTCTTTGCTCTTACATTTAAGTCTTTGCTTCATTTGAACTGACCTTTTCTTTATATAATATGAAGTTAGGAGCCCAACTTTAGTCTTTGGATGTGAACATCCAGGAGTTTATAGCACCACTTGTTGAAAAGACAGTTCTTTCCCCATGGTATTATTATGGCACCTTTGTTGGAAATCAGTTGAGTGTAGGTGTAAGGGTTTGTTTCTGGGCTCCATTATGTTGCATTGATCTGCATACCTATCCCTGAGCTAGTACCACATTATCTTGGTCATTGTAGCTTTGCATTAAGTTTTCAGTTGGGAAGTATGCCTCTTCCAGTTTGTTCTCTTTTTCAAGATTCTTTTAACTATTCTTGATTTCTTAGCAGTTCACTTAATTTTTTTTTTATAATGGTAAAAAAAATACACAACATAAAATTTAACAATCATTTTTAAGTGTATACTGTAGTAGTGTTGACTGTACGTTATTGTGTAACAGTTCTCTAGATGGCCTCCCGGTGGCACAAGGGGTTAAGTCATAGCACTATCAAACTACCAGCCACTGAGGCAAGAGTTTGATCCCAGGCCAGGGAGCTAACCCACATGGCGCAGCAGACCTCTCCTGTCTCACCTGCTGCTCTCCTCAGCAGTGCATTTCAATAGATCCTCCTGTTCTGCTCCCCACTCTGTCTCTGGTGAATGCTCTCACCCCCTGCATCTCTGGCCTACACCCCAGTTCTTATATGCATAAATAAATAAAAATAAATCTTGAAAAAATTTTCTCTAGAGATTTTCTGTCCTGTAAAGCTGAAACTTTATACCCATTGAACAACTACTACCTTTCCCCTCCCAAAAGACTCTGGTAACCACCATCCTATTTTCTAAGTTTGGCTGCTTTAAATAATTAATGTAAGAGAAATCTTGTAGTACTTTTTTTTTGTTTTTTTAAAATATTTATTTATTTATGCATACAAGTGCAGGGGTATAGGCCAGAGGTGTTGGGGGGTGAGAGGATTCACCAGAGACAGAGTGGGGAACAGAACAAGCAGATTGACCAAAGTACACTGTTGAGGGGAGCAGCGGGCGAGTCAGGAGAGGTCTGCTGCACCATGTGGGTAGCTCCCTGGTCGGGGATTGAACTCGTGCTGCAGTGGTTGGCCGTTAGCTTCATAGGTTGCACCTTAATCCCTTGCGCCACCAGGGAGGCCCCCCTTGTGGTATTTGACCTTCAGTAACTGACTTATTTCACTTCTTTGAACTTCAACCATGTTGTTCCATGTGCAGGATTTCTTTTTTAAGGCATTATAATATTCCATTGTGTGTATATATGTTTTCTTCATTCATCTGTAGGTGGACATTTAGGTTGAATCCTTACCTCGCCTGTTAGGAATCATGCTCAGTGTACATGGATATGCAGATAACTTCAAGATTCAATCATTTTGACTATTTATCTAGAGGTGCAATTGCTAGATAATATGGTAATCCTCTTTTTAATTTTTTAACACACCTCCATATTCTTTAGCTGCAGCCCCATTTTATGTTTTCACCAAAAATAAACAGGTGTTCCAATTTTCCACATCTTCACCAACAGTTTTTTTGAAAAATAGTAATGATTAGTATTTCTCTTCTAATTTGTGATGTTGATCATCATTTCTCACTGTTGGCTTGTTGGCCATTTGTATATCTTCTGTGGAGAAATGTCTATTCAAATTCTTTGGTCATTTTTGATTGGATTATTTTGTTGCTTTTGAGTTGTAGGAGTTCTTTATATATTCTGTGTATTAACCCTGTTTCAGAAACTTTTGTTGTGCAAAAGTTTTAAGTTTGATGTTCCATTTGTCTAGTCTTTTGTTGCCCTTAGCAGTTTACTTTGAAAAATCAGATTTGTCTGATTTTCAGAAGAGTAAAGTCTGTATTAAGAAAGAACATCTATAGCTTGGGTTAAGAACTCTTGGTGGTATTCTCAGGGAGAAGAAATATGTCATTTGGTAGCCAAAAGATGATGACTTTAGTTCCCTGTGAAACACCTTGATTTTACTTTGATGTTTCTTAATTATCAGTGAGTTTAAAAACATTCTAGTTGTTCTGTATGATAAGAGACACACTTCATGCCCTGGAGGGTGAAATTAAGTACCTAGAAATAATTGTTTTTGGTTTTATAAATACCTCCAAATGAAAGGAAAAAAAAAATCGTTGAGAATATTTCTCTTCCTTGACATTGGACTGTAACTGGAAAAACACCAACAGTGATTAAAACTAAAAGTTATTGTATGATCTCAAATCCAAACTTAACTGGTCCAGTTAGATTTTAAATAAATACCATGTTCAAATCTGTTATGGCACTTTTGGAAACATGAACTTGTTTTTAAATTTACGTGTTAAATGTTTTAATCAAAATGCCTCTTCATTAAATTATAGAAACTTGAGAGCACGTGAAAGGTAAGTTAATTTGGAGGGAGTTATGTTCCTTCATTGTTGAATTAAAAAAGTATTTGTTGCTTTAAGGTTCTAATTTTCTCTTTATTCACGCTAATGAAGACTGATGTTTATTCCATTCTAAGTCACTGTTTTTCTAGTATTTGATGGCCTGTTCTGGCTTAGTTGCCTTGTGTATTTTTGGCCTTAGGCCAGTTATTTTGGACAAATTTCACTTTTTATTACCCGCTTTTAGATGATCAATATGTATGTGGAGTGTATACCTATTTTCCCCTTACCACTGTTAAATATATAATAGTGATTGTCAGTCATAAATACTATTTCATGATCTATTTTGAGGATTTACTTTATTCCTGGTGAAAATTCTGTAGAGGATTTATAATCATTTGTAAAAATTGATTTTTTACAAATGGCAGAAAATTTTATAATATGTTGAGAACAGATAAATATCTGGTAGAGACAGTTTCTGTTAAATCTGTTGTAGAAAAATATCTGGATCTGAGATTGGCTTTTTATACAGGTGAATAAACTGCAGAGGTTAGTAGGGTTTGTGTGTAGTGTGTGTGTGTGTGTTGAAGTTTTCTTCTTCTTGTTGTATATAAATTTCATTATACCAAATGACACATTTTGTCCACACGGAACAAAAAATGCTACCTTTATTATTAACACATTTTAACATGTGCTCATTTCTGTGTTGTTTGACATATTGGAATGGCAAAATTGTGTGTATTCTTAATATCTTTCATGATTTGGAAGCATAAAGAATGTAATTAACTAGAACAATACAGCCATACAAAGAAAGGCCACTCAGGTCTCTGTCCTGTGGTAACTGATCTCCCTGTAATACACATTTCACTCGCTAGTGGATTAGGAAAGTTTATCCTATCAACAAGTAAGTCTGCTACTACGTGTGCTTCTGGAAGTACATTGTGATAGTTCAGATTTTCCTCTTATTCGAAATGGTCATTGGAAAAAAAATCATTTGTTTGAATTGGTTTTGGAGCAACGAAAACATTGATTTTGCTTTAGAGTATATTAACTTTGAACAATATTAGAAAGTAGATACATATTTTTGAAGTCAAGAAATTCTTTGAGGTGTTAGCCTTATTTTTCACCCTGTAAGTATCCTTTGTAGGAAATGTTTTCACATAAAGTACTTATGTCTGTTCTTTAGTTTATCACAGCTTCACTGATGTTCAGTAACAGGGACCAGTCACTGACATGACATTTCTATATACAGAGGCTGCTGATAATTATGGATATATTGAAGCATCCATCACTAGCTGATAGCTTATAGCTTATGAGCTGATAGCCTATGAGGGAGACAGAATAGTATTATTTGCTGAAAAAAAATTTTTTTGAGTGGGAGGGAAGGGTTTCACACTAATGTATTTTCATACTGCACTAATACCTAATACACTTTTTTTTTGTAGTTTCAGGTGTAGGTATGGATGGTGTGGAGAAATATTGAGTATATCACTGAATATTTTATTAAAAAATTATGCTCCTGAAATACAGATATGCCAAAGTAATAAATCTGTTAACAGCCAGCAAATAAATGTTTGTTACTACATGTAGAATAACTTGCAATAGATCTGCATTAAATAGTATCAGACAATTGTGCACTGAATTGGAAAAAAAAAATAAAATAATGCTTTTTAAAATTGTCAGGTTTTTAAGTTTCAGCTATTTAGCATAAGCATGGGAGTTGTAGTTGTCTTCATTTTCTTCAGTATAACACTGCTTTTGATTATATTAGAATGTAACAGTTTAACAGGTATTTGAGTTTTTGATATACATGACACTTTATTAGATGTTGGAGGTATAAAAGATGAAGAAATTATAACCCTACCAATAGGAGCATAGGATTCACTAGCAGGAGGATTTTTATTGTCTTAAAAGAATAGCCATAGTTCTGGGGGATACCTTTGGTCTTTGTATACTTAGAAATCTGATTTTGGTGTTACACCATTGAAAGACTTCAGTCCTTTATGGGCTCATTCAGCTTGTTTACCTACTTTGTGGTAGAGATTGCACATGCATAGGTGTACACATGCCATGTGGATGTGTGTATATGCATATCTTATTAGGTGGATTGCTTACATATTCATCAACATGCGTAACACATTGTCCCCATTGTAGGGAAGTGTAAGTCAAATCATCATCTAACTATTGTTCATTGCTTTATGAATTCGGAATTTGAACGTAGAATATTAGAAATGAAAGTCAGGGTTGGAAGGATCTCCTCCCACTGTAGGGAAAACATTTTCAGTGGCCAGTGTTTATATGTCACTTTGGACTTCTCCTGAACTGTGCTTGGAAGAGCATTGACAAAACTTATCCTCTTGCCTTTTTTTAATTATTGTTTGTTTTTTGTTCCCCTTCTGATTGACAGATTCTTTTTCGTCTAAATATGTTAATATTCTCAAGCAGATATAATCAACTGTCCTGGGAGCTACTTGTTAAGGTGACTTAGCATATGTTTGTTTTTTTATGGATCTAATGCAGATGGCAGTCTCATTTCATTCATTTAAAATTTCTTGGGGAATACCTCATGCTACTACCTTACATGCAATATGCTTTGTATGTGGGTAGGTGAGAATGATGGGAGGACATAGGATAAGAGCAGTTTTCTGGGGGAGAGCTGTGTGTGTGTGCGTGTGTGTGTGTTTTCAAATATGTTGAGAACAGATAAATATCTGGTAGAGACAGTTTCTGTTAAATCTGTTGTAGAAAAATATCTGGATCTGAGATTGGCTTTTTATACAGGTGAATAAACTGCAGAGGTTAGTAGGGTTTGTGTGTAGTGTGTGTGTGTGTGTTGAAGTTTTCTTCTTTGCATTTGTTTTCTCTATGATAGAAAAGTTCCTCAGTTATTTAGAGCTTCTGTCTTCCATTTTAAAATTAGTGTAAGATTTTAAAGATTTAAAGATTCTTAATGTTCCAGGTTGTGAGGCTCAGCATCTTTTTTTTAATTAATATTTTATTTTATATAATTCTTACATCATTTTTCATTTTTGCACAATGTATGCATTTTCATTTTGGTTATATTCCCCATACAATTGTACCCCCCCCTTATTTTGACCCAAGTCCTTCCTCTCTCTGCCCCTCCCCCCATAGTGTGTCTCTGGTTTATAGTTGCTTGTTGATTTTAATTTTTTCTTTGCATCTTTACTGTATTATGGGTTCCAGAAGCACTAAGAAAGCTAAAGCTGTACTTTTAACTTCACATTGTTTGATTCCTGCAGCTTTCCAACTAGAAGTTTCCTTTTTTTTTTTTTTACTTTAGTCTTTTTAAAATATTCTAATAGCAATTAGATTGTGACTGTAGAGAAACATTTGTTGAGGGAAGAGAAGGTAGAAAGATAAGCCACTGAGCATGGGTGGGCCAGGGTCTGTGTTGTAATTTCCTTGGATCTAGTCTGACTTTTTCCCAGTAGTCACGTTTTCAGTCTACAGTCTGTAAGTTTCAGAACAGTCATAATACAATTGTGTAATGTGGGAATTTTACTAAGTACATCCACAGAATTTAATGTTTCAAATTTTAAATTTGAAAAGATGTTGAAAATACATTTAAAAACAAAGGGACAGTTAAAATGAGTGGCTTGGGACTTATTTTTATGTGCTTCCTCATCCCCCGTATTCAGAACCCTTCAGAGTCTGCTCCTCCCCTTCACCTACTGAGCAAGTCCTCTTCAGTCTGCCTCCTGAGTGCCCCAATGACAGCCTGTGCTACCATCACCTTGGGCCAGAGCACCCTCCACCTTTACCTGGAACACTGCACTATCTTTTAACTGGTCTGATATTTCCACTCTTGCTTCTCCCCTGCCAATTATACCCAGACTTCCTTCACAGAGAAATCGCTTCCCTATCTCAAAACCTTCCAGTGACTTCTCATTACATTTGAAATTCAAACTTCTTACTGTGACTGAAAAGGATATGTAAGATTGGATCTCTACCTAAATTTTCAACACCATTTCCTACCACTGCACGCTCTGTTCCAGTATACTGACCTTCTTATTTATTGAACATGCCATCCTCACACCTACCTCAGACTTTGCATGTGGTTTTTCCTCTGCCAGGAATGCTCTTCTCAAAGATTTCTACCTGGTTTTCTCCCCCATTTCATTTGTATCTTCTCTCAAAAGTCACCCATTCAAAGAACTTCTGACAACTTTCCTCTTCCTGTTATCTATTTGCTATATGTTTCTCTGACCTCTTACTCTGCTTTTCCCCTTCATAACATTTATCACCACTTGAAAATATATTTACCTTTTTTGTTTTATATATAGTTTATTCTTTTTTTTTTTTTTTTTTTAATTTTCTAGAGGCATGTCTTATTTATTTATTTGTTTGGTTGGTTGGTTTATACATGCACTGGGTACAGTCAGAAGCGCGGGAGGGTGAGAGAATTCACCAGAGCCAGAGCGGGGAGCAGAGCAGGCAGAAGGACCGAAGTACACTGCTGAGGGGAGCAGCGGGCGGCAGGAGAGGTCTGCGCGCCATGTGGGACCCTCCTCCGGTGGCCGGGGAGCAGCCGGGGATCGAACCGGCACCGCAGTGGCCGCGGGCAGCTTCGCAACCCAGCGCTCAACCGCTGCGCCACCGGGGAGGCCCATAGTTTATTCTTTTTATCCCTCTTTCCTACCAGGAAAACCCCACAAGAAGAGGGACTTTTGCCTGTCTTACTCATTTCTGAATTTCCACTACTGTGGCAGTGCTTTGTATGGAAATACTCACCAGATATTTGTTGAATGAATGAATATACATTTATCCATTCATAGACAGATACTTTATCAATTTTTGTCTGGTCTCAGTTATTCCATGGAGGGTTATTTATGGCATCTGCTATTGCAGTTTTCTGAAGTGCTTACTGGAGTAGCGGTTTCCAGGACACACGTAAACATCCCACAAGGCTTGCAAAAATCATCCCCTTAGATGTGGGGCAAATACATTAGAAAGGAGATGTATCTTATTCTTTTTTTTTATGTTTGCATTTTATAGTGTACATGCTCTGTTACTATATATGTATAAGGAATGCATTGTGCAAAAAATTGAAACTATGGGTTGAGCATAAGGACCAACATGTTTAAATTTATATAAAGCAAAATGTATCTAGATAGTCTATTTCACAGATTTTGTGTTTTGAGTGAGCAAATGGTGATATTATTGGTGACAGTGTGTAAAATCATCCCCACAGTTTAGAAAATCAAACAGACCTAAGAATGGGTTGGGAATGAGATGTATATGAAATTCAACAAATGGACAGGTAAATATATATTCCTTAATATTTAACCTTTGGTGGACTCTTCAGTTAAATTGTGCCTGTGATGGGACCCTTATTCCCTATACGCACCTATTTATGGATGCGTGTGAGCTGTCTTAGTGAGAAATAAAAATTACTTCCAGGTTGAACTGCTTTGGGTGAACTGTGCTTTTGGTAAACTTCTGAATTGTGTTCCCACCTCCTTTTGAGCAATTTAGACTTTTTAATGAAGCCTAACTGGAAGCTTAAATTTCTTTTTTTTTAAATAGCTTTATTGAGGGCCTCCCCGGTGGCGCAGCGGTTGAGCGCTGGGTTGCGAAGCTGCCCGCAGCCTCTGCGGCGCCGGTTCGATCCCCGGCTGCTCCCCGGCCACCAGAGGAGGGTCCCACATGGCGTGCAGGCCTCTCCTGCCGCCCGCTGCTCCCCTCAGCAGTGTGCTTCGGTCCTTCTGCCTGCTCTGCTCCCCGCTCTGACTCTGGTGAATTCTCTCACCCTCCCGCGCTTCTGACTGTACCCAGTGCATGTGTAAACAAAAACAAACAAACAAACCAGCAAACAAATAAATAAAGCATGCCTCTATAAAAAATAAATAAATAAATAAATAAATAGCTTTATTGAGATATAATTCACATATTATATAATTCACTGTTGTGACTAAGTTTTATAGTACCATTTTGTAATTATATATAGTTTTGAAGATACAGGGAAATAAATGATATTCTTAGAATTTGGGTGGATGTCTAGTTAGGTACTCAATTAAATTTTTAGTTAACTGAAATTTTTTATAACACTTGAATGACTTGTTAATAAAATATTTGACAGGATCCATAAATTTGAATGAAGTGTTGAAGTAATTAATATACTAATAAATATGCCAAGGAAACTTGAAAACCATAAATAAGCAGATGTCAGTGTTATTCTTTTTAATATAGTTGCCATAGGAGATCACACACTAATGATTACCATAACTTAAAATGTTTATGGAACTCTTCAGTGGGCATCGGTGTTTGTTAGCCTGGGTTGTTTTCTATCTTCAGTACTAGCAAATTTTCTGGGATCTAAGTTTTGATTTTCTGAATCATTCAAAGTTAGGTGTGATGAACATGGTGGATGATAATTCCATTTTTGGTAAGAAAAATATTTAGCACCATTGATTTTTCCATATGGCTTTTCAGTTGGCTCTAGGATTCTGGTCGACTCTTAAACAAGTGGGACCACTTTTATGTGATGAAGACTTCCAGAAATGGTTTGTTAAATGCTGGTAATATTGGAGTAAGTACAGTGTCTCTCTAGAGAGACAACTGAGACATATTATTTTTCACCATCAATAATGGACCTTCCTTAAATCTATAGAAACTCACTTGACTATATACGAATCAGTCTGAGATTATTTTGTGCCTATTGATTCATACATACATGCATTTTTCTGTCAAAAGAGTGTGTCAGTATTTTGTAGCCTGATGTAACTTACATGTAGTAAGTACTTGATAAATTCTACTTCAGGGTAAATTTTGGGGTATCTGAGCAAAATATTATGGGTCATGGCCCCAGAAGACCTCTGAAGGCAAAGGATATTAAGAAAAATTTCAAACATGGTGTGAGACTACATGAATACTCCATTTATATAAAGTTTTATATACATACAACTCTGGCTAGAAATTAGAGGTATTGCCACATAGCCTACATTGTATATTTTCTTTTTGTTCAGCAAATTTGCAGGTTTCAGTTGTAAATAAATTGGAAATGAGAAAGCTAGTGAATTGTACACGTAAATTGTTCCTGAGGCAGTCTGATCCATAATGGTATTTGATAGAAGTCAAAGGAAAAAGTAGTTGTTAAAGGGGAATATGATTTTGTTTTAGTTTTTGTGCTTTAAGATTTGTTTTTGAATTTCTGTAAGCTGTGGTTTGGGGTACAGTTATTAGTTTCTTTATGATGACTTCCTGGTTACCAGTAAGAAAAGCATTAGTGTCATCTTTGAGAAATCTGTGTTGAGCTTGAAATTCATCTTTTAATCTCTTCTTTACAACTTAAAATGCTAATTTTGCATGTAATCTGGATCTTGGCATAATTTTATTGCTAAAAATATTAAAAGCAATTTTGAAATTTATTTTGTGAAGTCACACCTTATCTAGAAAGTTTTGTAGATTTTATTTTTTCAGGAGTGACAGTTTAAGAAATAAAAAGGAATGAAATAAATTCAACCTCAGAAAAGTTAATTACAGATCTGTTTCTTCATTCCTCCAGAGTTCTCTGAAACTGGAATTTTCTGATTTGAAAGAACGTTAAGACCAACCTGTGTTGGAAGTAAACATTAGGGTCAGTTTTTCTTGTGTTAGCAGTAATCTTCTGGGTGTTTTCTTTTAGCCAAATCCAAAAGTATACTTATATAACTAGTATACTAGTTTTTATATAGTTCTGTGAAGTAGAGAGTTCTCTTAGCAGGCCCTGTTATAAGGTGGAAGGCTCTGAGGGACCAAAACCTGAAATGTATCATTAACACTGTCTTTGGAGGGACCACGTGTGCTGTCTTCATGGACCATTTGGCCCATGAGATGGGATTTTGTCATAATTCATTGTCATGTACTATAAACCCTGTGGGAGTATAAGGTCTAGTTGCTTTTCCTTGGATGGGTTCTGAATGTTTTATCTTGTTCCAGGGTGGATTATTATACTTGAGAATGTACTTAATTACAAGCTTTATGTTTTCCAACACCCATTCACAATACCTCCTCTTCACTACACCTGACTTTATCAATGGCATTTTAACATGCAGATTGAAGCAGAATATTCCTGGAGGATGGAAAGTAGAAAACTTGAAGTTCACCTCCATTTTTCTGTGTTTCCTTTTCACCTTGATATTTTGGATCTTTCTACTTGCAATCTATTTTGGGGTTAATTTTCTCAGGAAAGGAAATTTATATTTGATTATGTATTAATGAAAAAGGCACCATTAATATTGGGTATTTCTCAGGATATTGAGAGATTGAATTTGTTGTGCTTTTATAAGCTGTTGTGTCATAGGTCTCATTTTATTACTAAAGTCTTGAGACTGAATCCATGTCTAAACTGAGACCCTGCCTTAGAAAAGGGGATGCTTTGCAGTATTTTTTGTTAAAATTCTTTGACATTAAACAGTAGGTTCTTATGGTATTTCAGTTTTTTATGTATATATGTAATCTGTTTCTTCAGTTTCCTGAATTTACCCCTTCATCTGAGCTTAATCACTTTCTTGTAAGTAACTGTCTTACATCTATCACACATGTTGCTCTGTAGATTCTCAGGCATATTATTAGAATCTTTTCACTTTTCTGTCTTTTTCAAGGAACAATAAATGATCTTAAGTGGATCATAATTTAGTAATGAATTTGTTTGATAGTGTCATATTTTAATTTTTAAAGCTTTATTCAAAGATTATAGTGTTGGGGTATCTTGGCATTACATACTGGATTTATTTTAATTGTCAAAATTAAGCTGTACTATCTGCATATTCTGTTTTTTGAATTTAGTCTTTTAGCTCTGATTGAAAAACCCACAACTAGACCTACCATGTGTTTGATTAACATGCAGCCTTTTAGGAAGGTGATTCCTTTTTACCAAATGAATTTTGTACAGTCAGCTTCCTTAATTTGTAATGTAGGCGCAATGAAAGCTGCAGGGTGGGTTTTTTTTCCCCCCTGAGAAATCTTTAAAGAGATGTTTAAACAAATCAAAATATGCTTATAACTTAAAAGAAATAATTTGATGTGGCAAGTTTTAAATTAGAAAAAAAAAAAAAAAGACACTGCATAGCCTTTCTTTGAAACTTTGGTTTAAGTCCTCTGTCATATAATGCCAAAAACTTTGTTCTGAGCTGCGTGTGTGTTGAAACATGTATGCCTGTCCTAGTGTCATAACTAATTATATCTCTTGTATGCTTACTTCTAGTAATTGGAAAGTAGACCTACCGCAGCATATGCTTTAACATTTAATTTTATCTTGAGGACCTGCTATAGAAAGCAAGTTTTCGGCCATGCAGCAACTTGACATTGTAAACAGATATTATTATTTAAAATATATGATCCACTTTGTATTTTGCAGAAATGGTATACTTTAAGTGATAGAAAATTTTAAAGATTCTTAAAAATGCAACTGTATTTACCAGTTCTTACACACTAACACTGACTTTGCAGTTTTGACTGAGATATTTCATCCATGAATTGCAAATTGATGGTGTAGTGTTGTGCTAGCAAATTTTTTTAGGATTTCTTTTTATACAAAGTCTGTCAAAAGATTTTAGCTTGTGGAAAACCTGCTGGTGCTTTGGTCAGTTAATCTTCATGAATTGGTCTAAAACAATTTGGGACATTCTATGAAAATGCTTTGGGTAGAATTTTCCCAGACTAACTTAGAAATCCTGTCTTGGACACGCTTGTGACTGGGGAAGCAAACAGTTTCTTATATGCACCAGCATGTATGAAAATATGTGGTCCTTGTCCATGCCTGCTGAAAGAGAACCTTACAGTCTTTAGTCTCTGAGCTACAGCCTGTCGCAATTAAAGTCTTAGGACTGGGAGCAGTTAATGCTGGTGATAGATTGTGGTATTTAGCATTGTGCTGTGTTCCATGGTGATCTGGTTCTGTAGACTTAAGGATTCTAGTCAAAACTTGGGAAGGAATATATACCAAAGAATTTATGGCAATTAGATATTTTTTAAAGTGAGAAATGCAATGACTTTTCTTAGTAATATACAGGCTCTTTGCACTTAGCTTAAAGAACTTGTGAAAAGATTGTGTAATTTTGTTATTGATAATTGTGAAATTTAACATTGAAAATGCTGGATTTTCTTTTTAAGTTCAAGTATTACTTGCTCAGAAGTTTCTTTCCTTTCCTTTATTATAATTAATGGTAGAACTCTTCAGTACTAGTTCAAAATATTCTCTTTATTTTATACTTAATAAATTTTTTATAAATTCTGCATTGTTTCTGTCATATGGTAACTTAAGTATGCAGAAGCATTCAACTAGAACATTTTGTATTCTGATATGTGTGGTTTGGACTCCTGGTATAATTTTCTGTATTGAAAACTGAGCTCCTAGTGGTTTCTTTCTAATCAGTATATCTTGACCTGTTACATTAAAAAGTTAGATAGTCTAAGCCATATATCTTTTGAAGATTGTGACTGTAAAAAGCATGTTAAATAATGAAAGTGTCTTTCCATTTTTTTAATGTTCATTTTTCATAGTTTTTGTGGTGTCAGTCAAATCGATTCCTGTGTGTTTAGTTTTAAGAATAACTGATCATGGAAATATGATTTTGCAGCTGATGTGCCACACAAGAGAAAGGGTTATTTCAAAATGTAAGGCATCCTGGCTGTGGGGAGAGGGTTGGCTTCCAGCCTGACTGATAGGAACTCCTTCCCACTCATCAGATTGACTGAAATGCTAAGGGGCAGAAGATGTTAAGGCTTGTCTGGGTTCTGAACCTGGGGGTACTGCCACCTCCACAGGGTGTTTGGAAATCTTGGGAGACATTTCATTTGTCACAAATGATGGTTTGGGGTGCCTCCTGCCATACAGTGGGCCAAGCACACCTCATTGTTCAAATTGCAGAAGAATTTACACACAATATGTGTTGCTCTGCTGAAAATGTCAATAATGCCTTTACTGTGAATCATTGGATATTGATATTAAAAAATGAAAAATTTGGCAAAATGATCCCCCCACCCAGAATCTCCCACCTGATATCCTTTTTTTAAAAGGGAATTTTTCTGATTGTTGAAGAATATACTTGATTGCAATTTAACATGGAACCTTGATTTAACCTTTTTAAGTTCTTGAATAAACGCGATTGTAAAAGTACATGAATATTTTGCATATTTGGCTAAAATACTTAGCCATACGCAGCCATGTCAATGCAGAGACACCCCATTTAGGTAGATATCCTTCATACTGTGTGTTTGGCAATTTAGTACAAATGTGTTAAAATACATGTCTCATTTTTTTGTCATTAAAAATGATCTTAGTTAGAAATTGTTAAACTGCAAGAAATTGTTAAACTATAAAACAATTTAGAGTAGATACCAGCAGAGTTTGCTAAAAACAGATATTTTTTATACTCTTTACTTTCTCATGGTAGTACCAGTTCTGAAATTTTCACTGGGAGGAGAAATTCTGACACAAAAATGTTATTTTTGAATAACATTGGGTGAATGGGGAATTACTGTTCCATGGATGTCATAGTTCCCATCTTTTCTTTCCATTCACACTGTAGTCATAAAGCAGCTTTAAAGTAGTTCAGAGATGTATAACTAGATGTAGAATTTTCACTTATAAAAAAAGCAGCTTGAGTTTGTGTATTAGTGTACAGCTTTAAGTAACACATCAGTATAAGCATAGGACAAACAGAATAATAAACCTACTCTTTTTGGTCTTCTAACAGAGTATTGGCTTTGTAGTTGAAGATCAGCATTTGATTACTGATAATAAGATACAATATTGTGCAAATTCTTTTACCTATTTATTCATAATTGTAAAAAATACAAAAATTTACCCTCGATTACTTCAAGCATACAATTCAGTACTGTTAACTATGTTTGCTATTATTATGCCTTTAAAAAACTTATAAATAATTTCAGGACTAGAGAAAGTTCACCATTTAAAAATGTATGGTGATTTTAACTGTATTTACAAAGTTGTGCAACCGTCACCACCATTTAATTCTATTTTTTTATTTTTATTTATTTTTATTTTTTATTTTATTTATACAAGAACTGGGGTACTGTCAGAATTCACCAGAGCCAGAGTGGGGAACAGAACAGGCAGACTGATGAAATACACGGCTGAGGGGAGCAACGAGCTCAGCAGGAGAGGTCTGTGTGCCATGTGGGACCCTCCGTGGCAGGGGATCAAACAGGTGCAGCAGAGGCTGCAGAGAGCTTCACAGCCCAGCGCTCAACTGCTGCGCCACCAGGGGAGGCCCACCACCATTTAATTCTAGAACATAGTCATCACCCAGAAAGAAAGGCAGGATCTAGTAGCAGTAACTCCCTCTTTAGCCCTCTGCCTAGAACTTGACATCCTTTGTTTTGACCCAGTGTTAAAGTATAAAAGTATTGACATTGAAGCATTTGAGATAACATATATGAAAATGCCTGGCTTAGTGCCTTTTTAGTGCAAATTCTGGGTGCCCATTAATTTGTTTTCCCTTATCATCAGAACAGAAAGTATCATACATCTACAGGAATTATTTTGGAAACTGTGATGCCAGTGAGAGGAACTTTCTATTCTAAGTGAGGCTTTCTTTTACTTGTTTAGCAAACCAGCAGTTCCTAAGCGACCCCAAAACATAATGGAAGCAGTTATGTTAAAATAGCTAATTAAAGGTAAAATGGCCTTGAAATTCTAAAAACTGTGTCCATAAAAGAATGTTTTGCTGGTATAGACTAAAGATAATTGATCTTTTGTAATAGATGCCCATCATGTATGCCTATTCTTTCACTAATCTTTTTCTTTGAAATTTTATCTTTTTCTGAACTCATTTTATATATTCATCATTTAAACATTTTCAAACTTTGTATGTTTGACTTCATAACAAAGTATGGTAAATACCACAGTGTGGTAAAACCAGTTAAAGATCATAAAGGTTCCTTTGTTATCTTAAATGACAGGCACACCTCATGACCTGGATTTGATTAGTATTTGATGATAGGATGGTTTGATTGTGGACATAGTATTTAGCCATGATATCTGCATTTTGAGGAATAATTAGTTATGGTTCTGATTGCCTCACCACAAGTGTTGCCAGTGTTATAAATGTTTGTAGTATGGAAAGAAGCAGCATAGGACACATTGGGATAGAAAGCATGAGTCAGAAAGGCCTGAGTTTGAATCCTAACTGTTTTACGGGAAGTCTGACAAGAAGCAGAATTTCTTGAAACCTCAATTTCCTCATTTATAAACTTGAAGGATAATAACCTTCATTACATAGAGTTGGAGTGAGAATTAAATTAGCGTAGGTAAGAATCAGCACAGTACCTGGCATAAAATAAAAACTTCAGTGGTGAATGCCATTCAGATTTCCTGTGTTGCTTAAAAAATAACTCTTGTCAGCCTCTGACACCCACTAATTTTTGTATGACCTTTTTTATTTGCCTAGAATATTGCACATTAGTTCATTTATTCTTGTCACATAGTATTCAGATGAATCTGAAGAACAATGAAAATAGTAATTTACCTTAGCTGAGGTCACAATGGGGGAGCTGCTGGGATTATTTTAACCGAAAAAGCTGATTTAATTAAAAAAAGGTATAGTACTGTTTAAAGTAATGTCTATTATGAAGGGGCTAAAATGTTTCATGGTATTTAAAAAAGTAATAGAAGAAAAAGTTGTCCAAATTTAGAATATGCTTCTGTGTAGCCTTTCTACAATTAGCAGTTTTAGTCTCATTTTATAATAGAATTGTTGAGCAAAATGATTAAAATATTCTTTTGGTGTCAGATTCATAAGCATATCTATTTATGTTTTTGTGACTGGCAGTGAGCTTATGAGTACCAGTATTTCCAAGTCACTCAACCTGATCATTTTTTTTTTTAACTTTTGGCCATTCTTAATTGTTTTAAGTTCTTGAGTCTGAGTGACAAAACTATTTAGTATTGGCCATAAATCTACCTGTTTGGAAAGGCGTATGGACAGTGTAGTATTTTGCCATCATGATATTAAAGGAAAAATACTTTTTGTAATAGGGTGAATACTTTTGAGCAGAAACAAAGCTCAAGATATAGAGTGAACCTTTGAATCACAGCTATTGTTAGGGGAGATGCCACATCAACTATGGGGATTTATTAGCTTTATGCGTGTAAAATGACAGTTGCTTTCCCTTTATATATGGAGATTGCTGAATTTTCTAAAAGCAGAAGAGGGAGGAGCAAATGTGTATGCCAAAATGACAAGGAAAGAAATTAAATGATCTGGGTACAAAGAAACTAAGGAGTGGTGGGTTTAGGATGGTGTGACAAATATTCCAGATAGGAATTGTGTGGCATGGACCAGAAGGCACAGGTCTGTTTTTTTTCTAAGCCAGACTGTGTCACTGACTAGCTGTTTGATCTCTGAAAGTTGTTTGGTACTTCTTCATAGTTCCTTATCTGAAGAGCTCTGAAATGAAGGATGGAAAACAGGGTTTAACTTTCATGCACTATTGATAGATTGGTAATGGCTTCTTGAGAAGGATTTTGAAAGTGTGCTTTGGATGACTTGGAAGGAGTTGAGCTGTGGCTGATGACTGTCATAGATGTAGTGCTGGGTGTGTGTGCTTACAGACATACCTGTTTTTATGTAGGTACATGCACCACATTTGACTAACTATATTTAAGAATGCTTTGCAATTCAAATTATGTAACGGCATAGATTTTTTTCCTCTATATTATTGAGATGATCAGCTGTTATATTTCTGCCTCAAAACTAGTATATTTCTGGGCCTCCCCGGTGGCGCAGCGGTTGAGCGCTGGGTTGCGAAGCTGCCCGCAGCCTCTGCAGCGCCGGTTCGTTTCCCGGCTGCTCCCCGGCCACCGGAGGAGGATCCCACATGGTGCGCAGACCTCTCCTGCCGCCCGCTGCTCCGCTCAGCAGTGTACTTCGGTCCTTCTGCCTGCTCTGCTCCCCGCTCTGGCTCTGGTGAATTCTCTCACCCTCCCGCGCTTCTGACTGTACCCAGTGCATGTATAAACGAAACAAACGAACAAACAAATAAATAAATAAAACATGCCTCTATAAAAAAAAAAAAAGAAAAAAAAAACTAGTATATTTCTAGTTTTGAGAAGGAATCTTAGGACATGGAGCCAGCTGCTAACTAGGTATATAGTGATGGCATCTAGGAAGAAATGAAGTTGCCAGAGCCATAGAGTTCTCAGCCTGCTTTAAATAGGTTCACATGGAATCTCCTTTTAAACTTCAAATTTGAGTGAATCAAACCTAATAAGTTTTTTCAGAAAAATAAGCCATTTAATGAATCACAGTTAAATGTTTATCACTGTTTAGCATTTGATATAGAGCATTTACATCTATTCTAAGGTAACATTCAAAGCAACGGAACTTTTTTTTTAATTTAAATATTTCATTTTATTTATTTTTTAATGTTTTATTTATTTATTTGTTTGTTTGTTTGTTTTGTTTATACATGCACTGGGTACAGTCAGAAGCGCGGGAGGGTGAGAGAATTCACCAGAGCCAGAGCGGGGAGCAGAGGAGGCAGAGGGACCGAAGTACACTGCTGAGGGGAGCAGCGGGCGGCAGGAGAGGTCTGCTCGCCATGTGGGACCCTCCTCCAGTGGCCGGGGAGCAGCCAGGGATCGAACCGGCGCTGCAGAGGCTGCGGGCAGCTTTGCAACCCAGCGCTCAACTGCTGCGCCACCAGGGAGGCCCTAATTTAAATATTTTATATAATTCTTACATCTTTTTTCATCTTTGCACAATGTATGCATTTTCATTTTGGTTATAGTCCCCATACAGTTGCACCCCCCACCCTTATTTTGACACTAGTCCTTCCTTTCCCCTCCCCCCCCCAAGTGTGTCTCTGGTTTATAGTCAAAGCAATGTAATATTTTAATACCAAATAGAAGGAAGACAGGTAAAAAAATTGGTGAGGGCATGTAAATTTTGCCATGTTGGTAAAGAGTATAAAATATAAAGAGGGCATTAAAAGATGCAGAATCCAAAAGAAGCCACTTAACATTGGCTCAGCAATATTGAAAAGACATGATTGCTTTCAGATATATAAAATATACAGACTATTGACTTTAAGGCAAAAAATCGCTTTAAGAAAATAAGAGTTGGGCCTCCCCGGTGGCGCAGTGGGTTGAGCGCAGCACTGTGAAGCTTTCTGCAGCCTCTGCAGCAAGAGTTCCTTTCCGGGCCAGCCAGGGAGATTCCCACGAGGCAATGCAGACCTCTCCTGTTGTGCTCGCTGCTCCCCTCAGCAGTGCTTTCGGTCTGTCTGCCTGTTCTGATCCCCACTCTGTCTCTGGTGAATCCTCTCACCCTCCCATGCCTCTGGCCTGTACCCCAGCTATTGTATAAATAAAAAATAAATCTTAAAAAGTTGCTAAAGATTTAATCTACATGGTAAAAATACTACATATTTGGTAACTTTTAGGTATTGGGTCTTTATACAAGAAGGAACTTAATGGAATAACTAACTTTTGTTAACTCATCTTCACTGACCAACAAAATTAGTAGTATTCCTTCATGTGTATTCCTTAGCACATACGCAGCAAACATATTTGTGGCTCTCATAGGCCAGTACAATAGTCTCAGTATTTCTTTGCGTCTTGTCTCAACTGCCATTAAGGTTGTCCCTACGCAAAGGCATGAGTCATGCTTTATTCATGTTTGAGTCACCAAACCTAGCATAAACCTGGCATTTAATAATTCCGTAAGTGTTGAACCAATAGTTGAAATTTGGTTTTGCCTAAAAGCAACAGTAAACTTCCAGATGAAGATAATATCTACTTTAAAGTTTTAATTAGGGAATCTGAAATATATGCATGGATTTTCCTCCATGCATTTCCTATAAGTGAGCAAGGTGTTTTCTGTTGTAATCTTTTTTTTTTTTAAGAGAGAAATCCAGGAAAGCTGGAAAGTGAGTGGCTCAACTTGCATTTCTTTGTTTTTTCCTATAAAAGTCTATCTAGACTTTAACTGTCAGTAGAGATCTGTGTGTGAAAAAAATTCCAAAGAAACATTTTTGGTTAAAAAGTGTGGAAAGTTAAAACTTGTATAGAACATAAATATAGTATTATGTGTGCCTTATTTAAGCAGACCTAAACATCTGGTAGCCTTAGCCATCAGACTTGTACAGCTGCAAAGGACAGTAGTGGATCTTGTTAAGGTTTGGCATTTGAATCATCTGGTTGCTTTCCACTTTTGGTGTTTTTATACCACAGATCATAAAATATGGAAAGCAAGGCAAAACTAAAAGAGTAAATGTTCTGGACATTTTTAATTTGGGAGAAGTGTCACTGCAGTGGGAAGCAGTGCCTTGGGAGCCCCAAGGACAGTCTCTGATGTTCTGGTTCCTCATCTTTGAAGTGGCATAAGAATACTGGTCTTGTATTTCTTAGGAGGATCAGTGTGATAATGCGTTTGAAAGTACTTTAAAGACTATAATTTTGAGGTTTTATTGATCTCATTCTCCAAATATTATTTGAGGACCCCTTTATTCTAGGCTTTGCCTTTGGGGTTGGAGATGGGAAGTATTTGGTAATTCCCCAAGGACTTTGTATTCAGTCTGGTGGAATTATAGTTTTCTAAGATTATATTTCATAGTGTTTCAGTTTATACTACTGTTACATTTGCTGTGGGATAATTTTTATCTCCAAAACATGAAAAGAAAGAAAAAAAATCAAAAATGTTATTTTATCTCTGTCTTAGCATTTACCTATGTAGTACCCCACAACATGTAATACGACAGATCGTAGAGGTATTTTATATGATTTAAAAAAAAAATTGGCAAAGCCAAAATATTCTAAAACACGTCGAACCAGGTGTATAAGTTGACTAGCTTTTAGACATGTAGTTGTGATTATTAATACAAGTGACTTGCTATCACTTGAAATGCTGTGGACAGCCCAAGGGCCTTTTCTGAATCCTCTGTTAGCTGGAAAGTTTAATTTGCATGTATTGACTCTTCTACGGAAAACTGAAGAAAATCATCGTTTTTACTTTATGTCATTTGTTAGTCCTACTTCTTGAGGGAATTTTGTTTAAAAGTTGATAAACAAAAGTATCTTCTTTGCCCTACTGAAAGCAAGGGTTCTTTTAGGATCTGGGAGAAATTTGGAGACATTAAATTATATTTTTGGTTTTGTAGATTTACTTTGGAAGTATTTAGCAAAAACTAAAAATCAAGTTAAACTAGCTTTTAATGTCACATTTATGACCACGTTGTTTGGGAATCTCTTTTATCTGCACATAAACCTTTATATTTTTTATAATATATCACTAGTAGCCCACTTTGTATATGCATTCCTTTACCTTCAGTGAATAGTAATCATTCACTGTAACTTAAAAAAAAAAAATGACCTTTATTCCTTTGACCAAATCAGAACAAATTGTTTTTGAAAGCAGGGCCATGAGGAAACCTTGAATGACCAAAGACTCAACCCACAAAAGAAATTGTGAAAAGATGAGAGTCATACCTTTGGTCATTGCTTCCCCCACCCCCTTCCCCCCTTAATCTCAGTCTGGGAACCATTAGTACTATCTTGCCTTGTGACACATTCATAGTGTGAGAAGCAATTTCTAAAACTGCTAAAACCAATCCCTGTAGGGTTTTACTAAGATTAAACTCACCACCCTGTGTTATAACCAGATGAGAATAATTATGTACTGCAGCCTGTTGCTGAGTGGGGTAAAATGGTTTTCTAGTGCCAGAGTTCTTAACTAGGTGAGATGGGTGCGGCATTTTACTGAAGGCTCCCTGCACTTGAAAGCTTTATCCTATTAGAAAAAGTCTCAAACTAGTAACTGGGAAAAAGCAATATAAGTTTAGACATCAGTTTAAACCTCTTCTAACTTAAATCTGTGTTTCCTGGCAAGACTTAAATCTGATATTTAAAATATGGTAGCAGCACTATGCCTTGCACATACCAGTTTTGTGCTAAGTGTCAAATGAAAAATTTTTGTAAGTACAAAGGCATGCACAGATCCTACCTTTAGAAAAAACAAAGATGATAGGGCCTCCATGGTGGTGCAAGGAGTTAAAGTCTCAGCACAGTGAAGCTATGGGCAGCCACTGCAGCATGAGTTCAGTCCCTGGCCAGGGAGCTAACCCACATGGCGCAGCAGACCTCTCTTGTCTCACCCACTGCTCCCCTCAGCAGTGTATTTCAGTCAATCCTCCTGTTCTGTTCCCTTCTCTGTCTCTGGTGAATCATCTCATCCCCCACCTCTGAGCCATGTGCCCCCCTCTTCTGATCTATACCCAGCTTTTATATGCATACATAAAATAAATCTTTTTTAAAAAAAGGAAAATAGAGATGAAAGATGATAATAGTACCTACCTCAGGGGCATTTGGTGGTGAGGATTACATGAGTTACTACATATAAAGTGCTACAAATGTAGTAAAGCACTTTGCTACATGCAGAGTGCTTACATGTAAAGTGCTTGGGTCAAAAAAAATCAGTTTTGATTGATTGAAAATCAGTCACTTGTTGATTGAAATATTAAACAATTTTGATTGCTACATAGAAAAAAGTACACAATGTTTGCAATTGTTATTATACAAAGTGGCAGCTGCTCACATCTCATCTATATGATTTCTCCAGTTTCGTAGAACACTGTTCGTCATTGCATCCAGTTTATAACTCACTTCTTTTGATTAGTGCTAGAAATTTGTGATACTTAGTGAATAAAGTCATTACCACTGAGATTTGTTGACTAGACATTTCTTAAGTATTCATGTGTATCCATGATGGACTTTGTCACAGTGAACACTGATTTCTATGCAAGGACATTGACCAACCATACATAGGTGAGAATGTCAAAGGTGTATATTACACATGGTAGAATCAGTAATTTCTCACTTAAAAAAAGAAATCAAAACTAACAAACGGAGATGGGGGGAATCCAGTCCACATTATACTACTTTTAATTAATTCATGTATATGAAAATTTTTGTGTGCTTAATGTAACATGTGCTTGGCTCTGAAGATTCAATGATAGGGAAAAGAGTCACAATTCCTTACCTTCAAGGAATTTATGTATGGGTTAGGAGACTAATAGTATTTAGAAAAGTAGTATACACTGTAAAATGGTAACTATGGTACTTTTTAGGAATACAACTGTTGGCTTCCAGATATTATCTTCTGATATCCTCTAAGGAAGGTATCTTTGATTTCTTCTTGCCACAAAAGAGAAAATGGGCCCAGTCATTTGACTTTGTTTAAGGTCAGGCCGCTGGTAGGTAGCAGTCTGACTTCAGTCTGATTGTGAGCCTGTTTATTTTTCTGTTCTTTTTTGGCTGCCACTCATTCCAGCCAACATGGGGAAAGAAGAAATAAAAATGGCCACAGTTTACAAAATTATCATTCTATTTTTGGAGTGTTTGAAATAAGTGAACATTCGCGCTAACAAGCTGACCTGGAGATCTGTAATTTTTTTTTTTTTAAAAGATTTATTTATTTATTTATTTATACAAGCACTGGGTACAGTCAGAAGCGCGGGAGGGTGAGAGAATTCACCAGAGATGGAGCGGGGGAGCAGAACAGGCAGACTGACGAAATACACTGCTGAGGGGAGCAGCAGGCGGCAGGAGAGGCCAGGAGAGGTCTGCGTGCCATGTGGGACCCTCACCCAGTGGCCAGGGATTGAACCAGTGCTGCAGAGGCTGCGGGCAGCTTCGCAACCCAGTGCTCAACCACTGCGCCACTGGGGAGGCCCTGGAGATCTATAAATTTATTAAATCCATTCTTAATATAGTTAACTCAAGAGTGGAAGCTAAGTACTACAGGTATTAGAATAACTTCGCTTTATGGGACTTTTGAAACTGGTGGTGGTCAAACTTTGCTATATTACTCAGAACCTGAAAACATAAAGCATGGACCACCAAATTTAGTGGGGTCAGGGAAGACTTCCCTGAAAATACTGTCTGAACTGAGCTCTGAAGGATGAAGAGAAATTAACCTAGGTTGCTTTGAAGTGAAGGGCGCTGGGTATTTTGAAAACAGAACAAAACAAAAAAGCCAATGCCTTGAGATTAAAGGGGTTTGGGACATTGGAAATGTGAACAGAAGGCTGTTACAGCTGGTGAGGAGAAAGTAGAGCAAGACTGATGAACCCAAGCAGGTCATGGAGGGAAGGGCTTGTATGCCATAGTGAGGACATAGTCATACACAGTAAATAAAATACTATTGCAAGTTTGAAATAGGGTATAAGTTCAGATGTTTTTGGAAATGCTCGATCTGCTACTTTTAGTCCATTTGAGATGATCTTTTCGTATGGCGAGCATCCAAGTAACAAGCAATTCCTAGCATGTTGGTGTCCTGTGATGGGCCTGCAAGGACAATAATATTGGAAAGCAACAATGAAAAAAAAATTGCCCTTTGCCCTTTAGTAAGGTAAGGGTAAAGGAACAATAAAGGGGTAGAGTCAACTTTACCCATAACTTGAATGAACCCATAACTTTCAGCCTCTCAATCCATCTTTTTTCTTTTCTTTCTTGGTGTTTCATTGATTGGGAACACCTGTGTTAGGAAGTGGGCTGAGTGGATTTCAAACTCAAAGTAGATATCATCTTTATTTTTGAATAAGTTTGGTAAAATGCTTATAGGGACAGAAGGTTGAAATTGTCCAGAAGAATGATTTTTGAATCTGTTAATGTTTTCTCTCTTCTTCAGGCAGAGCTTCTGAGAGGAATTCATCGTCTTCTGGAGAATTCAAGTCATTTGTCATTTTGGGAGTAGGGAGTGAGGTTGGTTGTAGCAAGAGGAGAATGGATTTGTGGGAGGCTGTCAGTGCTATGAGGGTTTTTGATCTAATTCTTCCCCAGATTCAGAGCTGTGATATGGGATCAATTATGAGGTTTATAAGACTGATTCCTTATCTGTAATAAGAAGGAATGTGGATTCAGGGACTTTTCTCAAGTTTTGTCTCACTTACTCCTCCCTCTAAATGCTATATGAAAAATTTATTTTTAAGATTAATGTATATTATTTTGAGGATTTCACAGACCTTGAAAGGACATTCTGTTCGTACAACTTGAGTTAGTATTCACTGACTTACAGTCAGGGCATGAAAGGAATAGAGGGTTTTAGAAATTCTTCTGTGAATCGATGATACTCTCATAAGCAAATCAAATTATAGCTAATTGTTCTTGATAAGGGAACCTTTTAGGTTTTTATAATCAGGAGAACATACTGTGTTCTTAGTGTTCTGTTTCACAGATTGTCTGCTTTTCTCTGGCATTCTATGCTGCTGCTTGGCTATCTTTCCCTTGATAGCATGACACATGATGAAGATGTTCAAGAACATTCTGGATTTTCTTGTTTTATTCTGTTGGCATTTAAGTACATGTAATAGCTTCACATTTTTCCATTGTGGAGTTCCTTGTTTTAAGGACTCAGTACGGAGTTCTCTTTAAAATGTTTTCTCAAGAATCTACGTTCCCTTCCTTAACAGAAATCAGACAGTTGTTACTCTAATTCTAGATTTTGGTGTCATTCATTCCTATAACTTTCTTTTGTTTTTGCTAGAGAAATGTCGCCAGGTCAATGGAGTCTGTTACATCTCACTTCAAAATCTCCTGCTGCCAGAAAACTACACTGCAGTATTTTCCTTATAGTCAGCTGGAATTCTAATAGATTGCTTGCTGATTACCCTCTTTGTGCAAGTGTGTATGTTTTCTTTGATATTTAACTTTTCTTGACTTCTCATGCGCTCTTGATTGGATTTTGAACATCCAGTGAACTAAGGACTGAATATATGTATGATTTTGACTTTAATTATGTTGCCTTCAGCCACCAAATCTGTTCATATGAGTATCATACAATGTTTGGAAGTTCAACATTAACTCCAGGTTTCACCTCTTTCCAACCTTTTGATGCACTTAAGAACACACGCGTGCACATACACACACACACACACACGAAACAGCAAAAATAAAACTCACTTGTAAAGCCATTACTCTGAATTTGAGGAAAGAGCCAGTGCTTCTCTTGCCTTCTTCCTTATAAACATCAACTACATATTTGGTGTAAGAAATTTTAGATGGATAAGCTGCATCACACGAATGCATATAAATACATTCCAGTTCTTTGAATGTACTCGAACATTTTGTTTAATGGTTGAATACTAAGGTCAAGATGAATGAAAATGGTCATTGAAGCTCATCCATCTTTTGGACATTTGGCACCTCTTTGTACAAATGTGCACATTTATAATTTTGGCTCATAAAAACTTTTAAATATTTGGTTTTTTATTTGGAAATCTGTCAGCTCTTTTTGAAGTCTTTCAATTTTGGGGGGCTAGATTAAACTGGAATAATAAAGTATGCTCTGCAAATAATTGCAAAGTTGAAGATTATTTCTTTTTTATAGATTGCCAACAAATTTTATAAATTGCACCTTGGGCAATGATTATTTTAGGTTGTCTAACTTGTCAAGAAGTACAGTTTCTGTTACAAGGAAATAACGTTTTCTTTTAGAAGAGTATGAAACATTTTCCACAACCGTGAATCTGTTATTGGCTTCGTTTAGCCAGCTGCCAGTGGAATCCAATTTCTAGAAGGCAGAAACAGTGCCATTCACTCTTGCTATTCTTTCACCTATTTCTTCAAATTTTGAGTCCTTCAGCCTCCAAGGATCCTTAGGGTCTTCCTCTGCCAGGTTAAATGTGTGAATTACAGAGAAGGGAGTGAGTTGAAGATTTGTTCCATTTCCTGCCCTCAAATAATTTCTCATAGTTTTCTTTTTCCCTTTGGTGATCTACTTTCAGAACTGAGTTTTATCAAAGGAGGAAAATGTACTTAGATACTTAGAGATTGAAAGGAGATTTAAAGTAGCAGTTGCTTTGAATGAAAGTAAGTACCTGGTGAAGGTGGACTTCCCTCAACCCAGGTGATATAGATTATTGGTCTTAATGAATGTTAAGCATAGGCAATTTAAAAGATTTTAAATAAGCATTTTTTTTTTTTTTTAGAAGCATGTTTTATTTATTTATTTATTTGTTTGTTTGTTTTGTTTATACATGCACTGGGTACAGTCAGAAGCACGGGAGGGTGAGAGAATTCACCAGAGCCAGAGCGGGGAGCAGAACAGGCAGAAGGACCCAAGTACACTGCTGAGGGGAGCAGCGGGCGGCAGGAGAGGTCTGCGCGCCATGTGGGACCCTCCTCCGGTGGCCGGGGAGCAGCCGGGGATCAAACCGGCGCCGCAGAGGCTGCGGGCAGCTTCGCAACCCAGCGCTCAACCGCTGCGCCACCGGGGAGGCCCGTAAATAAGCATTTTTATATCTTTACTGTATCTTTTATAGAAATAAATACCCTCCATTTCACGTTTGTTCTTTGTTTAGACCATGTTGGAAAAGTACTAGAACTTTTATTGAAATATAGTTGTGGAGAGTTTTTGGAAGAAGAATCTGGAATATGTTGCTTGAAAAGCTTTTGACATTGATTCTAAATTTCTGCAAAAACCTTTGTAGCCTTTTCACAGATGTAAGCATTTATGGGAAGAGTGTAGTGAATATATATTTTTCATGCATCCTCTAAAACAAGTCCATTTTTTAAACTATTGGGGTAGGAGTAGGCATTAAAAATGTGCTCATTCACAAGTAGGTGGTTTATGTACTATAGTGGATAAGGTGTTTCCTATTTAGGGAGACTTTTTTTTTTTGTTCCCTTGGGGAAAAAAAACTTCCCATTTATTTTTCTTAAGTATTTTTAAAGTTGGTTACTTAGTTTAAGTAATTTCTGCTACTGTTTGTATGTAGAACCCAAGCAGCATTTTTAGTCGAATCTTACACATTAAAAACTAGATTTAGTCAGCAGAGATTCAACAAGTGCCTACTGTGCGCTAGATGCTTGTAGAATTGCTGCTTTGTGAACATAAGCAAGGGCCATAGATCTAAATCCTTCCCTTTGCAACCACCCCTGAGAATAGGACCTAAGGTGAAAATGTGTTTTGGACTATATCATGTTTTCTAGTTCTTTCTATGTATTTCATTAGAAAAATATTAAAAAAAAATATTTTGGACTAGAGGTCTAACCCACTTGACCAACTTGTGAAAGTCTATGGAACAACACCAACATCAAAAAAGACACCATTTTCAAAACAGGAATGTAATCACTCAGTCACTTAATAAAAAGTGTGCTTCAGAGTATGCATCTAGGGCAAAAAGGCAAAACCATTCATTTGGTCAACGGAAGGTGGGGGCCTGGAGACAGCCCTCCCCCCAAGATAGAATGCTCTAAAAACACACTGCCATTAATATATAAGACTGAAAGCATTTTGAGCCTGTTCCTCTTTTTTCCCTTCCTCTAAGCATTCATGTTTTAGTTTGCTCCCAAATGCTCACAAGTCTGTGCCAGACGGAAATTCGCAGAGGCCGCTGCAGTCCCTCAGAGGCCACTCAGGGGAGGGACACAGGCGGAACAGTCCTGCTCAGTCCTCTCGGGTGCCCCAGGCCCCAGGTCCTGCGGTGCCTTGTGCAGGCTGCCGGCTGGCTGCTTTCTCCCCTGCCCCTCTGCCCACCCCTCCCCGCGCCCCTCTGCTCACATGTGGGGACCCTCCCCCTCCCGGAGCCTCTGGAGTCGCTTGGAGGCCATCTAGTCATACGCTGTCCATCAGATGTGTTTACTTTTTTCCTGACAGCCGACACATCTGGAGCACATATTCAGGTTATTCCAGTGCCACTAGACACATTCCACAAGATCATTTCAGCGGTTGTTATGGCGATCTTCCTCCCTCCAGTGATTTTCAAGTTGCATGACAGAAATAGCTGGAGCTAACCAGGGGGACAAAAGTCAACGGGATCAGGAAGGGCTTCTTTCACAGAATGAACTAATTAGTGACCCTGCTTTCTTTACAGGGCAATGAGCATATGGTTTAATAAAGTGAGTCTATGACACTTTTTTCTCTCTGTAGGCAAAGCTGTCACTGGCTGAAAACTTTCCTGTTTTTACTGGTGGGACCGTAGTCTGCTGTCTTTCAACAGAGTTTACTTCACAAGTAGAAAATGTTTGCTCCTGAGAGTTAAACTTCAGAACTTTTTCTTGGCTTCATACTACCTAGCTATAGTAGGTCCTTCAACTTAAAGAGACAGTATTCATTTATATATATATGTTTCCTTAGGAGGACTTTACCCTTATTCAAGATGAAGCATTGCATTTTCGGTTAGGTTTTAGTAAGTATTATGAAATGGTTCCTGGAAGTTCAGATAAATATAATTGGTTTTGATTTTCCTATCAAATACATAATTAATATTTCTCACTGGATTAGTTCCAGTCTTATTTGTACTTGTGATTTTGTTGGGCACAATTATAGAATATTTTAGTTTTAAAAGGTTTGATTCATAAGATAAACTCCTTTTTATCACATTTTAAGTAACATGAAGAGGTCTGGCTAGGATTAATTTCCCCCCACCCCAAGACTTTTTACATTTTGTGTATGTTTTTTGATAACTTTATATAGTGTGAACATGTCATTGTAGACATGAGAATTTAGACCTGAGATGATTTTCTGTCATGAAGTGGACATACTAACTCACAATTTAGAATAGGTAAGTAAGATAATGCTGTAAAGCACTACCATCTTTGATTATTACATGAAGAACACATTTAGCATTCATAAGTGCTTTTTTATGAACAGATGGATGTATTAAATGGATTCACACTAAATGTGCGTTGCCATTAATCATAACTATGAAATTTATATATTATGGGGGCCCATTTTCTTTCCCTTTTTTGTTTTGGTGTTCCAATACTGTAAAGTCAGTGTTACAGTCTAGCGAACTCTTCCTATTTCACACTTTCTCACATGTATCTCAAAATATTCTTTCATACAAGTGTATATACAATGTAATAATCTCTTCTTTCCATTGTCATCGCACCACAAACAACAAATTAACCTCTTGTGCACACACCCCATGGTCAGGTGTGTTCCCGAGGTAATAGAGTCACTATGAACAACAGAGCTTGTATTTTTCTTCCTTTGTTTGAGATCCTCATATGTTAACTTAGTTCTGGATTCTGGGAATGAGACACTGGGTGACAAGTAGGAAAATAAGGGCTGGACTCTTTCAGACACATTGTCTTAATTCTTTTCCCATTGGGACTGTACCCCTCCCCCCTCATACAAACTGCCCCCCTCAGCTCCCCCCAAGCCAAATTCCTTTTCCACAGGTCCTGCTGAGGCTGGTCACCAGGCTGCTTTGGAGTACCTGCTCTCAGCAATGCCAGGAGGACACTGAGAGGTCACATAGTCAGATGTGAATTTAATTTATGGAGACCTGCTTGTCGCTTCTCTTGTGTTCTTGCTAGTTACACATTATTAACTGTGGTGCCTTTCAAGGCCTCAATTACTTGTGTGAATATGTATCATGCAGGGCCTGAGCTCAGGTTAGAATGCGGAGGGTAGTTATAAAATTATGCTTCCCTCTCCAGATGTAACTTTGCAGTAATTAAAATAAACACAATTTAAGTCTTGTAGTCAGTATTGTGGTAGCCACCTTCAAATCTACTCGGTAATATCACTTTAAATGTAGTTCTTACTGCTAGTAGTGTAGGAATTGGAATAAACCCCAAATGTCACATGTATTAACCCTTGGGTTTTCTGCCTCAGGTAATCAAAATCTGTTATCCATAGTGTATGGTATTTTGATACCATTTGAAACTATTTCTTTTCCTTATTTTAGATGTATGTCCATCTTTTTAATCCTTCTATTCATCTGTAGGCTGTTTTATCCCATAATTTGTTGCCCAGATTTTTGGAGCTCTCATCTTGGGTTTCTTGCTTTCCCATTCGAGGTGAATGATCCACACCCATGTAGAAAACATACTTGCCCATCATAAAGGGCTACTTATTTGCTAGATTTCGGTACATTTTCTTCCAAAAGAAGAAAGTGAAGGGGTGCAGACAAAATGTATCACAAGTTTCAAAGTTTTTCTTTGTTTTATTATGCCCAAAAATATGGCAACCAGCTTAATTCAGTAAAGCAGCCAGAGTGCCAGATCTGTTTGCTTCCATGTGATAGCCAAATAAATAGTGAACTCAGTATGGCAGTGATAATCTCAACTTATAGAGTTTTCTCAGTTGTGAAATGTTTGTGTTAAGGATGACTCTTTTTGTTGTTTTTGTTATAGTCTGACAGCTGAAGATGCTTTTAAAGCCTTCTAGTCACTTAAAGCATAGCTATATGGCATGGACTTGGTGGTTCTAAAAGGCAGGTCCTATCCATCACAGAAACAGCAAGTCTGTGGGTTATGGGGGAGAAGATTGAGGGGCGAGGGAGTGAGGCAGAGAGAAGGGGGAGCTGCTGCTCTGTCCAGTTTACATTTGTCACCAGTGACTAGCTTTTAAAAAATGTATTAGCTGTGCATGGTGGTAAGTAAGATCCAGCTGCAGGGGATTACGGCTTTGAGTGGGTCGGGGAGCTTGGAATGCATTCAGTTCCATCAGGGGATTTGTGTCCCTCGTCATCAGCCTTAACATTGCTAAAGCAGTAAAGATTAAGAACAGACCAGTGTCACCTGCCCTGAACTTTGAAAAACCCTGGAGCCATTAAACAAATGGGGGTGGTGGTTAGAAAATGTCGCTGTGTCACCAAAAAAAAAAAATCTTTCAGATGATTTTAGTGAAATAAAAGGAAACACATAGGCTCAGGTGAAAGACTCTCTGTGATTGCATTATGTCCACAAGTTGCTGAACATGCCATAATCGTAATTTATGATGAAAACACCTCTGCAAATAACTTTGTGTTAATGAACATTTTCGTGGGGAATTTCCAAATCAAGATGAGCAGTCATAGTTAGGAGAGAAAGTTTCTGAGAGATGTGGATTTACTTTTGCTTGGTGTGGTTTTGGTAGCCCCCTCCACCCCTCCCCACCAGCAAGAAAGTTAAGAGAACACCACAAAGGTTTACTTTTTTCAGGGATTTTGAAATTCAGCATACATGCCAGCAAGCAGTTTAGAGGCAGGAAGTCTTTTCTAGTAGTGCAGTCATGAACTGGTAAACTAGAAGCATCTGTAAAAATTTAGAGGGAATATCAGCTTTCTCAAAGCTCTAGCCCAAGTGTAATGAGGTGCAAATGATAGCACTGCATAACCCTTCTCCACCCCAATTGTGGAATGAGATATTGAGTCAAAAATAAAGAGGAAGACAAGGATTTGAGAACTGTTCTTCACTGAAGCAAATTTCATTTTTCAGATGAAATGGTGTTGGAATGACGAGGGATAGCCTCAGCTCTTAGGGTCGATGAGTCGTAAACAAATGTTTTTCTGCTCAGCATCTCCAGAAACCATTCTGAAAAGTAGTTGGCTTGTTTAGTGTGGGTGTGTGAAATGACAAACCTACTCATTTGGCTGAGAAAAAAAGAATTTTTAGTTTCAAGTAAACTTCAGCTGATTTGTATCTTTGGCAGGCATCTATCTCTTCACAGGAAAAAAAAAATAAAGAGGGGGTAATACAAAAAGGGTATGATTTGTTTGAAGGATCACATCTGGGGTGTGATCTGCTGTATCTTAACACCAGATGGCAGGTTTAGGCTGACAACTAAACCCACCGTAGCCTGGTCAAACACTATCTTAAAATGTCATTTTTCCCCTGCATCCATACACAGGAAATAAAATTATTATTTGCACTCCAGGCTAGCTGTCCTGTATTTGGGCCTTTGGGCTCTTTCACGACCTCTCTGCTGTTTATAGACAAGGCTAGCTTCCCTTGGCAACCCTGAAAAGGTTCCCTCTGTGGCTCATACCTTTTCAAAGGTATGTTTTGTTGAGGCAGAGGTGTGGTGCCTTAAGGTGACTAGTGCTTGTCATGACAGGCATGGCATTAACTGGGCTGAGCAGTGACTAGAAGTGACAGCATTGGTTTGCAGTGCCTGGGGGCCTCTCAGTCATCACGCCTGCTGGAGCATTGAGACTAGGAAAGCACCCCGAGTACCTTTACTTATCATGGAGGTAACAGTTAAAGGGAAGGGGACCAAGAGGTGATTGAGGACAGACAAGTTCTTTCTCCTCATTATCTTCTCATAATAGTTTGTACTTGAAAGAGTGTCACACATATGGTCTTAACAAAAGAAAGACACATGATAGCTGTGTCCAGAGTCAAAGAAGGCATCTTTGAATTTCCGTAAGTTCTGAGTCTTAAATTTAGCTATTGGAGTTTGTTTCTTTGTGCATTCTGTCATAAAATGACCAAACAAAAAACCCTCTCAATTATGCACTTCAGGGAAAGGGGGCAGTAAATTATACATTTCCTTCAGTATTGTTTGACACTTATTTACTGAAGGATTGCAGTCAGATCCTATATATGTTATTGTTAGCACATTGAAGAGTACCCAGGGACCCCAAACTGTTACGGGGTGCATGTGCTAAAAGGAATTCTGCCATCTGCTGCACAAAGGCAAAGGAAGCAGACTCTTAGTGTAATAGACCTTTAATAGAAATAGTGTGCATAGAGAGAAAAAAGGATATTCCTAATAAAAGTTTGCCAGTAAAACATCCCAAATTAGCCATTGCGTTGTGGGCAAATGCCCAGCCAAAAAGGGTTTGCCTGAAGTGGGGCTGCTGAGGCCCCAAAACTTCTCAAAAGCCTAAGGTTAACTTCTAGTGGGGAAAAGCAAGAAAGGAGTAAAGCAGGCCTCAAAAAGCTGGGACAAAAGGAGAAAAGAAATGCAGAATCAGTGGACAAATCAAGATAACATTGTCTCTGCTGAGGACTAGGAGCAGCCTCTCCACATGTCTCACCCACCTGTCTTTTCCAAGTGTCTTTACATGTCTTTCTTTCAATGTCTCCTCGCATGTCTCTTCTGCAAGTCCCTCAGTGCAAGTCAAAGCCAGAAAAGCAAAAACCCCCAGTACCCACATGCCTTCCATGTTCTATAGCTCCACTTGGTGCTGAGCACGCCCCCTAGTTCCCTGTAGCTCCCCTGACCAGGAAGCCTGTTCCTGACTCTGAGACATTTGGTCCAAGGTGGCTGCATGTAAGTGGGGATGGAGAAAATGGCACCTCCCCTTCATGGAGGTGTGTCTGTAACATTGCTGGTTCCCAGAGGATTTTGCCAGAAGTTTCTTGTCACTTTTCAGCCATTAGGTAACTTTGTAGATTTTCCATTAATGAATCCTAGTTGCTCACTCATGATTAATGGACATATGTATAATCTATGCAGAAAGCTACAAAATGCAGCCATTAATCCATTCTGTAAACTCAGATTAATTAGAATTGTCTGTAGGTATCTTATCATAAGGTCACAATTCTAATATAATTTGATAGAAGCTGTTAGGGATTTGAATGAAATTTCAAAAGTACCTCCACAGAGGGAAAAGACCTTTAGGGGAAGTGAGTAAATGTTCTTTTGGGGGCAGAATTTGAAGTTTCTATTCATGAGGTTTCTTTCTCTTTATAGTTCATCTTTCTGGTTAGTCAAAGATCACTCAGGTTATAGTCCACCTGTTAAAAAACAACTACTGTGTCCCAACTGTTACTTACTTATTGAAATCAAGGCCGTCAAACTTTTTCCCGAGTGGATTTTAAATTTGTTTTCAATAAAAGGTTTTTAGTTATAATTCTTAATATGCCCTCTACTTAAGTTAACTTCATAACTCTTTTTGAGTTCAGGATTTCTGTAAATTTTCCCCAGCTTAAAAAATAAGTATTTAAGTTTACTGAATAGTAACGATACTAGAATGTTTCATTAGTTTTTAATGTCGTACAAAGTTGATTGTGATTTCTGTGTTAGAATAGTCAGTTTCAGCTAGACTGCTTCCAGTTATCCAAGACCATATTAATCCCTTTTTTTATTTGTCATGTGATTTTTTTAAAAAATCTTTTGATGTGAATTTATTTTATCCCATCTGCAGTTAGGTAAATGACAGCATCTTTGGTGATTTTTAAGATATTTCTTGATTCAAGAAATCAACCTTCAAACAAGCTTGAGGCAGTTTCTCAGTAAATTCTTACTGGATTGCCCTCTCTAGATCTGTTTTTGAATATTTTCTTAAAACCTATATAGTAGGAAATTACCTATCTCTCTGTATAGTACAGTACAAGTCCTATTTCAAATGCCTTTGGCAGTTTAAAATGAAGAGCTTTTGCACCCCTGCTCACTTAGATTTGGATAATTATGGTCTGTAACCACGGGCAAGTTTCTTTTGTGTTTTAGTTTATCTTAAAAATAATTTTTAACTAGTTAATTTTTTGTGTGTGTTTGTGATGGTAAATGAAATAATATTAGAATACAAAATCTAGTCTGGAGCCTAACATAGTGGAAAGAGATATGTGATACCTTTTAATTATTACTATTTCATTTAAATAGAAAGTTGGAATGAACTTTAAATGGACTATGGATGTTTGAGGGATGGTCAGATGCTGAGTCCATTACTTTGTAAAAACTGCTATTTGCAAATTATATTCTTAATGCCTCATTTAGTTTGTATCTTTAAAGTGTAACTGCCCAGTGCGTTTTCTTGAATTTACTTTAGCTACCACAAATACTCTTCTGAGAGCTGGAAAGAAAGTAAAAAATTATAATGATTTAAGTTGAAAATACATGTCTGAGACCTTAGTATGTTTTAATACTCATTTTTTTTTTCTTTTTTAAGTTTATTTGGGGAGAAAAAAAAAACACTTCAACTCACCACCACTACATTTGTATGTTTACACATACCCGAGGAATCTCTCAATGTAGTCTAAATATCTCAGGGGCCTGTTTTTTGGAGTAAAAGATTCATAAATCAAAGTTGGAAATTCCTACAGTTTTTAGGTCTCTTATTACAAATACTCACTTGAAGAGATGTGTTTGTTGCTTATTTGGGCACATACCCACTTCATTTATCAGTATGTAGTTGTTAACCTTCAAAGTTGCAGAATTTTCTTTAAATGTATAGGGCAAGTATATGTATGTATAGTTTTCATTCATTCTTATACTTCCATCCTTCCATAGAAGGATGGAATGACTATTGAGTGAGGGAATAAGTTTAACATTATAAGTTTTAGTGATTTATATTGATTAATTCTCAATTGTGAGATCATGTGTCTATTAAATGTATATACAAACATGCCAACATTACAGGTGACTGTTAATTTCCTTTGTATCTCTAGAATTTCGAAGTATGTTTTATTGAACACAGTGGTAGCACCTTATATTTTGAATAATTCCCATTTTAGAGATGGAAGGTGAGAAAAAGCTAGTTTAAAAGACTTCTTAGGTTGTATATTCTGTAATATGTTGCAGAGTTAAAATAAAGCCTTTTCCTTGAGATGAGGAATGGTCACATGCTGACCATCAAACATCCATAGTCCATTTAAAGTTCATTATTTCCTTTTATGATTTAGCCTGGTCTACTATCACTCACACCTTGCTATTTGTACAGGGATGTATAAATACCACTTTTGTAGAGGTAGCTAAATGATTCTGCAGGATATGCATTATATTTGTACACATCTACACGAAAGAGAGGTAATTCTCAAGAGGGCAATTTTCCGTTGCATTGTATGGAAAATGGAAAGATTTTTTTTTCTCTCTGCTGGATAAGATGGAAACTGGTAAATATTACCCCTTCCACATGGCTTCCCCCACCAAGAGCAACAAGATCTAGAGTGTAAAAATAAACTTGAATTTTCTGAGGCCTGAAGACCCTTTTGCTTTTTATGACTCACAGTATTGGTGCCCATTGCTCTGGTATGGGGTTTGCTAGCTGCTGCTTGGTTTTTGGAGTCATCACTTGAGTACCACTCCATTGCAGGCTATTAGTGTTTTTATTCCTTTCCCTTTATGTGCTTGCCTTGTTTTAGTTTAATGTGACTACAGTATTGCTTTGTCAACTTAGCAAGAGATCAGTTGTATATATATAATCTTTTTTTTTTTTTGAGAACTTAATATGCAGACACCAGTTTGGAAGAAATCTGTGATATGCTTTGAAAGTTAAGCTTCTTATCCTGGGAAGTGCCATTTCTAGTGTGGCTTTAATGCAAGTAGAAGCCTAATTAAAAAAGCAGGGTGTGGAGCCAGATAAATGTGTCATTTGAATCTTGGTTTTTCCATTTATTGGCAATATGACCATAGGCAAAGTTTTAATTTCTCTGGGTCTTACTACCATTTCAGTGATTAAAAATTGTATCTCTCAATGAGTTGTGAAAATTAAATGAGGTGATATTTGCAGAATACCTATTGGTACCTACTGGTATACAACATAAAGATAGCCTTAATAGTGTGTAATCCTTGAGTTTCTAAGAAAATTGATCTGGACTGCATATCACTCGTCATTGATTTAGTGTATAATTATTGACATTTCTAGTCTCTTTTTCTAGTAGGGCATCTTTTCTCCCACTATGGCAGAATTTATTTAAAAAACACAATACATATTTCTAACTTACCACATAACCCAGGAGTATCCTGGGACCCAAGCCAACAGGGTACTACCATCTATTGCATAAGGATAAAGACAGACTCTTAAGTGTGAAAGACCTTGATTTGAATTAGTGTGTATGAGAGAGGAGAAGAAAGGATATTTCTAATCAAAGTTTTCTAAAAACCAAAAAACCCAACCCCCAAATTACTCATCCCTTTGTGGACAAATGCCCATCCAAACATGGTTGATCTGTAGTGGGGCCTCTGTGACCTGAAAACTTGCCACATGCATCTAAGGCAACTTTTGGGCAGATAAACTCAAGAAAGGGGCAAAAGGGGCAAAATAAAAATACAAATCAAAATAATGGCAGCCATTTTCAGCTTTCCCTAGTGTCTTTTTCCAAGTGTCTCTACTTCTTTCCTCCACATGTCCCTCCAAGTTTCCTTCTCCAGTTCTCAGGGTGCAGGTTGGGCCACAGAAGCAAGAGGCCTGTATTTTTTAGCCCACCTGCCTTCTGTGTTACATAGTTTCACCTGGCCACTCATTTCCACATAGTTCTCAGTAGGTAGTCCAAGGCTGCAGCTTGAAAGTGGGCGCAGGGAACCTGGTGCCCATTCCCTGGGCAGTGATGCTCCTCCCCCTTTTATGGAGATGCCTCTGTGACAGAACTAGTATGTTTTATTTTTTTTAAGAGAAATTTTATTTAATTTTTGCAAGAAGAACTGTGGTGTAGGCCCGTGGTATGGGGGGGGGTGTTAGAAAATTCACCAGAGACAGAATGGGGAGCAGAACAGGCAGATTTACTGAAATACACTGCTGAGGGGAGCAACAGGCGAGGTCAATTGTGCCATATGTGGGTTAACTCTCTGGTCAGGGATTGAACTCAGGCCATAGCAGTGATAGTGCTGAGACTTAACCCCTACGCCACTAGGGAGGCCCAGTACTAGTATATTTGAAATAGAAAATTGTACCACTTGTCATATTGTACTGATTATGAAATTAACAAGTACTATCTGCTTATTAGTTTTTTTCTTGAGATTTGACAGCTCACACATTTTATTTCTTTAAACACAGGCATAAAGGGTTGAATTAAGGTTATTTCTTAATTCATGGCACATTTTTCTTATTGATTTGATCCATATAATGGTCTCGTTTTGTTCATTTATTTTTGTTAAAATATTTGATCTTGGTTTTCTCTTGGGGACAGGTGATTGAAGGACTTTTTCTCTTGCCAAGACTCTGAAGTCAAGAGAATGCAGAGTATTTCTCATCATAATAGGATGTTAGAAATGGAAGAGATCTGTAATATCCTATAGCCAGGTACTGCTTAACCTTTAAAAAAAAAATGTCGCATCCCTTTTAATGAGTTAAAAAAAATGGAAACTCCTCTCCTTTAAAATTCACATCTAGTCTGAACTTTTCTGATGATTGAGAGGGGCCCCACAGAGGTAAAGTCACATTAATAGTTACTATAATAATGGACATCACTTTCTGACCTTTTTTAGAAATCATAAACTTCTCACCTGTGTTTTAGTAGCATCTCCAGAAACCTTCAGCTCACAAGGCTCATGGTGGTCTTCTGTTTTGGTGTTCTTTTTAAACGTTGGTCTGTTCTGGGGTTAAAATTATTTTTTGGTTTAATAATTACAGGTGTACCCTTTCTGTTGATTTCACATTCTATTAATTTTGGTCCTTATTTAGCCTCCCCAGTGTTGCTTTTTCTGTGTTAACTTGACATCAAATAATAGCACAATCATGCTTGCATCAAAATAGGCAAACAAATTGTAATCAGGATCTTAAAAATGGGTATTTTTCAGTGTTGGCTTTTTTTTTTTTTTTTTGAGGAAATTTTGCTTTTAATCCCTGATCCCTAAAGAAATAAAAGTATCAAATTCCATAAAGATAGAAATTAAAACGGTTTTATCTCACATGCCCCAAACAGTGTCTGGCACACAGTAGCCACTCTTAACATCTGCTGAGTGAATATAAGCCTCCACAGGAGCAAAAGCTGTAAATCCTGTCTCTACTATTGATAGTCTGGTTGTCTCTGATTTGTTTAAGGTACCATGAACCCATACTCTGCAAATGAGAGTGATGAATGAACATTTGTGAAACACCCTTGGCATGTTAGGTGTTTCCATCAGCACTGCTATATTTACCTCCACAACACCTTTCTGGATTTCTGCTTATTCAGTGTTCTCATGTTTTGGATGAAGAAATAGGACGTTTAAATGAGTTTCCAAATTGTTTGAATTTGAATTAGGATCTTTCTGACTCCAAAGCCTTGTTCTTTCCAGACATCCCTAACACTACAAGACAGGGGCTTTCTGCACTATTATCTTTTTTTTTTTATAAGATTTATTTATTTATGAATACAAGAATTGGGGTACAGGCCAGAGGTATGGGGGGGGTGAGAGCACTCACCAGAGACAGAGTGGGGATCAGAACAGGCAGACTGACTGAAATACACTGCTGAGGGGAGCAGCAGGCGAGTCAGGCGAGGTCTGCTGCACCATGTGGGTAGCTCCCTGGCTAGGGATCAAACTTGTGCTGTGTGGTGGCAGATAGCTTTATAGTGCTGCGTCTTAACCCTTTGTGCCACCAGCGAGGCCCTGCACTATTATCTTTAATTCTCTTCATTATCATTGTCATCATCATGGCCTCTAAGTTTTTTCTACGTTGTCATCAGATGGCAGCACTTTGCCTCTAGAGAGAGTTGGGTGTTAATGGTTCTAGTAGCCAGAATCTGTAGCACCTCTCATTCTTTGCCTAACAGTCTATTTGGTGTGTACACAAATGATTAGTTGAGTAGGGAATTACCTCAGATCCTCCCCAACTACCTATGCCAAAGAAAGATCTTCAGGTTGGGATCAGGTGTTATTCTATGTGTGGTTTTATATCTTCAGTGGAAAAATGGTCTAGAATGCAGGAGAATTTCCCTTGATGGGAAGAGAACCACTCAGCTACCTTCTCCACTTCCCTTGTCAGTTGTTGGAGAGACCACCAGTGACACTAGAGCACTTCCAAACTTTGGGGAGTCCTGGATAGTTGGCAGATGAGATCATTTGATTTCAGTGAAACTTTCCAGCTGCCCTGAATTCAGTCTTCCAAAGCACCATACTTTTATTACTAGATTGAATTGTAGGATAAGAAAAGTGCTTTTAGCATCTTTAGACCACACATGTAATACTACATCCTTGAGCCTGAGAATTTGGAGTGGGCCCCTTAAAAAAACAAAAGGCACACACATATTACTTGTGTGTATTTACCTATCTCTTTGGCATTGAAATTCATTCTCTAATTGCCATTAATTTTCTAATTTTTCTTGGCTTACATTTGTAGTAGTCAAATTGCTTAAGACTTATGTTTGGCATTTATTTTACACATATTCCCCCCTTGACTTTTCTACTTGTTCTTTATCACTGTACTTTGAACACCTTCTTTATGGAAAGAAACAGAAGAACCTAAAGGTTTGTCTAGAACAAAATCAGTTGAATCAAGGGAAGCCTGCGCAAGCTGGCCTTTAATGGAGTAGTTCTGACTTACATGTGCCTAACTCCATTGAAGACTGTGCCCACCTGAGCTCTTACGTTGAGGCTCATTTCCTTAATCCTGCTGTTGTGGTGTGCAGAACACCCAGATTTCTCACACAAATCAGGGAAGAGGGTGAATCAGAATCAACACTGGGTAAAAGGCAGTCTTAACGGAAGTGCCTAAGTATTGTTCACACACACGGGATAAATGTGTTCTGCTTTACTTGGCCAGAACAATGTCTCAAGCTGGTGATTAGGCTCTACTCCAGCTTTAACCTCAGGCGGAATTTATGCAACTCTACTACTGTTTGTCAGGTAATTAAAGGGAAAAAGGAAATATTTGCTTAAAGTAGTAGTTTTTTAATGAAACATGAAAAATAATAAATAAATGCAAAGGGAAATAGGCAATCGGAACTCTAAACTTTTCTTTTAAAACAAGAGGAACTTCAAACCAGAGGCAAATATTTTAGGCATGGCTGTTCATTAAGCCATTACAGAACATTCTTCAGCTGTTCTGGACAAATCTGAGTCTTTGCTTCTGTCTCTGGATTGAAGAACTTGAAGGTGTAGGGCTGTCATCTTAGTTGAAAGATAATGCCCTTTGCCTTCTTCTGCTAACAACTATTCACTTGATAGAAAAGGAATACTTTAATTTAAAATGAGAGCTAGATATAGTGCCAAATCTTGATGTGGGAAGCACAGATATAGCAAGGGTTTAGACTGAAAAAAAAAGGGGGGCATTGAAAACTCCTACTTAATTATGATTAATTAGGGCACTTGTTGGATTATGTCATATCCAGACTTTCTGTTAATGGTTCCACCACTCTGCTTATTACCCAGGGTTGAAATGCTGTTATTTTTGCCTTAACTTTAGATTCCAGATCTTACAAATTCTGAACCCACAAATCCTCATACTCACCTTTCATTTTAAAACTGTGCCATTGCATTTGCCAGCCTAGATTTGTTAGCAGCATCCTGCCTGCCTTCCATATTTAATCTCTTTTGTTGCTGCCCATCATAATCAGTGTTAGTAAAAGTGATTTTACCTGAGGCTCAGTTTGATCATGCCACTCAGTATTCTCAAACTTTGCCCAGAATTTGAGTTTTTCCATGCTATAGCCCTTGTACAACTTTAATCTGATCTGTGTTTTCCCTACATGTACTATCCACTAGCCATTTTTGAGCTGTTTTAGCCATTCCTTCAACACTTTATAAAGCTCCTTTCATCCACCTCCTTGTCTTTGCTAGTAGAGCTTTTTATCTTAGACTTCTTAATTAAGTCTTGTTTAAACCTCTTCATGAAGGCCTTGTACCTTTTAATGGGATAATATTTTCTTTGCTAAATCACCATAGTATTTTGTATTTCTTTTTTAGTTCATTATACCTTGTTGTATAGTTACTTTTGTAGTGGCTTTATCATCTCAGGAGACTACACATTCGTTTAGGGAAGGACCTGTAGACAGCTCATCCTTACAGTTTTCTACCATGTGTTCCTTTGTAGCGTTATGCTGTACTCTCTCTCAATGTCTTTTACTAATGATGCAGTGGTTTGTAAAATTGGGGCATTGATATTTATCCTCTAGCATTATTCTGAGGAACACATGAATTTAGTTAGATATGCAGTGCTGTGCCTGTCATGCACATACATACTAGACTCTTAATTAGTAAAGTAGTTGTAGCGGGATAGACAGTGTTTGAATTTCTCCTCTGTTACCTACCAGGATATGATTTGGAGTCTACTCTGTTTCATTTCCTTGTCTATAAAATGAGAAGGATGATGGTATTTACCTTGTAGGATTGTTGTGAGGTTTAAATGAATCCGTACATTTAAAGACTTAAAACAGCACCTGGCAAATTATCAACCTACACTATCCAATTCGGGAGCCACTAGCCACACATAGCTCTTTTTTTTTTTTTTTAAAGATTTGTTTATTGATTGATTGATTGATTGATTTATACATACAAGCACTGGGTACAATCAGAAGCACGGGAGGGTGAGAGAATTCACCAGAGCCAGAGCGGGGAGCAGAGCAGGCAGAAGGACCGAAGCACACTGGGAGCAGCAGGAGGCAGGAGAGGTCTGTGTGCCATGTGGGACCCTCCTCCGGTGGCCGGGGAGCAGCCGGGGATCTAACTGGCGCTGCAGAGGCTGCGGGCAGCTTCGCAACCCAGCGCTCAACGGCTCCGCCCCCCACACATAGCTCTTAAGCTTTGAAATGTGCCTGTTCCCAGTTGAGATGTGCTATACATATAAAATACTTACTAGATTTCAGAGACTTGGCATGAAAAATACAATAATGTCTCATTTTTAAAAATACGGATTTCATAGAAATGATTATTTTGGATATATTGGGTTAAATAAAAATAAAAATATTAATCTCCTCTTAAAAGAATTTTCTATGTGGCTGTTAGAAAATTTAAAATTACATGTGTGGCTCACATTATGTCTGTTGTACAGTGTTTTTATTACATTGTTATTAAAACCATTTTTTAAAATCTAAGGTGGTGGTGGTGGTTGTAGGTGATTTTTTCTGTCCCTTCCCTCCCTTTTGCTACTTGACTTCATTGTTTATGGGTAAAGAAAATTAGGAAAGAAAGTTTGGTGAATTAAAGCTTAGGTCAAATGAGGGAACAGAGAGGTAAGCAGCTTTGTACCTCAAGTCAAGGGAGATTGGACTAGTGTTTCTTCAGAGCCACGTGCTCTGAGTTGCTAACCTAATCTTCCTTGCTTACTGGAGATAGAGAATTCTATCTCCATTGCTACCTTATGCTTTCCCCTTACTAAGGAGGAAGCTAAAGTTAGTTATCATAATTGGATACCCATTTATAATGATGACTGTGGAAGATTGTTGAAAAATATGTTAGAGGGGTTAAGGTTTTTTTTTTCCTTTTGGTTCATTTTCCTAGTAGGGAAGTGACTTTTATGTTTTTAAGATTTATTTATTTATGCATACAAGAACTGGGGTACAGGCCAGAGGTGCAGGGTGGTGTGGGTGAGAGGATTCACCAGAGACAGAGTGGGGAGCAGAACAGGCGATCTACTAAAATAACACAGCTGAGGGGAGCAGTGGGAGAGACAGGAGAGGTCTGCTGAGCCCTGTGGGTCACCTCCCTGGCTGGGGATGGAACTTGTGCTGTGGTATTTGCAGATAGCTTCATAGTGCTGACAATTAACCCCTTGCACCACCAGGGAGGCCCAGGAAATAAATTAAAAAAAAAAATGCAAAGACTTTAACAAATATTTGAAAATATTTTCTTATCTTAATTTCAGGTTGCCTTCAGCACCCATGAATTCTGTTCCACAATAACCAGACACTTGACTATGACTGCTGATCATGGTTGACAAAATCTCAAGCTATTTTATGCATCAGTTATTTCAAATGATTTTCTTTAATGCACATTATGTGATCTGAAAGTCAGTTTGCACTTATACTATGCTTTTCTGTCTTAGGGTTTTTGGCGTTGAACATGCTGGGGATTTCAGCCATCAGTTGCTCATAACTGGACTAACATTCTAAGGGTAAATTAGGAGTTTGATTTGGGCAGCCTCTCTTAGGAAACTGGTCAAACATTTCTTGCTGATTATGTGTTCAGTAATTTCCTGGGGTCTTCCCCAGGAATTGTTTTTTTTGGTAACTTGTTCTTTACATTGGATTTTTATACTATAAGGAATAGGAGGTGTGGCAAGCTAGATAATCATTTGAACTGTGGGTTTCCTTTGAGATCATAAGTTACAGTGAATAGTGTTATCTTGCTGAGTGCCTTAGAACTAATTGGGAACAAAAAGCCACTTGCTAATCCCAGTGGACAGATGTGGTTTATTTATCTTCGTAAGTCTTTGAGAGGGTAGACTCCCTGTAATGCAGACACTCCCACCCCCATACACATATACTGTGGGTGTGGTGTGGCAGTTGGCACGTTATATTTTCCTGCTTCTATTTCAAATAAGAATCTTTAAGCTGTTTTTCTTGTTTGAACAATATTTAGCTGATCTGTGTATTTCAAATACTGCCAGTTGAAGTGTTGGTCACCAACCAGTCTACCCACCAGGTGAACTGTTACAAAAGAAGGGCACATCCTGATACCTTTTAACTGTGATTTCTGTATTTGTATTTGCATGCTGTTTCTGAATTCATTAATCCAAACTTGGACAATTTAGGTGTGATTATTTATATGAGCAAATGCTCGTTTATGAAAGGAGTCACAATAAATTTCTTTTAAATAAGCTTCTCTAGGGTCTTTGACTATTCGAGTTGCAAAATATTGATCACAACTTCAAGGAAAATGTTTATTGGGTAAAACCCACTATATATCTATGCCAGTAAAGATATCTTAGGTGGCTCGGTATAAATGTGTGTATGTGTTTGTTTGCACACGTGTATGTTCACATCCTGGCCACCAAATTCTTAAATATGTATCTCCCCTCATTCACTGCCTTGTAGAAAAGGCAAAGCATTTTTTATTGTTCTTGTCTGGAGTTATGTCAACCCCATCTCACTGCAAGTGTCAGGGCAACACACAAAATAGTAAATGAGGAGATGAAACAAGTGGGTCCGGCACACATTGTCCACAGCCCAGTGGTCCGTGTCACCATCTTCTGCTTCTAGCATATATTGCATAATCAAGAGAGACGAGACAAGCTAAATCCTTTTAGTATACCATGTCTGGGGAGGTTGTGCAGTCCCAGAGGTTTGTTTCTTGTTGTCATTGTAACAATCTCAATTGTGACAAGGAGATCTTAGAAGTCACCTGAGAATGTCAGGAAAACCATATCCCCATTACTGTTATTTCTGCTGGACACTTACTGGTTAGGGAATTACATTTCTGTGTTCTTTGCATGGAGGTCACATATGCGAATACCTTTTCTGATCTATGGTTCAGCCAAAGCTCTGGCAATGAAACAGGCTTTATTTGTATTTTTAAGAAGTCATTTTGCTGGGGTTTCCTATTGGGGTTGCCTGTGACAATTTCAAAGCAAATAGAAGCTTTCTAGTTACAATTGTAGTTTCCTCTCTTATAGAAATGTTAGACTCAGAATAGAGTTTTAAGGATTTAAGAATATGGGTTTCCTAATTACTTCCTTGATGGTAATTATATGAGAAGAAAGACTTTTAGGAACTTCCCATGTTTTGAAATTCTGTCTTTTTCTTTTAGATAATAAAGGATACCAGGCTATACTAGTAAATGTAGATTTTGTTAGTGTTGTTTTTGTCCTGTTAATTAATATTATGTGAATAAAAACTACTTGTAAGAAAGTTCTATTTTCATTGGTTCTCAAGTTGTACAGCTAAATAGGTATTTTGAATGTTCCAACTAGAGTGTTAGTTTTAAAAAATAAATTTTGTTTCAATCCATGCAGCTGTAGTTTACTTCCCAGCCATGAGAAATCTCTATTTTATTAAGTCCTGTGAGGAATATGTGTCACATACATTTAAGAAAAATCTATTTAAGATGAAAAATTCCAAAAATGACTTCCCCCTGGTGTGAAGTAAAACAAAAGCCCCAACCATATCATTGCCTGTGGTAATGACATTGAGGTGACAAACTGCAGGCAGGTGAGGTTCATGGGGATGATCTCACACCTGCACCACGAGCTTGGGGAACAGCTGGGTCTGGAGCTGGCGTCTGGCCTTGCTTTCTCTTTGATGCAAGACTAGTTCTCAGGCTGGGGGCCTGAGCATTAGCACAGAAGACTCCAAGTGTTTTCAAATAGGCAAATTGAACGGCTGATGGGTAGCATTCCCCGCTTTGTGAATCTTTTCCCTGGGATGGAGAGGTGAAGAAGCTTCAGCTTGGGCTCACCAATCCCTAAGCCCACACACCTCACAGCAAACCAGAGGTTTGTCTGCCATGCAAGTGTCACTTAGAAAGTCCAGTCATCAAAGATCCTTGTATGTTTCAGTCTTATTTCTGTGGCCAGCCTGGTTGTAGAAGGTGAGAGCCCACCAAGGGCTCTTGCATTGCCCTGAAACTGCTTAGTTCCCTGGAACTCTAGGATAGTTGAGCTAGGTAAACAGGCCTTCCTGATATAGTGCTCAAAGGTGAATGCTGATGGCACTATTTTTTAAAAATTCTTATTCATAATCACCCAAAGAAATCTGTCTGTTTACTGCAAAGGGAAAGTCAAGGTTGATTTCTTTGAGACCACCAACTCCATGGTCTAATCTAATTCAAAAAAGTTTGGCAGAAACTGCCAGACTCTCTATTTTAGTTTTTTTGCCCATTCTCTACCACCATAGCTACATGTTTTCTTCCTTACCTGATCACATGCGGGCAGTTCCTTCCCTCCAACACTAGTGTTATCTTGGCAAATGTCTTCTGGGAGTGTCTCCACACATTCAGTTTACCAACAACACTGAGCAGAAATGCTTTCTCCAGGTCAGTTCTGCTGCCTTGTTTCTGTTACCCAGGTACTTGTTTCTTTGAAGTCAGAGATCAAGGTCGGTCCAGGCCCAGCCTTTGGATAGTTTGGTTTGGCCTGTAGACTATGTTAAAACAATTTGAACTTGCTTTAAAAACTTGGGAAAATTTCAGAATTTTGGTTTCTCTTAAGAAAAATTCAATGATCTATCAGTGCATCCTCTGCATTCCTGTGTAACTACGTGTAGGAAATGGGGGAGTGGCCTCTCCATTTGAAATAATACCTTTTATGCTTTTTTATTTACTCTGAATGAAACAGTATTCATTCTTAATACATGCCATGCATTTATTTAATTGTGACCCATTTCATTAAGGCACGAATTGTTAACCTCCACTAAAATGATTTTGCCATTCACTAATGCCCTTGACCAAAGCAGTGCTTTGGATTTGACTGCAGGTTCTGCTTGTCAGGGTTCTTCTGAATGTGAATTAGTGCTTAACTCCTGGCCTGCTGCTGCATCATTGGCTTTCCCAGGCTCAATCAATTGTCATTTACATTAGGAAACCAAACAGCCCTGTAGGATGTCCAGTCTGTAGCCTCTCTTTAGGCCTTGGGTATCCAGGGAAGGCTGGTTTTTCCGGACTTCTTAGTTGTAAGACAGAGGCAGAGTCAATATCTCTCTCAGTCCCATCCTGCCTTTTTTGCCCCATCCCTGCAAGCTAAATAAATAGGGGAAATTCACTGTCTTGTGAATGACAGCTCAGAGCCCATCCTGTGGATTGCATAACAGTGGGCCCTAGTAGACAGGTATCAGGGACAATTCATATTACAATGGTATTCTTTTTATAAAGCAAAGGAAGTTTTTAACCATAAGTAACTTAGTGGATTTACATTTGCATTACAGATTTTTAAGTACTGTCATTAACTGAGAAGGGTAAAGGGTGGGGGGGAGTAGGCACAAAAAAGGAATAAAGGGATTCTTTTCATCTTTTCTATCTTTATCATTACCTCAGGACATTGACCCTCTAAGCATCAATATGAAATGATAAAGCGTCCTTTTATACAATTTAAATTATACATTTATATTTAGCTTTCCAACTTGTACTTCTGTATGATGTTGATAGAGGGGAATTTTAGTAGGAAGAGGAAGATGTGACTTACTGTGTGAACTTAGCCAAGCTTTTATATATTTGACCTTGGTTTTCCCATCAATAAAATGGATATGATGGAAATGCTCCCTCCCCCACCACGTCTATCTTACTGATTTCTAAGGATCTCATGAGATGCATATACATGTAAATATGTGGATAACTATGTCTGTTATGGGCTGCTGTTTTATTAGTAGATAAAGAATTATGTATCACAATGCCTAGAGTGGTTAAGGTGACTTTGGCTTTTGACCCTGTTTGCAGGAAACAGAGCACATTTGGATGACTCCTTTTTTGTCATGGATAGAGATCAGAATTAAGCCAAAATCACATTGCCAATATTACAATGCAGTTGTCTTGGTCTGGGAAATCCAGAATTGTCACACGCTGAGTGTTAAGGAAGGAATTCAACAGATATTCTGGTTTGATGTATTAGAAGCTGATGGCTAAGGTAAAAGCTGCATGCTTATGGGCATAGGTCCATGATAGAGACAATGAGCTGAGAATGTTTATTTCTCTTCCAAGGCGCTTTCCCTAAGACGGCCTGAAGTCATTGAGTTTCTGCAATCGATGGCATTTTTTTTTAATTAAAAAAAATTGAAAAATTTCCAGATGTTTTCAGATCTATCCTAATCCTCATGTGTTGAGTAGCAGCACAGCGGAAACCACTCAAAAAGTCAGCAAAGAGGAATCCAGCGGGGGACTTATTTTTGGTTTTTATCTCACTGTCAACAACCCTTCCTTTGGCCTGCAGCCCCATCACTATAGCTCAGAGACAGTGCACTTGTTCTGAAAAAGATGCTTAGACCCAGGCCATTCAAACTTCAATCAAAATAACTGATCTGATTTGGAATTTGGCATGAAAAAATTGCTGATTTGTAAGAAGTCACTTGGGAGCAAATGTAGCATCTCATTACAAGGCTAGGAACTGACTTCTGTCCCATGGTAAAGGTGAGCCTGTCCCTATTGTATGGCTGATGGGAGGGAGAGGAGGTAGGCGGGCTCTCTTCTTTTTACAGTTTGTGTTTTTATACTGGGAATGTGGAGATTTGTGATTTTTAACCTGTTCTGATCACCTGTACATTGGCATGGCAAATTACTTTAAGTGACTCTGGGCTTCATAGGTCATTAGCCAGTTTTTCAGGGCCTAGATCTTTATCACAGTTACCTTATTATTTCTGTTTTATAGGTGAGAAAATTGAGGTTGAAGGGAAAGAAATGCGAATTTGCACTAATTGCATAGCTTTTGGAAAATTGGTAGAATCAAGGTTGATCTACTCTAGATCAGTTTGGTATAATTCTAGCAGAAGAAATGTCTCTCTGTCAGGGTGGGGGGAAGGTGGTAGAAGTCACTCATGTTGAGTTGCAGTTACTGGCTGATGAACTAGTTAGAGTGACTGTGGATTGCTATTTGAGTTTGTGAAGGAAAGATAGTTGAAACAAATAGTGGGATCCTGCTCAGCAAAATAAGTCAGAAAGAAAAAGAAAAATACGGGATGGTCTCACTCATAGCAGGAATTTAGAAAACCTAAATAAGGGACTAGGAAAAAGGCTAATTAATACAAAGTAAAAATCAAAATCAACAAGCAATTATAAACTAGAGACACACTGGTGAGAAGGGTGTGGGGTGGGGGGGTGGTGGCGGAAAGGAAGGATTAGGGTCAAAATAAGGGGGGGTGCAATTGTATGGGGAATATAACCAAAATGAAAATGCATACATTGTGCAAAAATGAAAAATGATGTAAGAATTATATAAAATAAAAAATTAAAAAAATATTAGATTAAAAAAACAAAAACAAAACAAATAGTGGTCAAGAGATGGTTGTTACAATGTGACAGGATAGTAAGAGGACCAGAGGAAATGGTAGAAGATAAAAAGTGTAATGGGGGATAAATTATGAAGCAAAATCCTAGAGGAGGTAAGGCAGTGAAATTCAGAGCATATTTAAATAATTTAAAACTTTGGGAAAGAGTGGACATACAATACTTGAGATATAGATGATCACTGTTTTTCTTGATGATCACTGTTTTTCTTTTATCAATGTTTCCAAGTATCTCCTATTTGGTAACAAAATGGCACAAGAGATCCTGGTAGATTGTTTCTACAGGTTATTTTGTGGTTGCTCTGTAGGTAATTTTACGTGTGTGACTAATGGGAAGAGCTTACTTTAGATAAAACTTCAATTTCACTGCATTTATTATAATATATGTTCAGAAAATGGAAATTGGTCATGAAGGTTATTCATCTGGTGATGTCAACTATTTTATTGGATAATCAAATTCTTACATAATTCTAGTGCCATTCGAATATGCTAACACATCTCAAAATACATTTATTTTTAGTTTAAAAGAATCTTCCGAACTACTGAAAACTTTTAAAATATGACTAACTTGATGCTGCAGTTGTCTAGTACATGCTTTGAAACTTTTGTTAGCTTATAAATAGGATGTTACATATATTTAATACGCATATAGTTAACAGTAACTTACCTACTTTTTTGCCAGGTTATGCTATATATTTTTACTTCTCTTTTACAGATAAGGAAAATGATGCTTAAAACAGTTGATTATCTGACTGGCACTCACTGCGTTCTTTATTCTACAGATAACACTATTGTTGGCCATTATAAGTTTATCTTTTAGAAAATTTCCAAATTCTGTTCACTCAAGTGGGGAATAGCAAAGAAACTAGTCAGAATGATAATTTTTAGGTCTCAGAAATCACTCTAACTAGGATTTTTATATTTTAATTGTCTTAACAGTAATTTCATTTTCATTAGTGAATCAGTTACTAGTCAATGTTCATAAGAGATTCAATGAAAGAATTTAGAACTATAAGCACGAATTAAGTTTCTTCCCTCCCCTTTCTTTTGCTCTCTTCTGACATATACTATTTACAACCATGGCCCTCTGTTCCTCTAATCCTCCCCATTTTCTTTATTTCACTGTATCCTCCTCAATAGAAGTTCTAGCTTTGTTAATTATGTGCAGAAGAGTTGGTGCACATTATAAAACAGGGCATATTTTATAGACTTATTTAACAAGTTATACGCATGGAGCAAGTGGCTCTATTCCCTTTTTAGTGATGATGGAAGGGGGCCTCCCCGGTGGCGCAGCGGTTGAGCGCTGGCTTGCGAAGCTGCCCGCGGCCTCTGCGGCGCCGGCTCGATCCCCGGCTGCTCCCCGGCCACCAGAGGAGGGTCCCACATGGCCCGCAGACCTCTCCTGCCGCCCGCTGCTCCCCTCAGCAGTGTACTTCGATCCTTCTGCCTGCTCTGCTCCCCGCTCTGGCTCTGGTGAATTCTCTCACCCTCCCGGCTTCTGACTGTACCCAGTGCATGTATAAACAAAACAAACAAATAGATAAATAAGACATGCCTCTAGAAAATTAAAAAAAATAAATAAAATAAAATAAAAAGAATAGTGATGATGGAAGGATTTAACAGAAGGTAGGGAGAAAATTCGATAGTTTCTATAGTTTCTATTTGATCAACTCTATTTTCATAGATAAGGGATGCTCTCTTGTGTTTTGTTATTTAAAATTACCTGTATGTAAAACTTGAAGTTTTTACCACTTTTCCTCTAATTCATTCTTGTCATAGCAAGGTCGTTGGTCTTTATATATTTTTGTATTGTTTCAGAAATGTTAATTATGTTAATACTCACCAGGTGGTTTTATATAAGAAGGCCACTAATATTTAAAAGACATTCCCATAAGGAGGAAAAGAACAATTTTGTTCAGTGGAATTTGTTAATCATAGTTAACGATCACAGTGTTAGTAAATTCAAGAGCATGCTATCTCTTTGAACTTTACATTGTCTCACTTAAAGAAAAAAGAAAAGATTACTTTTCTTCAAGGTTAATTTTACAAAATAGCTGATAGAAAGCCTGTTTGGAATTCTTTCTTTCTGTTCAGCATGCAGAACCAACATGGTAGTAGTTGGTGGTGGGTGGTGTTTGGTGGAGAGTTTCCATTCTTTCTTTTTTTAATTTTTAAAAATTTTTTAAATTTTTAAAAAAGTTTTATTTATTTATTTATACAAGAACGGGGTACAGGTCAGATGCATGGGAGAGTGAGAGGATTCACCAGAGACAGAGCGGGGAACAGAACAGGCAGACTGACTGAAATAACACTGCTGAGGGGAGCAGTGGGTACGACAGGAGAAGTCTGCCGTGCCATGTGGGACCCTGGCCAGTAGGCCAGGATCGAACCGGCACT